>NC_090928.1:1273939621-1274242048 GCF_040938575.1 Ambystoma mexicanum | reverse complement strand
GTGAAGGCGGCTTTGGCTATAAAAACACGATTGATCAGAACTGGGAAATATATTTTATTGAGAATGTGACTTAAAGAGTTGGATTATGAGTTAGTGAACCTGGGTTTCTTTCAAATGGAGGAAAAAACGTATTTTAACTGTTTTGTAAGTTAGAATAATTGTGAAGGGTTCATTTAAAACTGAAGCATAATTGGAAAGAAACACGCTCCAGCAGCGATAATCCCAGGTGACGGAAAGGCAGTCCCTGACACCTTAGTCTGACAAATCCTTGGATCGCCAACACGACCATCAATATGACCATAACTCGCCAACTGCACAGCACGTGCAGTGGGGTGGGGAACAAACCTCCCCGCAGTCTTCAACAAAATAGCCCCCAACAAGGGCACCCGAGCGGCTCGGCCGCCAGCACAAAGGACGAGGAAACCGGAAAGGAGAAACACAAGAGCAGGGCTGCTCAACAGGATTCCAAAGAAATGGAGCGCCGGGCCAAGCCTGTGAATGGACAGAAAGAAGATCCGACGGACAGCCTTTAGACACGGCCCGCCAAGGACAGAGAGAGAATGGGATCATCAACAGCAAGTGCCATCGTTGTCTGGGTTCAAGGGTAGGGCGCTCAGACTGAAAGGCAGCAAATGATTCCCGAGAGGACAAGGTCACTAGGGAAGAAGGATGTGGAACAGGAGCCAGTGACAGAGGGTGAGGAAGATGTCATGACCGCCGAGGTAACCGAGGGCTGCTCCAAAGAGACCCAACAGTATGGACCACGAGCACGAATGCGGTGGAAGGAACATCTCATTCCGAGCAGCTGTGCTATGACCTCATACAGGTCCTGCAGAGAGGAGGAACAGGGAAACGGAACAAGCTCAAGGGGAATACCCCCCCGATGGCCGCCAGAATACACGAGAAGAAAGACCAACCCCTACAAAGATGATAAGCAATGGGGGGGGGCAAAGAGGGGGTGGTGACATGCAACGTGGCCAGCCCACCTTAAGGAAAAAGGAAGGAAACCAAAGGATACTGGGAGAGGAAGGGGAATAAAGAGAGGCTACACATTCCCTTGTCTCTGCGTCTTATATGTGTGGGGTTGGTGTGCGAGGCCAAGAAGATTGGGACTCTATGGAGAGTGGCAAAACCAGCTACAGCAGAATCAAAATTCAAAATAAATAATGTTTTAGTTCATGCCTTCAAAATCTGCTTCCAGGGAGAGAGGGAGAGAGAGAGACTGGAGAGGAACAGACTATTCTGTGTACTTAGGGTGACAAAGAGAAATGTGCTGGTATAGGTTAGGCAGAATCCTGTGCAGTTCCCTCTGGGACCACTGCAAAAAGCTTAGGACTACAGGAGTTAGCAGTAAACCCAATTGGTAGCAGTCTGCACCACCCAGATTTACCTGGTAGCTGTGGCTGAGCAGTCAGACTTCTCTCAAGACGAGTTAGGCAGTATTTGGATTATACAAGATAGGGCAATTTACAGAGTAGAACAAGCAGACACTGATCAGAGCTTTGGTGTAAAGATATATAATTATTTATTTAAAAACACATCTACGTAAAACACACTGGCACTAATATGGCAAACAACTTCAATCACAATTACTATAAGTATATCAATCCCCTAACAATATTTCGACAAGTCTAGGTTCAACGGCACCACTTATTTGCAGACAGAGGTGAATGCTTTCGCCTAGATGGCACTCTAATTTCATTAGAAAGGGAGAGAAAAGGCAGGGTTCGAAACCAACTCAGTACCAACACTTTTACGAAGCAAATGCAAGACAAGTACAGCAGGGGGCCAGGTGATATGTCCCAAAAAGTATCACAGTGGAAATGCACTTCAAGTCTTTGTAGCAAAATGTCGCAGAAAGGTTGGACCAGTTTCAGAACAAAAGTTAAGAAGGTCTGGAGGCGACCTAGTGGAAAGGTAAGGATTTAAGACACCTCACGCTAACCGTCACAGGGGAAGCCAGGCGGACACAGTACCTTGAAAGTGAAGAGACAGCTCCGGCAGGGGCAGTTGTCCCTGGTGGTGGATGCAAGTCGGGACTTTGCCAGAAGAAGAGATGATCTCGTCGTAGAGGAAAGCGAAGATCGTTGCACCACCAGGGAAGAGACCGGCCGAGGAGTGCTCCATCACAAGGCACCACCTTTTGGTCGCGGTACAGTGGTTAGTGGCTATCCGGTTGCCGGAGTGCTCAGCTCGGGCAATTCGACCACTAGACGTCCTGGAAGCGAAGAAAAAACAAGGGACCGGTTGTTCCCACCAGTCAAGGGAAAAGACTCTCCAGCAGGGAGATCTCCTCTGTCGTTGGGAAGTGGTGAGTCAGTTCAGCAGGGCTCCACCGGAGGTGTCGTCGTTGCAGGTCGGCTCATCTTTACCCTTGTCGGATTCTTAGGTCCTGTGGCGACTTCTGAAATTCCAGTCCCAAAAGCCCTGCTTTTATGCAGAAAACCCCCATTCATTCAGCCTAGCTGTCACTCAAACATGCTAAGTGGTGAGCGGGGCGGCTCACCACTTGGGCCAATCACACCAGAGTTCGACTTGAGTTGGCAAGGCAACTCAGTCCAGGGTGCCTAAACCCCCTCCCACACCCCCTGTACTATCCAGACAGAATGGCACCACTCTGGAGGGCTTCTATGTAGAAGCCCGCCAAAAGTGGAACAAAGGGCTCAACCTTTGGTTCGGAGTTACGGAGGCGAACACATACGCCATTTTAAAAACCGAGTTCTGGCAGAAAATACCAACCAGTGAATTTATTTAAGATAAATAAACCGGCGGTATGTTAGAGACTAATGTGAAAAAGTATTAGCCTCGAACAATGGGAAGAATCCCATAGGAATATATTCGCGGTTGAATATAAAAAGTAGTATCCACTGCCACCAGCCAAAACTCGACGAGGGGGGAAGGGACAGGGCCCCCTCGTACAACAGACCCAGGGGTAATCAAATCATCCCTACCAGTACGTCCACAATAGGATGGTTTGTACTAGTTCTGTTAGTAAATTTAGGTCTAGTAAAGCCAATGGTGACTTTACAGGCCCTGGGAGACAGTAGTCAGTCCCAGGGTATGGAGTCTATGGTGGGGGTCACCTAGGACACCCCAGTGTTACGGCACAGAGGGTGCTGTGCAACACATATTGCAAAATACATGAGACCCTCTGGAGTAAAAGACCCCATAGCCCATAGAACACATTAACATTCAAAGAAATACCACAAATCATGTCCAAGAGTGGGAGGAAAAGATTCTCACTCTTGGCAGGATGAAAAAAACCAACTCCAGAAATCCAGCAAAGCTGCTGGGGGCTCACTAGGTTAGGAAATTCAGCCTAAACAGAGAATTCTCCCTAACAGTATAATATTTGTCGGAGAAACCAAGCTCACATCTCAATTTTGGGTGATGACAAACAGAGTTGGCTTTATTCATTGTCTTGCAATGCAAGAAAAGAAATGCATCCTACGGCTATCGGGGTCTGACTATTCTACCCTGATCCAACCTCAAGACCACTTCCCTTTATAGATCACTGGTCACCCGGCAAAACCAAAACCTAAGAACATTCCAGAAACCATCAAAAGGCTTTCTGGCGCACACATCTGGCCTCCCGCCAAGTACGAATGATCCTGTCCTTCGTTCTATGGTGCTCACTTCTGGTGCGTCCTATGACGACTTCCTCTCTGGTGATTCCCGCCGAGGGGCATAGGCTACCTTCCGCCTCATGGCGCTATCTGCTCGTTTATGAGCAACCTTCTGTCCTTGCCAGTTCCGACCTGTCCCGGCAATCACATGGCTGCGGCGATCTGGGAACCATTTTATGCTGAAGAGCATTTCTTAGCCCCCTACAGGGCTCGGGGGAATAACCAGGGGCAAAGTCAATGGAATAAGGGGATTTCTACAGAGTTTGCTAGTAGAGAATCATGTGGGGATGCAGGGATGAGATGTCATAAGGGGTGCGGTCAGCTTTCTTTTTATCTCGACTATTGTCCATTCTGGCTAATTTCTCCATTTTTATTTATTTGCCATTCTTGCCCCCACATAACGACCCCGGTGTGTAATTGGTTTTTGGGGATTGTGCTTCTTGTGGTTTAAGTAATTAAAACAAGATCGTCCCCTGATAGATCAATGGAGGTTCCTGGGCCTTTACTTGGACTTGGTAGGCCCATGCAACATCCTAGGCAGTAGCCCCCTGCAGCTACTGAGCTTTGTGGCTTTCCCATTGAAATGGCTGCAGCATGAGACACTGGACACTGTGTCCACCAGCCAAGTGTTTATGGTTTTGGCATGCATGTGCAAAGGCTGATGCCAGAGAAATTGGTAACTGGCAATGTGCTCCATTACCACTCAATGGAAATAAGCGAATTTGAAGTACAGTTGGCCATAGGGCAGCACACAGCACTGCAATCCATGTGCACATGAAGTACTAGACAGTGAATAGATTTGGGAAAGATTGTGTTCAACCAGGGGTGTTTCTAGATCTGGAAAAGATCTGGGGCTAGGCCAATGTCAGGACTGTTGGTACTTGGGGTTAGCTAGGCTTTTGGTTGTAGCTCCTGAGCTTTTATCCGGGGCTACACCCGAAAGACCCGGGGCTATAGACCCCTCAGCCCCCCCCCCAGCAACACCTCTGTGTTCAACTGGCCTCAAGTGCTGGTGGTGAGGGTGACTAGGTCTGATGAAGGCTCAGCAGATGAAGTTGTTAAGAATGCGCAGAATTCCAGGGTGTTTGTTGGATGTGTCAAGTCCTTGTTTGGGTGGCCATTGCCCAGGGAGGGTCCACTCGATGCCTACAGATTGGTAGGAGTTCATTGTGTGGATGGGTGGGTGCATTGCCCAGGGAGGGTCCACTCGATGCCTACAGATTGGTAGGATTTCATTGTGTGGATGGGCGGGTGCATTGCCCAGAGAGGGGGTCCTTTAGATGTCTACCGATTGGTACAATCTCATTGTGTGGATGAGAGGGTCCATTAGATGCCTACAGATTGGTAGGATTTCATTGTGTGGATGGGTGGCCATTGCCCAGAGAGGGTCCACTCGATGCCTACAGATTGGTAGGATTTCATTGTGTGGATGGGTGGGTGCATTGCCCAGAGAGGGTCCACTCGATGCCTACAGATTGGTAGGATTTCATTGTGTGGATGGGCCGGTGCATTGCCCAGGGAGGGGCCATTAGATGCCTACAGATTGGTAGGATTTCATTGTGTGGATGGGTGGGTGCATTGCCCACAGAGGGTCCACTCGATGCCTACAGATTGGTAGGATTTCATTGTGTGGATGGGCCGGTGCATTGCCCAGGGAGGGGCCATTAGATGCCTACAGATTGGTAGGATTTCATTGTGTGGATGGGCCGGTGCATTGCCCAGGGAGGGGCCATTAGATGCCTACAGATTGGTAGGATTTCATTGTGTGGATGGGTGGGTGCATTGCCCACAGAGGGTCCACTCGATGCCTACAGATTGGTAGGATTTCATTGTGTGGATGGGCCGGTGCATTGCCCAGGGAGGGGCCATTAGATGCCTACAGATTGGTAGGATTTCATTGTGTGGATGGGTGGGTGCATTGCCCAGGGAGGGGCCATTAGATGCCTACAGATTGGTAGGATTTCATTGTGTGGATGGGTGGGTGCATTGCCCACAGAGGGTCCACTCGAAGCCTACAGATTGGTAGGATTTCATTGTATGTATGGGCAGGTGCATTGCCCAGAGAGGGGGTCTATTAGATGCCTACAGATTTGTAGGATTTCATTGTGTGGATGGGCGGGTGCATTGCCCAGGGAGGGTCCACTCGATGCCTACAGATTGGTAGGAGTTCATTGTGTGGATGGGCGGGTGCATTGCCCAGGGAGGGTCCACTCGATGCCTACAGATTGGTAGGATTTCATTGTGTGGATGGGCGGGTGCATTGCCCAGAGAGGGTCCACTCGATGCCTACAGATTGGTAGGATTTCATTGTGTGGATGGGTGGGTGCATTGCCCAGAGAGGGTCCACTCGATGCCTACAGATTGGTAGGATTTCATTGTGTGGATGGGCCGGTGCATTGCCCAGGGAGGGGCCATTAGATGCCTACAGATTGGTAGGATTTCATTGTGTGGATGGGCCAGTGCATTGCCCAGGGAGGGGCCATTAGATGCCTACAGATTGGTAGGATTTCATTGTGTGGATGGGCGGGTGCATTGCCCAGGGAGGGGCCATTAGATGCCTACAGATTGGTAGGATTTCATTGTGTGGATGGGCGGGTGCATTGCCCAGGGAGGGTCCACTCGATGCCTACAGATTTGTAGGATTTCATTGTGTGGATGGGCGGGTGCATTGCCCACAGAGGGTCCACTCGAAGCCTACAGATTGGTAGGATTTCATTGTATGTATGGGCAGGTACATTGCCCAGAGAGGGGGTCTATTAGATGCCTACAGATTTGTAGGATTTCATTGTGTGGATGGGTGGCCATTGCCCAGAGAGGGTCCACTCGATGCCTACAGATTGGTAGGATTTCATTGTGTGGATGGGCGGGTGCATTGCCCAGGGAGGGTCCACTCGATGCCTACAGATTGGTAGGATTTCATTGTGTGGATGGGCGGGTGCATTGCCCAGGGAGGGTCCACTCGATGCCTACAGATTGGTAGGATTTCATTGTGTGGATGGGCGGGTGCATTGCCCAGAGAGGGGGTCCTTTAGATGTCTACCGATTGGTACAATCTCATTGTGTGGATGAGAGGGTCCATTAGATGCCTACAGATTGGTAGGATTTCATTGTGTGGATGGGTGGCCATTGCCCAGAGAGGGTCCACTCGATGCCTACAGATTGGTAGGATTTCATTGTGTGGATGGGTGGGTGCATTGCCCAGAGAGGGTCTACTCGATGCCTACAGATTGGTAGGATTTCATTGTGTGGATGGGCGGGTGCATTGCCCAGGGAGGGGCCATTAGATGCCTACAGATTGGTAGGATTTCATTGTGTGGATGGGCCGGTGCATTGCCCAGGGAGGGGCCATTAGATGCCTACAGATTGGTAGGATTTCATTGTGTGGATGGGCCGGTGCATTGCCCAGGGAGGGGCCATTAGATGCCTACAGATTGGTAGGATTTCATTGTGTGGATGGGTGGGTGCCTTGCCCAGGGAGGGGCCATTAGATGCCTACAGATTGGTAGGATTTCATTGTGTGGATGGGTGGGTGCATTGCCCACAGAGGGTCCACTCGAAGCCTACAGATTGGTAGGATTTCATTGTATGTATGGGCAGGTGCATTGCCCAGAGAGGGGGTCTATTAGATGCCTACAGATTTGTAGGATTTCATTGTGTGGATGGGCGGGTGCATTGCCCAGGGAGGGTCCACTCGATGCCTACAGATTGGTAGGAGTTCATTGTGTGGATGGGCGGGTGCATTGCCCAGGGAGGGTCCACTCGATGCCTACAGATTGGTAGGATTTCATTGTGTGGATGGGTGGGTGCATTGCCCAGGGAGGGGCCATTAGATGCCTACAGATTGGTAGGATTTCATTGTGTGGATGGGCCGGTGCATTGCCCAGAGAGGGTCCACTCGATGCCTACAGATTGGTAGGATTTCATTGTGTGGATGGGTGGGTGCATTGCCCAGAGAGGGTCCACTCGATGCCTACAGATTGGTAGGATTTCATTGTGTGGATGGGCCGGTGCATTGCCCAGGGAGGGGCCATTAGATGCCTACAGATTGGTAGGATTTCATTGTGTGGATGGGCCGGTGCATTGCCCAGAGAGGGGCCATTAGATGCCTACAGATTGGTAGGATTTCATTGTGTGGATGGGCCGGTGCATTGCCCAGGGAGGGGCCATTAGATGCCTACAGATTGGTAGGATTTCATTGTGTGGATGGGCCGGTGCATTGCCCAGGGAGGGGCCATTAGATGCCTACAGATTGGTAGGATTTCATTGTGTGGATGGGTGGGTGCATTGCCCAGGGAGGGGCCATTAGATGCCTACAGATTGGTAGGATTTCATTGTGTGGATGGGCGGGTGCATTGCCCAGGGAGGGGCCATTAGATGCCTACAGATTGGTAGGATTTCATTGTGTGGATGGGCGGGTGCATTGCCCAGGGAGGGGCCATTAGATGCCTACAGATTGGTAGGATTTCATTGTATGTATGGGCGGGTGCATTGCCCAGAGAGGGGGTCTATTAGATGCCTACAGATTTGTAGGATTTCATTGTGTGGATGGGCGGGTGCCGGTCTTGCTGCGGATCTAGCCGGCATCTTGAAAGCTACCAATATGTGGAAGGAGACCATATCAGAGTCATTGTAGTGTGGTTGTGTGCGAAGTGCTCAGCGAGTCTGCGATCTCTGCAGAACTCACTATCCGGTTCCATGTGTTAAAATCGCAGCAAAAATGGCAGTTTACACAAACATTTGTGGCAAAAAGGCTGTGGTTTTGTCGCTGCATTCCATGTAATGAATATGGGGTACACACCCGCAAACCCCGTACCCATTATGCCATTTAGGAGGAGTGGGGAACACCTCTGCAACTCCTGCTCCCCGTAAATGGTAAAATGGGTACACCTTTACTGGGTCAATTGACAACTTTTTTGCTGCAATTGTATTACTACACACCCACAATCCAGAGTGCAGGGAGGGTGACCTCTCCATTGGGACTATTCCCCTTATCAGCTGGTGGAGATGCTGGCACAGACTGTCCTTGTTTTCTAATGAACTCTCCTGGAGTCTCCCTTTCATATCTTGGACTCACTCTCCCAGCCTCTTACAATAGGACAGCGCTTCCATCAGTGGCCCTGTTGGTCTCTGGCTGGTGCCATGTGTTGGCCACAATAGCACCGATCACCCAAGACTCTGCACATGGCATGTGCTCCTCATGGACCATATACTTAAGACGGTCTCCTTGGCAGCATGTGACTGGTAGACGGCGCATGAAATGGCGCCTGCCGCCTGGGAGTGGCCTCGGCCACTCATTTCTGTGGAAAAGTGTTGCTTCAGGGATGTACAGGACCCAACAATGCTGCCGGGCCGTCCGCATAGCACCAGGCTCTGCACCCAAGCGACGAGGGCTCTGCGCAGGTTGAGACCTCTGTGATTCAGTATGAAGTTATTCTGAGCGCCACAACAACGTAAAAAACCACACATAGCCTAGTACAACAGCACATGCCGGCTACCAACCGAAAAACACAATGCAAACGGTGTACACCGAACTGAAGCTGCCCACAGCACATCACAGCTCCCTTGTTCTTTCTCTCACTCAGTCCCAACAGCATTACCCCCCTTACACCCTTGCCTTCCCGATCCACCAGAGCACCAAGGGAGCGCGCAAGCGGTGACAGTGCGCGGCCTAAGAACCATTAACATTTTCTGGTGCCACGCTTTAATGGATCCCCAACCCAACCTGGCACTCTGATGCCCCTTCGCTGGGTGCCATGCTTCTGGGATCCCTAACGCCACCTGGTGCTCTGATGCCCCTTCGCTGGGCACCACGCCTCTTGGATCCCTAACCCCTCCTGGCGCTCTGATGCCCCTTCGCAGGGCACCACGCTTCTGGGATCCCTAACCCCACCTGGCGCTCTGATGCCCCATTTCTGGGTGCCACGCTTCTTGGATCCCTAACCCCACCTGGTGCTCTGCCCCTTCGCTGAGCGCCACGCTTCTGGGATCCCTAACCCTACCTGGCGCTCTGATGCCCCTTCCCCACCTGGCGCTCTGATGCCGCTTCGCTGGGTGCCACGCTTCTGGGATCCCTAACCCCACCTGGCACTCTGATGCCCCTTCGCTGGGCGCCACGCTTCTTGGATCCCTAGCCCCACCTGGCGCTCTGATGCCCTGTCGCTGGGTGCCACGCTTCTGGGATCCCTAACCTCACCTGGCGCTGTGATGCCCCTTCGCTGGGCGCCATGCTTCTTGGATCCCTAACCCCACCTGGCGCACTGATGCCGCTTCGCTGGGTGCCACGCTTCTGGGATCCCTAACCCCACCTGGCACTCTGATGCCCCTTCGCTGGGCGCCACGCTTCTTGGATCCCTAGCCCCACCTGGCGCTCTGATGCCCTGTCGCTGGGTGCCACGCTTCTGGGATCCCTAACCTCACCTGGCGCTCTGATGCCCCTTCACTGGGCGTCAGGCTTCTGGGATCCCTAACCCCACCTGGCGTTCTGATGCCCCGTCGCTGGGTGGCAGGCTTCTGGGATCCCTAACCCCAACTGGCGCTCTGATGCCCCTTCTCTGGGGGCCACGCATCTTGGATCGCCAATCCCACCTAGTGCTCTGATGCCCCTTCCCCACCTGGTGCTGTGATGGCCCTTCTTTGGGTGCCAGGCTTCTGGGATCCCTAACCCCACCTGGCGCTCTGATGCCCCTTCCCCACTTGGCGCTCTGATGCCCCTTCCCCACCTGGCACTCTGATGCCCCTTCTCTGGGTGCCATGCTTCTGGGATCCCTAACCCCACCTGGCGCTCTGATGCCCCTTCCCCACCTGGCACTCTGATGCCCCTTCTCTGGGTGCCATGCTTCTGGGATCCCTAACCCCACCTGGCGCTCTGATGCCCCTTCCCCACCTGGCGCTCTGCCCCTTCCCCACCTGGCGCTCTGATGCCCCTTCCCCCACCTGGCGCTCTGATGCCCCTTAGCTGGGCGCCACGCTTCTGGGATCTCTAACCCACCTGGTGCTCTGATCCCCCTTCACTGGGCGCCCCGCCTCTTGGATCTCTAACGCCACCTGGCGCTCTGATGCCCCTTCCCCACCTGGCGCTCTGATGCCCCTTCGCTGGGCGCCATGGTTCTGGGATCCCTTTCCCACCTGGCGCTCTGATGCCCCTTCCCCACCTAGCGCTCTGATGCCCCTTCACTGGGCGCCCCGCCTCTTGGATCCCTAACGCCACCTGGCGCTCTGATGCCCCTTCGCTGGGCGCCACGATTCTGGGATCCATTTCCCACCTGGCGCTCTGATGCCTAACGCCACCTGGCGCTCTGATGCCCCTTCCCCACCTGGCGCTCTGATGCCCCTTCGCTGGGCGCCATGGTTCTGGGATCCCTTTCCCACCTGGCGCTCTGATGCCCCTTCCCCACCTAGCGCTCTGATGCCCCTTCACTGGGCGCCCCGCCTCTTGGATCCCTAACGCCACCTGGCGCTCTGATGCCCCTTCGCTGGGCGCCACGATTCTGGGATCCCTTTCCCACCTGGCGCTCTGATGCCCCTTCCCCACCTGGCGCTCTGATGCCCCTTCACTGGGCGCCCCGCCTCTTGGATCCCTAACGCCACCTGGCGCTCTGATGCCCCTTCGCTGGGCGCCACGCTTCTGGGATCTCTAACCCACCTGGCGCTCTGATGCCCCTTCACTGGGCGCCCCGCCTCTTGGATCTCTAACGCCACCTGGCGCTCTGATGCCCCTTCCCCACCTGGCGCTCTGATGCCCCTTCCCCACCTGGCGCTCTGATGCCCCTTCGCTGGGCGCCATGGTTCTGGGATCCCTTTCCCACCTGGCGCTCTGATGCCCCTTCCCCACCTAGCGCTCTGATGCCCCTTCACTGGGCGCCCCGCCTCTTGGATCTCTAACGCCACCTGGCGCTCTGATGCCCCTTCCCCACCTGGCGCTCTGATGCCCCTTCGCTGGGCGCCATGGTTCTGGGATCCCTTTCCCACCTAGCGCTCTGATGCCCCTTCCCCACCTAGCGCTCTGATGCCCCTTCACTGGGCGCCCCGCCTCTTGGATCCCTAACGCCACCTGGCGCTCTGATGCCCCTTCCCCACCTGGCGCTCTGATGCCCCTTCGCTGGGCGCCACGATTCTGGGATCCCTTTCCCACCTGGCGCTCTGATGCCCCTTCCCCACCTGGCGCTCTGATGCCCCTTCCCCCACCTAGCGCCCTGATGCCCCTTCGCTGTGTGTGCGCTTTACAGCGCCAGTGATAATGTGAAGTGTGCAGTGCACAGGACACCCTCGTGATCGCTGAGCGTCGTGTGCTCACGGGTGGGTGTTGCTCGTCCTGTGTGGTCGCTTCGGGCTGACTCGCGCCCCCTCGCCCTCCCACGCAGGCTACTCAGTGGAGTGCTTCCTACTCCCCTCTCAGTCCCGCGGCGGGGTTCAGGGGGGAAATGCACGGTTGCCATGGCGCCGCAGCCTCGCGTCCCTCGGTTGTCATAGAGAAATCGTTCTGCACCGCGTTAGTCTTCCAAAGACTGCGAAGTGCTTGAATGCACGGCAATTAGACTGGAAACGCCTCCATGCTGCCGCCGTGCAGTATTCTACGTGTGCCCGTGGGAAGCGCAATGCAGTATACACTGAAATGACCGGCCTTTGCCACTCGTGGCCTCGAAGCCTTGGCTGCTCGGATACTCTCTGCGGGCCCACACGTTCCACCAATGGACAGGGATGGGCCGGCCTGCTGCACCCCCAAGGCCCACAGGGGTCAAGTCCTAAAAATAAAAGTGGGGGGACTCCTCAACAGACGCAATGGGATGTGACGTCGCCAGAAATTAGCATGTCAAGGTGAAATATACACATTTCATTAAATTGACTTTGCATAACCACCCACATTGCATAGGACGAATGGCATTTGGTTTTCATAAAGTCAGCATACTCGCAAAAAACCAAGAGAGGATATTTTCCTCTAATAGTGTTTTTGAAAACGTTAAAAGGTGTGCATGTTTTAAACTCCAAAAACCAACACCAATGTTTTCCCTGGGACTTGCAGTACCGCAATGGGACATTTCACCTTTAGTTCTTTACTCTTTTTCATCACGTTATATGGTGCAGTTTCCGGCCTGCAAACCTGACGACTGAGGTTCCATCCCCAAGGTCGGCTTTAATTCATAAATTCAAAGAACACATCAAATGTTTCTCATTTTAGCTGGGGGGACTGAGTCCACCCTCGGAAAAAAGTGGAGGGGACTCCGTCCCCCGCGTGTACCCTCGACTTGAGCCCTGTACACGTTCCACCAATGGACAGTGATGGGCCGGGCAGCTGCACCCCCTCGGCCCAGCCATGGTTGCCAAGGCCCACACGTTCCACCAGACAGGGATGGGCCGGGCAGCTGCACCCCCTCTGCCCAGCCATGGGTGCCAAGGCCCACACGTTCCACCAATGGACAGGGATGGGCCGGCCAGCTGCACACACCCCCTCTGCCCAGCCATGGGTGCCAAGGCCTACACGTTCCACCAATGGACAGGGATGGTCCGGGCAGCTGCACCCCCTCTGCCCAGCCATGGGTGCCAAGGCCCACGCGTTCCACCAATGGACAGGCATGGGCAGGGCAGCTGCACCCCCTCTGCCCACCCATGGGTGCCAAGGCCCACACGTTCCACCAATGGACAGGGATGGGCCGGGCAGCTGCACCCCCTCTGCCCAGCCATGGATGCCAAGGCCCACACGTTCCACCAATGGACAGGGATGGGCTGGCCAGCTGCACACACCCCCTCTGCCCAGCCATGGGTGCCAAGGCCCACACGTTCCACCAGACAGGGATGGGCCGGGCAGCTGCACCCCCTCTGCCCAGCCATGGGTGCCAAGGCCCACACGTTCCACCAATGGACAGGGATGGGCCGGCCAGCTGCACGCACCCCCTCTGCCCAGCCATGGGTGCCAAGGCCTAAACGTTCCACCAATGGACAGGGATGGGCCGGGCAGCTGCACCCCCTCTGCCCAGCCATGGGTGCCAAGGCCCACGCGTTCCACCAATGGACAGGCATGGGCAGGGCAGCTGCACCCCCTCTGCCCACCCATGGGTGCCAAGGCCCACACGTTCCACCAATGGACAGGGATGGGCCGGGCAGCTGCACCCCCTCTGTCCAGCCATGGGTGCTAAGGCCCACACGTTCCACCAATGGACAGGGATGGGCCGGCCAGCTGCACCCCCAAGGCCCACAGGGGTCAAGTCCTAAAAATAAAAGTGGGGGGACTCATCAACAGACGCAATGGGATGTGACGTCGCCAGAAATTAGCATGTCAAGGTGAAATATACACATTTCATTAAATTGACTTTGCATAACCACCCACATTGCATAGGACGAATGGCATTTGGTTTTCATAAAGTCAGCATACTCGCAAAAACCAAGAGAGGATATTTTCCTCTAATAGTGTTTTTGAAAACGTTAAAAGGTGTGCATGTTTTAAACTCCAAAAACCAACACCAATGTTTTCCCTGGGACTTGCAGTACCGCAATGGGACATTTCACCTTTAGTTCTTTACTCTTTTTCATCACGTTATATGGTGCAGTTTCCGGCCTGCAAACCTGACGACTGAGGTTCCATCCCCAAGGTCGGCTTTAATTCATAAATTCAAAGAACACATCAAATGTTTCTCATTTTAGCTGGGGGGACTGAGTCCACCCTCGGAAAAAAGTGGAGGGGACTCCGTCCCCCGCGTGTACCCTTGACTTGAGCCCTGTACACGTTCCACCAATGGACAGTGATGGGCCGGGCAGCTGCACCCCCTCTGCCCAGCCATGGATGCCAAGGCCCACACGTTCCACCAATGGACAGGGATGGGCTGGCCAGCTGCACGCACCCCCTCTGCCCAGCCATGGGTGCCAAGTCCCACACGTTCCACCAGACAGGGATGGGCCGGGCAGCTGCACCCCCTCTGCCCCGCCATGGGTGCCAAGTCCAGATACCCTGGAGGTTCCCGAATTTAAGCGCAGGCTCTGAACTCTTCCCTGCGCTTGTCCTTGGCCTCTTCATCACCTCAATTTCCCCTTTCACCCATTTCTCACCCGTCTCTTCCCCTCACACACCTCTGCTTCTGGACTTGCTTTCCATTTCACCACTCCCTTCACGTTCCCATCATCCCCTTCATCACCTCACTCTCCTCTTGCACCCATTTCTCACCAGTCTCTTTCCCTCACACTCCTCCTTCTGGACTTGCTTTCCATTTCACCGCTCCTTCAAGTACCCACCATCCTCTTCATCGCCTCCCTTTCCTCTTGCACCCATTTTTCATGCGTCTCTTCCCCTCACACTCCTCTGCTTCTGGACTTGCTGTCACTTTGTGGTTGGGTGCCTGTTGATACTCCATCACCTGGAATTGTCTTCTCTCTGTTACTTGTGCCCCTTGCTAAGGATCAGGCATTCCTCATCTCTTAGTTCCTTTTTTTTCTCTCGCCTCCATTAAGGCCACTCGCAGCACAGCCTCCTCCATGTCCTATACATGCCTGGTTCTCTTTCCGTCTCCCCCTCTGTTTTCGTGCACCAATCTGTTTCCTCTTGGTTGGTTTGATTTTTGCCCTCCACTGTATTCTTACTCTCTCCTTACTGTACTTGTCCTTGCCCCCCTGTGTTCCTTCTCCTCCCTCCATCTTCACTGTCTTCTGTGACGAATCGTGGGAATTTGTCTGTTCGCCCCAATGGGGAGCCTCCCCCCCTGTGAGGCTCGGCAACAGTCTCCTTACGGGTGGAGGCAAGTGGGACCTCACTGGGAAAGACTGCCCCCCTCCCCCCACCACCTCCACCCCCTTGAAGCCCCCCCTTTTGGGGACAAGGACTCCTGTTCCTGTGAGGAACTTCCTAAAGCTGTACACACCATGGCCTACAAAGGATGCTCTACCATACCAGGGACTGTTAAACACTAAGACTGGGACGAAGAAACACTTAATAGACATCATTTTCATATAGAAAGGAACATGTCCATTTAAATCAAAATATCCAAACCACTTGGACGTGATTGTTTAATAGCCTATGCTCGATGAGCAATGCAGTGAGAGAAGAACGCAGGCAAGGGAAGGCCCGAGCTCCGTAACACTTGGAGACGGCGGAGTAAGCGTAAGCCAGAAAGCCTGCACGTTTTTCTAACCCGCACGATACTGAAGAGCGAGACACCAGAGCTATGGCGAATCACCAGCGTGAGAAGCCTAAAGAGCACGAGCACAGAGGAAGGTTGTGGCGAGACCACGTATGATCTGTGGTGGACAGCTGGTCCACAAACCATTGCCGCCACCACCGGTGGCATACATCAGCAGGGTATCAGGTTTCTCATCGAAACACTGTGAGAAGAGAAAAGTAGAGAAAGAAAATATCGACTAAGGTAAGCCGACGGCAGTACAAGACAAGTGAGAAGTTCCCCGAGATGCATGGCTCCCGAAGAGGTTTTCCTTCATAGTCCAAGTTAACTGGGAGAACGGGAATAACGGTAGGCCTTGAGGGAATCCGTACACTGTCCAAGCAACTCATCTCAGTAGAATTGATGAAACAGCCGAGTTTGAAGCTAATGAACTTAAAGGGTTGCGACACAAGCGAAAAGATTCCTAAAAATGGGTATGTTAAGAGAAAAGAACAGTAGATAACAACACCCCGGAGAGAGGGGAAGGAAACTCAACATTCAGTATGAGAAGAATACAATAATAAAGAGAGACCATTGGATCCTGCAGCCTTTGGGGATGTGGGTATGCATGACGCGCGTCTAGGTTGTGAGCGGTGATGGCATCAGCAGTGTCTCATGCATGTAACACTGCAGAGCAAACTCTCATGAGCACTAGCTTGCATGTGCGTTTTGGTGGTCGGAGGTGAGTGGGGTGTGGATGAGCTTCTGTGGGTTGGACGTGCATGGGAGCAGGAGTATGGACTGGGTGGGAGTGGGATGGAATGCACATGATGCTGGTACGTGTGGGCAAGGGAGTGGGGGTTTCTGGACCTTTCCAGCTCTTACCGGAATTGCGCTGCTCTTAGTCTATCTACCCTTTGCTTCTGTTCTCGGTGGAAGAGGCGTCCAAGGGTGTAAGAGTTAAGCAGGGAAAGGGAGTAGTAGGCAGATCAAGCATAAAAGGATTAGTAGGTGGCCGGGCAGAGGTAATCTGACATTCATTGACTTGCCCCGCTCTGCTGCCCTGCCGTCCCTTCTCCCACTCTCACGCTCTATTCTTCCTGTTTTCTATAGAGCACTTTCTTGTTAGCTAGGTTTGCACTATATAACCCCCATACATCCATGATTCTGCGAACTAGAGCCTCTCCGAGTCCTGGGCTTCTGGTCCTCCAGACCAATGGGCAGAGGCATTTCAGGATGAGGGCTTGGACCGCCTAAGGCCCTCCAAATCACTGAAGGGAAGAACCTGGGCATAGCAGTATCAGCTGTCCTGGCCTGCATACCTTCCGTGTGTGCTGCACACAGCACCGCCGTAGCAGTCATCGGCATCAGGCCTGGTTCGTGTAGAGGTTAATTGTGACCCTGGGTGGCAGGGAGACTGTGCTCTGCCCCCGCGTGTTTGCTCATAGTGGAAACGTATGGCAGTGTTTGCATTCTAGTATCGTTTGGTGCATCTAACGATTATGACTAAAATGACATTTAAAAAACTTGTTTCCAAAACCTGTTGCCCAAATCCTTCATCTGAAATGCTCACAAGGCAGTGGGTGGTGTTATCATGGCCCGGGAGGCTTGGTGTAGCGGTAGCACCGGGACCCCCAGAGGACTCGGGGGACACTGTTGCTCGTCTGGGCTCTGCTCGTGCACCGTCCTGCCAGAACGGGAACACTCCTTTTATTCACGTGACAGAGTTGCATCACTCTGTTGCATGCTTCTTAAAGCAGTCGCACCACACTCCTCCTTTTTCATAACAAGAACAAACCGTGTGGAACACACATTAACATTCTTTTCACCCCCCACTGCCCCGTTCTTATACTTAACACAGCTAGCAAAATGGTTACAATACTGGCTAAACCTCTAGATGTAGTCTTATTCTCTTAAGCATGAGTTTCTCTTCACGGTAGCGTTTCCATCAGAGGCAGTCACCATGGACCCTTTTACTTCCACCATGTCCATGGGCTGAGGTTCACAGGTCAGCAAGACCTTCCCCTGCGGATGCCTGTTCCTCACTAGCACATCATCGCCTGGTACCAACTGATGTCACTGTAGACCCCTCCAACGATGTTCACTGTCATTTCTGGCCCTCATTTCTTCTTCTACCCTCTCATTGTCAATTTCGGTGGCCGCTCTCTCTTCCAAGTCCGGCAGCAAACCCTGGGGGCACCTTTTGAACAGCGCTTCTGCGGGTGCCACACTCATTGAGCAGTGGGGGGTTGCTCGATATTCCCTTAAGAACTGGTACAGGTCCCTTCTCAGACACTGATCCTGCCCATGAGCAATGCAAAATACTTTGCGAGTTTGCATAAAGCGTTCTGCTTCCCCATTGGTCCTTGACTACACCAATGAAATCTTTCTATGGTGAATGAATGCCGCACTCCAACATGAACTGCCCAAAACTCTCCTCTTGAAATGGCGGTCCATTGTCCGAGCTTATCTCCTTTGGGAAACCATGCAAGGCAAACACTTTTTCCAACACTGGCACAGCGTGGTAATATGCCAATGATTCCACAAACAAAAACCTCTGGATATCTCGTCCACTGGTCAATGAACACTATGAAGTGCGTGTCCCTCCCAGTCGACACAAAGTCCACATGTACGGTCTCCTATGGCTGGGAACTTCTCGGCATGGACTCAATCCACAGTTCACATTGCGCTGGGGCTGCCGCCTGGCACCACACACATCCAGCCACAAACTCATCCACACACCTTTACAGATTCGGGAACCACACCTTAAATCTCAGGCGTGCCTTCGTTTTGGCTGCACCCTGGTGCCCCTGGTGCGCCAAGTAGATGTCCTGTTGGATCTTGCACGCCGGAATCACCATCTTCGGTCTCCAAAGTAACAAACCTGAGTCGGCGAAGGCTAGTTCCTCTCTGACTTTCCACAGCTGCTCGAGCATGGTACAGGCATCTTGAGTCCTTTTGCTTAAACCTTCTAGGATCCCTTTCCACTCCACTTTTTGGTCTGCCCCTCGAAAGAGGCGAAAACATTCATCCACTTCTGACGTGACCGCCAACTCCTGAATGGGCATAGAGTTTGGTGTGGCTGACTCAATGGTGACACAGACGTGCTCCTCTGCCTCCTCCTCTCCAGTTTTGTGGCCAGCATGCTCTCCAAGCGGATGCCTTGAGAAATAATCTGCTGCGTTATTTGCCCCTGGTCAGTATACTAGGCACTACCATACTCCAATTTGGCCATCATCTATCTCTCATTTCTAGCGGGTGGGATAGAAGATGAGCCAGCCATGATCGGAATGAGGGGCTTATGGTTGGTGACTATAGTCACGGGTCTTCCCAAAATGCACAGCCAGAAATGTTGCCAGCCCCAGAGAACCGCCAGGGCTTGGCTGGCAAACGCAACTGGCTTCACATTCCCACTCGCATCATGCTGAATTAGCACAGCCCCCAGACCAAAAGGACTTGCATCAACTATGATTTCTGACGCCAAGGATGGGTCAAAGAACGCCATGGTGTCAGGGCCTCCTTGACCTCATCAAATGCTGCCTGTTCCAGCGTGCCCCATTGCCACAGAGTATCTTTCTTCTTCAGATTTCTTAGTGGCTTCGACAGAGTGGCCAGGCTCCTGATAAAACGTCTGCAGCACGTCCCCATTCCCAGGAAACTGCGAAGTTCCGAAACCGTCTCTGGGGTTTGGCATCCTTAATGTCTTTAACTTTCCTTTGGCTCCTGGAACACAACCCCGAAGAAGTCAATGCTGGTCATGAGGAATTCACATTTTTCTTTGTAAAGTGTGAGGCCTAATGACCTTATCCGTTCCAGTGCTTTGACAAGCCCCCACCATGTGCTCCACGTCCAAGCCTGCGCACAAAACGATGCTGTCACTTATGTTCAAAACACCTTCCAAATATGCAAGGGCGCCCCTGATTATGTTCTGAAAAACCTCTGCTGCACATGACTCCCCGAAACTGAGACGCTTATAGCGATACAGTCTCCAGTGCGTGGTAAATGTAGTGATGTACCTCGACTCAGGGTGGAGTACGACCTGATGATAGCCAGCCCTTAAGTCAAGTTTCGAGAAGAATTTTGCCCCTTGAAGTTCTGCAACGATATCATCAAGGGTCGGCGTCAGGAGTCATTCCCTCTTAATCGCTTTGTTTGGTAACCTCCTATCTACACAGATTTGGACTGAGTCTGGCTGTTTGGGTTTTCTCGCCACCACGATGGGAGACACCCATGGTGTCGGGCCTTCCACCTTCTCTATGATGTCCTGCTGGATCCAGCTCCTTGTCCACCTGTAAATGGAATGGAATTCTCCTGTGTTTTAGGGCCATTGGGTGAGTCGAGTTGTCTATATTTTATTTATTCACATTTTTAAAGCGCACAGCAGCCCTTAGGCATTGTGGCGCTGTTACAGTAAGTTATGCTGGGTACATAGGAAAAAATCTTACGTTTACATGGCAGGCATTGTTTTTGCAGTTGCAGACATAGTAGAGCTTTGGAGTTGCATCACAAGCAACAGTTACACTGTAATGTTTACATTGGAAGGTGGTAACATGATCTTCCTAAGAGACATTACAGGTAGGAGGATGCAGGGAGAGCAGATTGTATGGGAGCTCTGGATGCCTTAATGGGAGTTAAGGGTTAAACAGTTTGGTCTTGAGGGATTTGCGAAAGAGGGATATGGAGGCTTCAGCTCTGAGCGCATTGGGAAGGGTGTTCCATAGTTTGGGTGGAATGTGTGGAAAGCCAATGCCACCGGCATTGGCTCTTTTGACAGAGGGAACTTGGATTTAGTTGGCATGGTGACTTCTTTTGGGGCATGAAGAGGTGTTCCTGAGTATGGTTTCTGATAGGTAGGAGGGGGCAGTTAGGTTGATGCATTTGTGTGTTAGGGTGAGGATTTTTAAGTTGATCCATTCCTTTACTGGGTGCCAGTGAGCGTCTCGCCTGGTCTGCGAGATGTGGTCTCTTTTGGGGATGGAAAGAGCTACGTAGAGCGCATTATTTTGAACAGTTTAAAGTTTCTTGAGGTTTTTTGCAGAAGTACCTGCCAGGAGGGCATTGCAATAGTCAAGATTAGCTCCTATTGTGGCGTGGTCAATGGAGAGTCTGTTTTGGGTGGTGTGGTGTTGACTTGGCGTGTCATTGAGAGGGCTGAGTCAATGTGGACTCCAAGAGTCTTAACTGAGGAGGATACAGTTATGTTTGTGTTTTCATTGTTGAAGTGGTCATATTTCGAATTGAGTTTGGGTAGTATTTCCTTCGGACCAAAGAGAATGATCTCAGTTTTGTCCCCGTTTAAGCAGAGGCCATTGACCGCCATCCACGTTTGAATGGTGGAGTAGATTTGATGGAGGTCAGCTGCGTCTTGGTCGTAAGAGCCAGTGAGAGGGAGGAGGACTTGCGTATCATCAGCATAGTTTATGTAGGCTATGCCTAGCGAGTCTAGCATGTCAAAGAGTGGTTTTGTGAATACATTGTAGAGGGTAGGTGCCATACAGGAGACTTGTGGCACACCCAATGGATGGTGGTGGGAGGTGCATTGGGCTGATCGGAGTAGACTTTCATAACTCTTCCTTCTAAGGAGGTAATCCATGATGTGGCTTTATTGGAGAAGTGGGCTGCGTTGGTGAGATGGTAGGTGAGGATGTCATGGTCAACAAGATCAAACGCAGCGGAGCGATCTAAGAGAATCAAGAGGGCAGGTTATCCTTTGTCCATTATTTTGGTGATTTGGTTCTTAAGGTCTAAGAGTGGTTTCAGTGCTGTGTCCTTTGTGGAAGCCTGATTGCCTGTTGCTTAGAATGGCGTTGGCTTCAATGTAATGTTGGATTTGGTTGTGTCCTTGTCTAGGATTTTGAGCAGGAAAAGGACGGCGGTGATGGGGCGGTAGTTGTTAGGGCATGAGGGGAATAGGGAGGGTTTCTTTATGAGGGGTCGGACCCATGCTTCTTTTAGGCTTAATGGAACAGTTCCCGAGGAGAATGACGCATTAATAAATGCAGTGACGATGTAGGTCATTGATATGGAGTCTGATAGGGTCGGCCACCAGTTTCCCAATGCCAATGAAGACCTCTGTGAACATTTCTAATATCACCTCAACATCTTCCACGTAGACCTGTAGGCAAAGCTCATGATCTTCAACGCTTCCATCGCTGCACTGCTCAGTAGGGTGTTATTGCTGACATCTGGGACAAAGAATCTTGCCCTTATTGAGTTGGTTCCATGCCCAATTTGAGAGACAAATTCACCCTTCAGTTGGATGGGTCTGTCTCCTCCAAACATAATGATGCACGTCTTGGGCGGACTCAACAAAGTTCTTTTTTTTGCCGTGCTTTATTGTGTTCCAGTGCCATGACGTTGTTGGAGGCTCCCATGTCAACCAGCACAGGAGCCTCCGATCCGTTGACACTGATCATACATCTCGGCTGCCACCTTGCTGTAACCTTCATTTCACCCACAATGGAGATGAAAAACATGTTCTCTTCATCTTCCTCCACCTTTTGTCCACTCTGATCTTCCTCTTGATTCATCAAGGCCACATCCTGGGGGCGTCTCTGGCCAAACATACCCACTCTGACTGGTCCTCTCTGCACCAACACATGCGTGCAAAATGGTTGGGGCTTCCACACCTTTCGCACAACCGGCCCTTGGCAGGACATTCCGCTGCGTGTGGAATGTCATATCCACACCGTCAGCATGGCATGGACACCAACGATTCCATGCTTCTCTTTCGGCAGGGCCATGTTCCTGTGTGCCCCTCCTGCATCTTGTGAGCGCCCCATGGCACATTCTTAGTTCATCTTCAACGTTCGTATTGCTGCATCCATTTTGGACGCACATGTATCCGCCAACCTGTGTGAACGACCCAGCTCCAGGATGCATGCCAGGGTCAGTTCAGGCTCTCTGAACACTTGGTGTCGCAGTTTCCCAGAGGCACAACCTTGAATGAGTTGCTGGTGTATCTTGCTCTCTTCATTGTCCCATACACAGGTGGATGCCAGCTGTCTCAACCTGCCATGAAAGAAGACCAATGCCTCATCCTTTTGCTTGGTGTTCCACATTATGAATCTCTCATAGTCCAGATTAGCGAGTGGTGTGAAATGTTCTCTCAAAGTTTTTTGAGGGTCGACACCTTTGCCTCATCATTCAACTCCCTCATGGCTTTAAAATACATTTCCAAACGTTCCATCCCCAAGTTCCATCTCCAGCCCAGGCTGGATGGCGCAACAAAGACATCAGACCTGGGAATTGGCGCAAGGGACCCATGTTTACAGGGAATTTGTACCCCCACGGGGGCAACTGCAGGAGCCGCAGCAACATTTCCTTTACATCTCTCCATGACGTTGACGCAAATGGCAGAGGATCCTTACCAGGTGCATAGGCACCCCCACCAAGAGGGCTGCAACCCACTACTACGTACTTCCGGTCCCAGAGCGGCAGGTATGCCACCAAAATTGAGGCACCACTCTCCTGGCTGACTCCAACGAGGTCACTGTATGTAAAATAGTTTCCAAAACCACCCTCATATGCTGGGGCCACCACGACCCGCAGATGGTCCAAACAAAACTGCACTCCTCCCCTTGATGCCTCAGCTGGATGTTCGAGAGGGAGACCAAAATGAGAAGCAGGATGAACAGCAACCCTTCTGTTTTATCTCTACTCGTTTTTCATTTTTGTGGAAAAAAGGGATTGCATCTGTGGATTATCCTAAAATGAGTGTTAAGGGACGCACGTGAACTCTGTAGGGGAGCCGCAACCTCCGTAACTCAGGCTGACTACAATGTTCCTCACCATCGTGCATGCGGCGAGTGTCTCGTGATCTTGATCTGCCCCAGTGATTAAATTGTAAGTGCCAGTGCCCAAAAAATATAGGCCCCATAATGCCGGGCGTGGCACCGCCCTCAGCGCGGGCACGGCGCTGCCCTCAGCAGGGCACGGCACAACCCTCCGCGTGGGCGCGGTGCCGCCCTCAGCGCGGGTGCTAGACCTACCTAGATTGGCCCATCACACTGCTGCTGCTCCATGTCACATGTTTGGCGCTGCAGCAACTGCTGGCACAGGCTAGTAGTGGGATAGATGGGGAAGGGCACACATGGCTTGAGAAAGTATAATGCTTTAAAGTTGGAAAACACTTGTTATGGTAGGTGTAGTGGTTCCAGCATTCTGGCAAACCCAGAGACAAAAGAGTGCATTTGAACACACTTCTATGTTTTAGACCACACTTGTTAGACATCTGGACCATACTTGCTGTCCTCAAAGTGATAATGCATTTAATAAAATTGTTGCAAACCTGTGGATGTTATCTTATTTGTCAATTTTGTAGAATGACCCCCCCACTGCCCGGCCCACCCCCTCCCACCGCCCTGTTTCCCAAATGGCTCTGAGTGAAGCTGCATTGCAATCATTGTCCCGGGACTCAGGATAGCTCAGCAGCAATGTGCTTGATTGGAAGCAAGACAACACGAAGCAACACAGGTTCGATCCCCGACTCCTCGCTTAGAAACCTCTGGGTATTAAGCGCGTTATAAATACGCAACTAAGACATGCTCCTCCTGTAACTGCGCCTTGATGCCCCCGGGCTGTGTGAGCGCTTTAAAAATGCAAATAAATAAAAAAGCATTCTGTTTCAGTCACTGTTGCACTGTATTTGTCTCTACCCCTTCTGGCCCATCTGACAGTCTGTTAAAGTACACCAAGTATTGTTAATCGGTTACCTCAGGAAGAGCACCCTCACATCAGCCCGTTCCTCAGTCACCTCATCCAGGTGTTTTGTGTAATCAATTTACTCTCAAGCCCTTATCAGTCATCACATAAATGCATCCCCCTTCACCCTTCCTTCAAGTATGAGCATGGTGTTGTATAACTTCGAAAAAGTCATTTCTGCAAGACATTGTTGTGAAATCAACGGCCTGTGCTACTTCTGCTTTAGGGCCTCTTTCCACCTTAACACATATAGAAAAACTAAATATGTTTTGTCACCCAATATTCAGGAGCCAGAGGAGAATGCATATTCGGATATCTCCTTCCCACTGACATGTTCTTGACATACTTCACTAAACTGCGGGGTGTAACAGACACCCACCTCTATCTGAGGATTCCTATCTGAGGATTGCATGTGATCTCATTCGGAGCACATGCTCGGAGTGTATTGTACCCAGGTTAAGGTCCCACATCTTGTGTATAAACCACACATCAGGATAGAAAGCATGCACTGGAATTATGTAAAAAAATGACAGCAAAAGACGGTTGAGAATTATACACGAATACTCAACTAGTGCTTTTATTTGTGACAACAGATTAGTGGGCACGTGCACCATGTTTATCCCCGTCTAGTTTCCATGTGTGTATCTTTGCCTGAAATGGCTTTTCAGAAGTTCGTCTTTGCATGGGCTTTTCTCGCGAAGTGCAGCCGGTTCGGTTTCGGCCCAATACGTGCACCGTTCCGGACCAGGTCCCCTCGCTGAAGCTCGTTTGTGAACTAATGAGGCCGATAACATTAAAAGGAAGAACGGAAACACCCAGGCAAAAATTCACAGTTCATATTTCGCTTAGATGAATGCTATCCAGGGTCGGACTGGGGCATACAATTGTCTCGAGTCGGGCTCGGCACCAATGAAAAAGTGGCCAAAGTTGCAAACGACATTTCATTCCTTTTGTGACAGCCTAGTGGGACCACGCTGCCGCCCGTGCCCCGCCCCATCCCGGGCCTTGCCCTGCCTTGCCTCAATCACATAGGCTACCTTCCATGGGGCAGGGCCCTGGCCACTGGCCCCACGGAAGGCCAGGTTTTCAAAGAAAAAAGTAAAAACATACTTTTGGGCACAATCCCGGGACCTGCCACCCGCGGCTGAGTCATCCGACTCAGTCTGTGGTAGCCGGCAGCCCCTGGTCACAGAAAATGGCCTGGGCCTGGCACTGGCTGCAGTCAGCAGCACACTGCACATAGGTCGCACAGACAGAATCCTGTGTGTGGACTGGCCCCTGGTGGGGTCCTGATTCCTGGGCAGTCAGGACACTACCAGGGGACCGTGCCGCCACCCGGGCCCTGACCTAGGCCTTGCCTGATCACTTGACTGTGAAAGGCTCAGGCTGCACCGCACGCAACAACAAGTGACTTACCTGCTTTGCTGCCTGGGACTTGGTCTCCTATCGGGGCCACAGGTTGGGGGGGTTGGGTGCACACACTGGCACCCACACAAATGAAAAGGCAGGCAGAGGGGGGGCCCTGGAAGCAACTAGGCCACACCATGCAGGGCAGGCTCTCTCTCACACAAGTCAGGACCGACGACGCCACACCTCGACACCTTCACTTCACAGTAACTCATGAAATGAAGATGGCGCTGCGCTGCCTCCTGTGGTAACAACAACACATCACCATGTAATTCCACTGGCTCAGAAGAACAGCCAATGAAAACTGCACATTCTTTGTTACTATACAGAATGTATCAAATACTGCATAGTAACAACAGAATGGTAGTTTTCATTGGCTGTTGTTTGTAACAGTTTGTTGTTCATTGCTATTGCTGGCCCCTCCTAGGCCCAGCCAGCCATGGCCTGCAACCTGCAAGCACGAGAGAGAACGAGATCAGAATGACAAATCCCAATGATTTATAATCAAAGCAAAGTGAAGTGGAAGAACAAGCAAAGCAATTGCACATGGGCTGGCCCCGCATGAGTTCCGGTGCCCAAAAAAGAGTGCCGGTGTTGGCCACCGGCAATCACCCCCACAAATTAAGCACTGATCTGCCCCCTTTTGTCGAGGTTACCTGGAATCGCTGCTGCACAGTCAGATGTTGAGGTTTGTTATAGCGACCTCCTCGTCGCCACTATCATGGCCCGGAAGGCCTGGTGTAGTGGTAGCCCAGGGACCCCACATAGGACTCAGGAGACACTGTCGCTCTTCCGTCCGGGCTCTGCTCGTGCACTGTCGTGCCATAGCGGGAATACCCCGTTTGTTCACACGACAGAGTTGCGTCACTCGGTTGCGTGCTTCTTAAAGCAGTTGCACCACAGGTGGGATGTGATGCTCGCAGATAATCCCTCACTTAATCCGTTTTCTGTCTGATGTGCTTCACGCGCCAATTGATTTGCATAAAGTTTACTTCCCAGATGAAAATATTTGCCTTCTTTTCTCCCCGGAGCAGCAGCCGGCTTGATTAGGCAGGAGCGCTGTTGCGTGTGCCAGCACTGTTTCTCGCTTATTAGAGCTTGCCAATCCAGATGCCTGGCAAGCTGTTGCAACTCATCCATGCAGCAGCAGTCCTTTGCTAATGGGCCGGTCTTGATGTATTAGTGAAAAGCGAAGCCTTCCTAATTGGGATGGCACAGGTGGAAAATGGTCGCAAATCAGTGCTTTTCTGTCCTCTGCCTCATGTGGAGTTTGGGAACGTGCAAACATCCACGGGTTCTACCCACAAACTACATGAGATGAGAGAGGCCGTGCTCTGAGAAGGACCCTGGTTCCCACACCTTTCCTCCGGGCTTCCCTGTACTCTGCTGTTCTAGCCCAGCATGCTCATGTTCACCGAGAAGTGGGATTAGGTCGAAGATCAGAGGCCTGGACCTGTAGATTCTAACTTGCTCTGTCTGGTGGCACAATGCTGCCCAGATGCCTGTCTCCCACCTGTGGATCTGTAGGACTGTACACCCAATCGTGGACTTGGCATTACCCCCTACAGTACTTAAAGGTAGAGAATGCAGGGCTTTGAGTGGGCCGAGGCTAGACGAAGCAGAACCCGGCAGTCTCCGAAAAATGTATTTGAAATGGGGTGCTATCGGGGCTTCCTAAAGTCCCCAGTAGCCTCAGCCGATGAGGCCGCTAGAGGCCAAGAACTTTTTTCTAAGTCTGAAGCGAGAACTTCAGGCTGCGGACAGTGATCTACTCCCCTGTTTTTTCTTAAATTGTTTCTTGAATTTATGTTTCAGCTTTATATACATTTCTTTTGGCTGCAAATATTCATGTATTTGTCTGTTCAGTCTCTTTTTAGTACTGTTCTTTTAACCTATGTATTACCAATTTTAAAATAATCGGTACTATGTTCTATCGGCACTTGTAAAAACCACCCCCACCTCTACCTTCTAGACTAGTGTAGATAGGGGTAATCAATTATTCCTTTTTCTTAGACTATATTTACACTCCCGTTTTAGAATTGATCCCCCTACAACAAAAAACTAGGTAGTTTACCTCTTTTGTGATACATCCCTTAAATTAAGACATGCAGCGATCACTCTTTGTTAAAGGGATGCCTGGCAGGGGTCAGTGCCACCATTCAGGCAGAAAAGGGGTGGTGTTGACCCACACCAGACACCCCTTTAGTTAATAGACCCAGGGATCAACACCCTCTCACCCTGGGCAGGTTGTGTGACCAGGTAGGTAGCACAAAGTGGTATGTCAGGGCAGGCTCTGTGCTTTGCCCTGAGCTGCCACCCAGGGTAGTTTGAATGTCCAGGTAGGCACAAGAGCAAAGTCATATGTCAGGGCAGGCTCTGTGCAAGTGCCCTGGGTAGCTTCTAGGTGTCCAGGTAGGCAGAACACAATGTCAAAGCAGACTCTGTGCTGGTACCCTGAGTGGGTTATGAGCAGAGTGGCATGTCGGTAAAGGCTCTGTGTTGGCACCCTGGTTTGGTTATGCGTGTCTAGGTTGTGTAAGAAACCTGAGGGTTTCTCCCATGCAAATCCTGGCGATCCAACCCTTGGGGCGGACAATCGAGGGAGGTGGGAGATGGGAGTAGAGAATTCCCAGGCGAGACATGGTATGTTCCAACACATGAAACTACAAGGGATGTATATCTAGAGGTACTTGTGGGATATGCCGGTATACTCATTATGAATCCTGAGAAACCCCTAAAATATGCTCCTAGGGAAAAGAAGAAACACCGACCCAGAAAATCCACAAAGCACTGTAACCAACTGCGCTATTCTAAACAGTCATCACCACCTCTTTTATTTTCCCCTAATGGTTATCCAGACCAAGATGCTCAGGTACTGACATCCTCTCCTCAGCCGAGTAAAGCGAGGAGTAAGACCAAGGGGCGGAGGACATATTTATTTATTCATATTTGTAGAGCGCGCAACAGCCCGCAGGCATCATGGCACTTGTTACAGAGCGTGAACAGAGCTTAGTTACATGATAGCAGAAATACTTATTGTACATTTTATATAAAACAATTTACATAGGACATAGGATGAGGCAGAGGAGAGGAGGAGGGAGGGTAAGTTGTTAGTTGAAGAAGGAAGTTTTCTGATTTTTCCGAAAGGCAAGGAGTTAGGTTTCTTCTCTGAGGGCAGTAGGGAGCGCATCCCAAAGCTTAGGAGCTAGATATGGGAAGCCTATCCCTCTTGCTTTAGCCCCGTTGATGCGCAGGATAGTGAGTTGATTGGTGTAGCATATTCTGGTGGGCCGGGCTGAGATTGTTCTGGATAGTGTGTCTGAGAGGTAGGAGGGTGCAGTGAGGATTTTAAAGGTGATGCGGTCTTTGACTGGGAGCCAGTGAACTGCCTGCCTTGCATGTGAAATGTGGTCTCTTCATGGGATACTTAAAGCTGCTCTTAATGAGTTATTTTGGGTAATTTGGAGTCTGTTTGTTTGTTTTTTATAGAGGTGCCTGCAAAGAGAGTGTTGCAATAGTCAAGCTTAGCACCTATGGTGGCTCTGGCTATTAAGAGACCGTTATCCTTGGTTAGAAAGGGTTTTATGGCGTTAATGAGTTTGGTGCTAAAGGCGGAGGCAGAGACGATAGCGCTGACTTGCTTGCTCATGGATAATTTGGCATCAATGTGAACCCCTAATGTCTTTACAGAAGATAGGACTGGGATGATGCATTTGCCAATGCTGAAATTGGAGTAGAGACGATCTAGCTTAGCTAGTGTGGTCTTTTGGCCAAGAATAAGAATCTCTGTCTTATCTCCATTGAGGCATAAGCCATTTGTGGCCATCCATGCTTGGATGGTGGAGTAGATTTGGCATAGCGCTGTTGCGTCTTAGTCGTATGAGCCTGTTAGTGGTAGGAGCACCTGAGTATCATCAACATAGTTTGTGTATGCAATCCCAAGTGCATCGACTTTATCAAAAAGGGGCTTAGTAAGGAGATTGTATAGAGTTGGGCCGGTGCAGGATCCCTGTGGGACTCCGCAGTGAATGACGGTTGGTGCTGCATTAGCTATGTTTGAGAAAACATTCATAGCTCTACCTTCTAGGAAGGACGTGATCCAGGAAGCTGCTTGATCGGAAAAGCTGCTTGCGTAAGGTGGTCGGTAAGGGTTTTATGATCTACAAGATTGAAAGCCTCTGAGAGGTCCAAGAGGAGGAGGAGGGCAGGCTTGCCTTTGTCCAAAATTTGAGTGATTTTATTTTTTAGATCTAGCACGGCAGTTTCGATGCCATGCCCTTTGTGGAATCCAGACTGTCTTTTTCCTAGGATGGAGTTAGTTTCCAGGTGTAGTTGGATCTGGCTGTGGGTGGCCTTGTCTAAAATTTTGAGAAGAAACGGGACAGTGGTTATGGGCCGGTAGTTGTTAGGCTTGGAGGGATCTAGCATCAGCTTTTTCAAAAGGGGGCACACCCAAGCCTCTTTGAGGCTGTCTGGGACGATGCCTGATTTGAATGAGGAGTTGATAAAGGCAGTCACGAGTGGAGCAAGGGGCTCGGCACACTCCTTAATTATCTTGGGGGGGGGACATATATCGCCCTTGCATTGCAATGGTTTAAGATGTGTGAGAATATGATTCCATAAGCTGTTCCATTAACCCCCTACTCGACATTCTCCCCTATTGCATGACTGCAGACTTTTCACTTTGACAAAACCTCCCCGTTCTGCTAAAACATGGCTAAATCCAATGCAGGCATCAATGTCCCATTAACAAGGACAGGCAAAGTCGGGCACTGAATACAGACGGAACACACCTGAGGACTGTTAGCACATCACAGGTGTATAAAAGGAGCTAGCCAGAGAAACAGGAGGAGTGAGCTGGAGCCTAAGGATGTCCACGAGTTGGAGTACGAGAGCACAGGCGAACTGGGCAGCCCAGAGAACCCGAGACCTGTTCAGAGAGAACGGAGGGCTGAGACACTGAGAGCCTATGGTATGAAAGGACTAACAAAAGGGTTGAGAGGGAACATTGTCTCCAAGGAGACAGAACGGGGTTAAGTTCAAAGCTGTTCTCCCGATGGAACTCTGTGGAAGGGTGATTGTTATCCTGGGACAGCGAAGGCGCCCAGGAGAGTTGGAGGGGCTGATGAAGAGCCCTTAGTCTTCAGTCGATGAGACTGCAACAGTGACGTTAAAGAAATCACAACCAGTGAGTTCAAAGCCAGAGGGGAACCCGGTTGATGATGGCGGCAAAGAGCGAGGGATAAAATGTTGCAAGAAGTAAGATAATTACACTACGATCGTGAGGTTAAGAAGCGCACTGAAGAGGAAAGCTTTGATTGTCAGTTATGAAAGATGAGAGAAACAAAGTGGCAAACTTGCAGTTGTACGTTAACACGTGGTGAAAGGCGCTCTAGTGAACAGAGACGTTGTGTACAGGAGTGAAGTTCATGGAGAGAGTGAACAACTGTGAAGCAAGTAAAGGGGGCTATGCTTGGGGGAGGGTGGGAGAGGCATGCAGAGACCCAGTGAAAACTTGGTTACGAATTGTAAAAAGGTGGCGGGCGCACAATATTCAGAAAAGCTGAAGTTGAACTGTAAAATGTTGCTAGGGGCACGCTGATGAAAGTATGCCAATGTGTAACTGTAAAAAGGTGCAGGGGCACTATGAGAAGAGAAAACTGAAAGGGAGACTTGAGTTTCAGAGTGGTCCCACACAGGGCCCGGAAGTACTGTGTGTTCATCGAAAGTCTCTGATACGTTGAACTGCTGAATAACTGTGTGAGGAGAACCAAGGTGTCAGAGTGGTCCCGCCTGGGGCTGAGGAATACTGGGCGTTGTCGAAAGGCACTGACACCCCAATACACCAACCTGTTGTGAACTGTGAAAGTCTTGTGAACTATTGATAAGTAGCAGACTTCCTGAGGAGAGGTGACAGAGGAATTGTTGCCTAAAGGAACTTTGAACTTGTGCGACCAGAACTGCTTGAACTTTGTAAAAATAACTTTATGCAGTGCCTTTGAAAGTTGAGGAATGCATGCTGAATCCCACTACTATACTGACCTTCACTTTGAAGCACCTTTTTTATTTAGTCCAATCCCATGCACATTATTGTATTGGAGTGTGAAGACAAGCATCGGTTTAACACAGACACTTTTTGTTTTGCCTAACTTGACTGACTTTGGACTTATATTTTAGTTGATGGTCGAGACTACTCCCATTATAGACGTAGGGCACGTTAGTCAGTCTCTAAACCCCTTTCTTTACAGAATAAAGGTTTTCATAAAATTGAATCATTGTGTTTTTGTTTCTCTCATGACACCATGCCTGTCTCACAGTAGGCATAGACCCGAGTGCTATGTCGGGGCCGGCTCTGCAGGCACCCTGGGTAGGTTATGGTCAGGGCATGCTCCGTGCAGACACCCTGGGCAGATTATGGGTGCCGAGGTAGGCATAGAGTGGTATGTCGGGACAGGCTCTGTGCTTCACCCTGGGCGGGCACCCTGAGTAGTTTATGGGTGTCGAGGTAGGCACAGACCCGAGTGCTATGTCAAGGCTGGAGCTATGAAGCCACCCTGGGTAGGTTATGGGTGTCCAGGTAGGCACAGAGTGCAATGTCGGGCAGGCTCGGTGCAGACACCCTGAGCAGGTTATGGGTGCCCATGTAGGCACTGAGAGGTATGTTAGGGCAGACCCTGGGCTGCCACCCTGGGCTGCCACCCTGGGCAGGTTGAGTGTGTCCATGTAGGCAAAAGAGTATAGTGGGATGTCAAGGCAGGCTCTAGGCTGGCATCCGGGGGCAAGGGGGTAGGTTGCGGGTGTCCAGGTAAGCACAGAGCACAGTGGCATGTCAGGTCAGGCTCTGTGAAGGTACCCTGGGCTGGCATCCTGGTTAGCTTGAGGTTGGCAAAGAGCAGAGTGGTATGTCAGGGCAGGCTCTGGGCTGGCACCTGGGCAGACACTAGGTGTTCAGGCACACAGAGCAGAATGTTGGGGCAGGCTCTGTGCAGGTACCCTGTTGGGCTATGGGTCTCCAGGTAGGCACATGAGCAAAGTGGTATGGCAGGGCAGGCTCTGTGCAGGCACCCTGGGTAGGTTATGGGTGCCCAGGTAGGCACAGGGTAGGCTTTGTGCTGCGCCTAGGGCTGGCACCCTGGTTAGGCTATGGTTGCCCAGGTAAGCACAGAGCAGAGTGGTAGGGCAGGCTCTGTGCTGCACCCTGGGGTAGGTTATGGGTGTCCAAGTTGGCACAGAGCAGAGTGGTAGGTCAGGGCAGGCTCTGTGTAGGCACCCTGGATGGATTATGGGTGCCCAGGTAGGTACGGGGTAGGCATTGTGCTGCGCCCTGGGCTGGCAACCTGAGTAGGTTATGGTTGCCCAGGCAGGAACAGAGCAGAGTGATGGGGGAGGCTCTGTGCTGTGTTTTGGGCCGGCACCCTGGGGTAGGTTATAGGTGCCCAGGTAGGCACAGAGTGGTGGATCAGGGTAGGCACTGTGCAGGCACACTGGGGTAGATTATAGGTGTCCAGGTAGGCAGAGAGTGGTATGTCAGGGCAGGCTCTGTGCTGCACCATGGGCGGGCACCCTGGGTAGGTTATGGGGGCCCAGGTAAGCACAGAGTGGTATGTCAGAACAGGCTCTGTGCTGCACCCTGGGTGGGCACCCTGGGTAGGTTATAGGTGCCCAGGTAGGCACAGGGTAGATTTTGTGCTGCACCGTGAGCGGGCACCCTGGGTAGGTTATAGGTGCCCAGGTAGGCACAGGGGAGGCTTTGTGCTGCACCCTCGGCTGGCACCCTGGGTGGGTTATGGGTGCCCAAGTAGGCACAGGGTAGGCTTTGTGCTGCACCCTGAGCGGGCACCCTGGGGAGGTTATAGATGCTCAGGTAGGCACAGGGTAGGCTTTGTGCTGCACCCTGGGTGGATTATAGGTGCTCAGGTAGGCACAGGGTGATATGTCAGGGCAGGCTCTGTGCTGCACCCTGGGCGGGCATCCTGGGGAGGTTATAGTTGCCCAGATGGGCACGGAGTGGTAGGTCAGGGCAGGCTCCGTGCAGGCACCCTGGGTGGGTTTTGCGTGCCCAGGTAGGCACAGGGTGGTTGGTCAGGGTAGGCTCTGTGCCTAAGGGAGCCACAGGTTAAGATCTCTAACCGCGCCCTGCTCGACAGAATATGGGACATGGTCGTTGCTGGGGGGACAGTGATCCACTGGGCAACGTTATTTCTCTATAAAAGGTCCCCACAGATCTGCATCGGAGTCTTCACTGTAAACACTGCCCCGGTCACCAGGGGATTCCAGTGGGAGCCCATTTAATCTATGGCTCCATCTACCTTTACCCCCCTCCCCATGTCATTGTGGGGTCTAAGGAGCCTGTAACTGGTGCACATGCGACTGCAAGCAAAGCGGGGTACACCCCTAAGTGCACCCTTCCATGAAAGCGAGGAGCAGCGGCCTGGCCATTTCAGGTGTATCGCACCCCCTTTCCATCTCTGGCTTTCCGAGGTCACACCGTGCAACATGATGCGCCTCCACTCTGCCAAGCCACCCAAGAAGTCCTTCCCACCCTATGGAAGGGGCAGGGGGTGCGGGCTGATGAGATGGAGCAGACTCACGGCCTCATGGGGGTGCTTGAATCCTCCCTCGGGAGGGCTCCTTTCTGCTGCAGCTCGCTGGATAGGGTCTGTCTTAACCTCGCTGGGCCTTCCCACATGTGCCTCTTCCATTGGCCCATGTTTGCCCCGAGGTGGGCGCAGGCAACCTGTGGATGCCTGATCTCCTAGCCCCAATGTCGTTGTTTTTTGGAGGTAATCTGCATATTTGAAAGTGGTAGACTTGAGAAATTAATCTGTAGACGTTTAGAAGGAAAGCCCAGATTGTGAGCGCAGCTTATGCGTCCTCCTGAGTGATCACGAAGTCTTCTAGGCCACAAGGGCTTTGGGATGCTACTGGCTCCTTCCCAGGACCCATGCCAGCTGGACCAGCTCCAAAGGGGCTTTGGGATGCTACTGGCTCCTTCCCAGGACCCATGCCAGCTGGACCAGCTCCAAAGAGGCTTTGGGATGCTACTGGCTCCTTCCCAGGACCCATGCCAGCCGGACCAGCTGCAATGGAGCTTTGGGATGCTACTGGCTCCTTCCCAAGCTCCATGCAAGCGGGACCAGCTCCAATGGGGCTTTGGGATGTTACTTGCTCCTTCCCAGATCCCATGCAAGAGGGACCAGCTCCAAAGAGGCTTTGGGATGCTACTGGCTCCTTCCGAGGACCCATGCCAGCTGGACCAGCTCCAATGGGGCTCCTTCCCAGTGACTTGCCGGGAAAAGGGTCCATTATCTCTCTCCATTTCACACTTGTCATAAAAGATAACACTTGAAAGACCTCCGTGTTTTCCAACAAGGATGTGTGCCACACAATGTGCCACCCCCGGGCCCCGGGGACATGAGTCATCATGTGGATCCCAATTATTCGTGCTCCCAAGGAGTCGGAGCAGGAATGAGTGCATCTATGTGCCCAATCACAGCGCATGCCCTAGCAGAAGTCCCTGCCAGCTGTGGGCAGTGCCCACGGATGGGTGATGGGGGCTGCCTGTGTGCGGAGGAACAGATCTGCCGGGGCCTGCCTCCCGCGGAGCTTCCTGTTAATTCGCCTTCTGTTAACACCACTCATTCATGGAGGCTCGTGCTCCAGGGAGCAGGCACAGCTGGGCAGAGGATTATCATTAAACAGTGGCCTTCAGCAAGACAAGAAGTGACAACTGGCATAAATGAGCAAGCACTGGCAATGCCAAAAGGTTGGACTTTTATGTAGGCATGGGAAAGGAAGTTGCCAGGCACTGCCGTAGTGGTATTAACTACCCATTTTTGGTAGCAAATGCAAAATGGTGCAAGTACCTTGGCATCTAATAGCAGTGCCTGGCAAAAGCTTAACACTTATGCACAACCCAAAAATGTTGGCTTTGCCAATGCTTGTTTTAAACAGGACGTCAGTGGCTTTGCCAATTCCTGTTCTTAAAGGACTTCAGTGAAGGACACGCAGAGTGCTTATAAATCGAATGTCTCGGCAGGCCTGGATCAGACATTTTCATTGCATCGGTCGCCTGTTTACACTCCAGTGAAGTTCTGAACTCACAGGAGACGGCTTTGAAGATACACAGACAGGCACTTTGAAGGCACAGCCTGATGGTAAGGCTGGAATACAGCGGGATCAACAAGTTCCCATGAGAAGGCAGGAATGGCTGGGAATGGCCTTGGGGATTAGCATGGCCATAGGCAGACAGTGGGTGGGCACACAACCAAGCAACACCTACAAGCTGTGTGCCCCTCCTCACATGTCATTCCTCCCTACCTGTACTCCAATGTAATCGTTTCCGCTTATAGATGTTGCAAGCGACACCTATTGGCCCAAACTAAAGGATGCCCCACATGTGTGACGTCATCATCCTCTGGGTCACTGAGGTCATTTGTGACCTCCTCATTCATGGCATTAACTACTACTGAGCAAGTGTACCTTAGCAGCTCACATGATGTCATCAGGATAAATACCAAAAAGGAAACAAATATCTTTTGATGTTGTCTAATTGATATGAATGTTGGAATGGTTATGTGTGTGTGTGTATATATATATATATATATATATATATATATATATATATATATATATATATATATATATATATATATATATATATTTCTCCAGCATTTGATCTTTCATGGATTCACATGCTTAGAATATTCCCCGTCGTCAGGCTGGGAACCCTCGGTTAGGGTTCCCAGTCTGACGACGGGGAATATTCTAAGCATGTCAATCCATGAAAGATACCAATGCTGGAGAAATGGATTTACAGGTAAGAAACTATTCCCATATATATCTGTGTAAGGTTTAAAAGTTAACCCAATTCCCAATTATAATTTTTTTAAATGCACTCGGGAAGAAAAACTCGACATTGCCCTTTGGGTTCTGGAGACAGGAGTTGCCAGTGGCATGTGCAGCAGCCCTCTCAGTAGTTCCCGCAGGCCATATTAGCAGTCATCTTCTGTGGAAAGTACTAGCCCGGGGCATTTCTAATCGGGCCTGTGGGCCAGAGGGGAACCAGTACTTGCGTACCTCTCACCCAGACCAGGGGAAAACTCTTGCTTCCTGGAGAAGTTTGGGTACGATAGGTGAGGCCTTCAATGAATAACGTCCCAAAACTTTGACTTTTGCTTCAATTGAGCGATTTGTCTAGTTTTGTGAATAATTTTGTAGTAGGGTAGCTGTTTCTCAGAAAAAAGAACTTTAATATTGCACAACAGCTGTCCGTTGCTTCATAGAGCCCAAAAGAGTAAATGGGAGAAGTAGGAGGTGGAGGAGGGGGCATGGGAAGGTGACCCATCCTTCAAACTGTTGCTACATTCTAGATCAGTAAAGTGCTGAGAAAAGTGTGTGTGGGGGAAGAAGCGCTAGATGGCAATACAGTGAGATAAGTGGCAGGGTTGTATGGTAAAGAAAATGGCACAGTCAATAAAGTCAAGTATGGCGATCAATGCAAGAGGCAGTATTGCGTGCCTTGAGATCAGTGTCTGAATGAAGTGACAGAGGCAAGGGGCCTTCAAAGGAGGACAAACTAAAACCAACCGAATAAATAACTGCATACCAAAGACAGATAAGGCTGTACAAAGCCGAAATACTCGAGACAAAAAACTAGTAATTCTACAACCAATGAGTCACAAACTCAAGCAACACCCAGGAAGAGATGCTCAACATCACAAATGATTTAAGAAAACCAGCAGCACGCAACAACACACCAACCCATCACAACAATTATGCGATGATCTTGCAGACCACTTCAAATACAAAATCTCAAACATCCAGCAAATCCTCAAAAGCAAGCTGAAAATCGCCAGCAACCACCTCAACCAGCCAACATCGGAACCACCAAATACACTAAACACCTGCCACTGACCTTGACGTAACAATTCAACAGCCTGATGAGCAAAAGCCACAGAGCCGGCTCTCCAGCAGACCCCTGCCCACCAGACGTATACAAAACTATCCTAACCCAGAAAATACCTGCAGAATATTAGCTCAACCTCTTCAACCACTCACTAGCAACAGGAACCATACCACACGCTTTCAAATCGGTGTACATCAAGCCACTCCTTACAGATCCATCGGGAAACACAGAATACCTAATCAACTACCGACCAATCTTAAACATTCCATGCGCGGCAAAAGTACTAGAAAGCTATGTCTCCGAACAAATCCTGGGACATGTAGGAAACAATCTGATACTAGACCAAGTAGACGTAGGTTTCAGACCCATGAGAGGAACAGAAACTGCATTACTATATGATCTTAGACTCCAAAGTAAAATCAGCACTAATACGACTGGACCTGTCAGCCGCCTTCAACACAGTCCACCACAAATCATCAAAAGACTCAAAGGTATTGGAATCAACAGCACATCACTCCTTAGGCTAAAATACTTCTTGACTGAAAGAACACAAACAATTTGGATAGCACCATTCAAGTCAGCACCTCGTAAAACAGGCTGAGTCTGACTGGGCTCCATCCTATCACCACTACTCTATACCATCGACATGACTCCCCGATTAACTTCATCAAAAAACATGGCCTCATCTTCTACAACTATGCAGATGACACTCAAATCATCTATAAAATCAATGCCAGCGAAGAATAAAACCCAACGGCCTCACTGGATTAAACCAGTGGATGAGCACCAACAGACTTAAATTCAATCCGGACAAAAGAGAACTGGGGAATGCACCCAATGACCCATTGAACTATCACGACATCTATGGCCAACCGAACTGGGAAACCCTCCCGAACCACCCAAAGTGGTAAAGAATCTCTAGAACCACAAGTCAATGCAGTAGTTAAGAAGTGCTTCTTCCACTTACACACAATCAAGAGAATACTTCCTTCCTTCACCTTCATACACCGAAGACTCGCCGCCATCTCTCTCACCATGTCAAGAATAGACTACACCCACAGCATCTATCTCAGAATGCCAGAATACCTTTTGAGAAAACTACAACGAATACAGAACGCAGCAGCCAGACTACTCCTCAGACTCACTAAAAGAGACCACATCACACCAGCACTGAGAACACTACATTGGTTACCATCTTCTTCAAAACACTCTGCATAACACACAGAGCAATCAACAGCCAAGGAGCAGATTTCATACAGTGAAAAATCTCCATCTACAAACTAACACAAACACTAAGGTCCAGCAACGACATTCGCTTCGAAACGAAATGATAAACCGAACACACATTTGGGGGATCAGCATTCACCTGCATACTGGTGAGACTTTGGATCTTGCTCCCCAAGGACATTGGAACATCGAAAGATCACCTAAAATTCAGGAAACTGTTAAAAACATGGCTCTTTAACTCACCAAGCTAACGAGGCAACACCGGCGAAGAAAAAACACCAGTGCAACACAATAAGAAACTCTGAAAGTGGATCACAGTGAGAAATAAAACACTCAACCTCAAACACTGTAGTATATGATTAACCCAACGGATCAACCCAATGCACAGAAAAAGACTCAGACGATCACCTACTAACCCTATTAAAAAGCACCCTAATACTCTGCATACCCACCCTCCAACACTGAAGAAACCAGACGCATACCTCAGTCACAAAAAACCCTCTGCAACCTACAAGCTCTCCACTTAGTCTCTAAAACACCCAAGATGCAGATATACCATCCATATACAACCACCCACCAAACACCACACAACATCCATCAACTAAAACAAACTAGCACACAGTGACTGTTTTTCCCAACTGAAACTACGAACAGCACATCAAAGCTCTCATGCGCTTTTCCTTCTCAATCTCACTACCTAACCCATCCCAACCCTCTTCGTTTTCAGGTGCACCTGGAGACCATGGAAATGGCAGCGGTGCGCAGTAGAAATCACAATAACATAGCAAAGTGCCTGTGTTTTCAGATCCCTTGTGGGGTCAGGCATCTGGATCCAAGTGGGAGGCAGGACGAGAATTGAAGGAGCTCTTGAGTGGATGGGTTTTGAGGGTCTTCCCAAAATGCCAGTGATTCTTTCCAGTCCCACCATTCATGGCACCATCATTATAGCGTACCATTTATTTAATAAATAATGACTGTAGGAAGGGTTTCCTTAGCTCAGTCTTGGTGGGGCATTCAAGAGGAAGGTTCAAAGCCCTCGCCCCCCACATTCTCATTCTTGTCATCCACTTTCTTACATAAAGGGACACCATTTGTGCTATTTCTGGCACACTCCAAGGATTTTACTCTGTGCGGGCTCATTGAGGATAGTCACACTTGCTACTATCAAACCTCATAAAGAGTCCAACTAACCAGAGACGGAAAGCAATTTGAGCTGTGCCTGTTCCCACCTCCACTCTTCCTATGGGCACGCTAAATCGACAACATTATTATGATCTACAAGGGGAATCAACAATCACTCATAGAAATTATGGCATAGCTCAATCGGAACAGATTGTTACAATTCACATACACAGCAAGCAAGGAGGTGATCCACTTCCTTGACCTGGAAATTCATGCCTCTGAAGGCATACTAGCAACAGCGGTTTCTAGGAAAAGCACAGACCGGAACTCGATTTTGGATTATACTAGCTTCCACCCCAGGTCCCTCGGGGTCAATTTGCCAACGGTGTCGCCATAATTGTTCTGTAAGAGACACTTTTGAGAGACCAGCAGTAGTACTTAGCACCAGATTGAAGGCACAAGGGTACCTTAGACGCATTCTGAGAAACACCTGAAAAGGGGCTAGTATCGTCCTGATAGATGTGACGATCCAACAGAAGCAGCGACAACCGGATGATGAACAGATTACCTCAGTATTCAGTTTTTCGTCACGTACAAACAAACTTAAAAAGAAGATCAACAAATTGTGACCCATCTTAAATGTTGTCCAAAGTAACATTCTGTACCCTAGGTTTGCTCTCAGGAGAAGGCACAGACTCTATAATGCCTTAGTGCGCTCACATGTATCCAGCGCAGCCAAGGACACTCAAAATACGCTGTGGCGGATCCCTAAACTATTAGGACATGTGCTCTGTGGTACACGTTCAATGTGTAAGCAGACGACATGATCCACATAGGCTGACTTGGACTGGCGCTCACCTTGGCGGCAGACCACCTTCACTAATTGTAATAGCTCAAATGTTATCTGCTTAATTACATGTCTGTGAAAGCTTAGATATGCAAGTATGACAATAGACTGGTTAAAGTACGATTGATAGAGCATAAATCCTGCATACGAACCTAAAAAAACGACAGCTCCAATGGTAGAGCACTTTACCAAAGTGGATATTCGGATAATGTCTTTGTTTGGACAGTATTGAAAAAGGTGGTATTCGCTACAAGCACAGAGATGGATCTTCAGGCTGAAAACTGACTCGAAGGGCCTGAACGAAACAATCTGCGAGCAATCTTTGCCCGTAAATTACTGAATGAGCGTGCACAAGTAGATGGGTATTCTTGTTGCGTAGCAACATGTGCCATGAGCACAGGTAGAACCCTCCATACACCGACACCGAAGGACCAGGAGACTCGCCCCCACTGCAGGCGCAGTGCGTCGTTGGGCAGTGAAGCTGGAGCTTCCTCTCTCACTAAGGTAGGCCCCTGGGCTTGCTGCTTCGTTTTCCCTTTTCTTCACGAATTTCACTGAAATAGCGTGACTGCACGCATATCAGATCCCGCTCCGGATGACTACCACTGCTGCCTCCAATTGCCCTCACGCACCCGCGCTGATCCAGAAGTCACCTGTATCCCCATTGTCTGAATAGAGGGGCTGCCATTCCAAGATGGCCGCCCACCGTGTCCTGGGTCTGCCCTCCTCGGCTTTGGTCCACCTGGGCTACTAGTGGCTCCCTATTGGCTGCACTTGCTCTGAAGACAGCCAATCTCCAACCGGCAGGCGCAAGCCGGCATCAGCACGAAGGCGTGCACTAAGGGGAATCTCCCTGTCCTTGCCTGTCACTGCCTGGCACCTGCCTCCTGCCTGAATCCCTGATCCTCACAGTAAGCATCCTTAAGGTACTGTGACCCATTACTTTGCCCAGCCTTGCCCATTGCGGAACTGTACGCCCAGAACCGCCACTTCAATACATTTGTATGTTTACTGGCCCAAAGACTCTTTAAAACTGCTCCGGATGTCTCCCTTTGTATAACTGCCACATATATTTGCAATGACTACTATAATGTTGACATGACACTGTATATTCACCTTACACCACATGATATATCCCTAGCTCCAATACACTATTATATTGCACTGTCTGCTGCTGCCTGTGTAAGCTTGTCTCTAACCTATATTGTACTGAGGCCTTATCTGCCTAATTTCTAGCACACTGCCACTACTTGTACCTGTCCAACATGTCTGCCCAGCTAGGCCTAAACCATTTATACTTGCCTGGTATGCACCTTGGTCCTAGCCTATTTATACTTGCCTTGTATGCACCTAGGTCCTAGCCTATTTATACTTGCCTGGTATGCACCTAGGTCCTAGCCTATTTATACATGCCTTCTATGCACCTAGGCCCTAGCCTATTTATACTTGCCTTGTATGCACCATAGGTCCTAGCCTATTTATACTTGCCTTGTATGCACCTAGGTCCTAGCCTATTTATACTTGCCTTGTATGCACCTAGGTCCTAGCCCATCTGCACCTGCCTAGTCTACCAAGTACTAGTTTTACAGTCCTAACCATACTGCTTAGACTTTCCTGCTACCGAACTATCATTACTAATATAGCTACTTGCCTTTGCACACGGCACCAGTCCATTCCGATAGCCCAAATTTGGCTTCACCTATCACTAGCACCTCCCCACCCACGACCATAATGAAAATCACCCAAGACCGGACACTACACTTTGTACTGAGCATCCTCACCACCATGGCACTTGCTTCCGCTGCCTTACACCCCCTAAGGATAGAAACATGAGACTGAGGGCAAGATTGTCCTGTCTCTATGAACCATCTTCCTATCATAACCACAGAGGTTATATTGACCAAGCAAACAAACGTTCACATTACCTTAACCCTACCCCTCTCCACCCTGTCCCCATATCATCTAACCAGTCATCATCACAACGAGTCACCCTAACTAAAAATAAACCACCCGCCACTACCATACTAACCAGCACCCTATCACTAACTGGGTCACTTGTCAAAGCGAGATCCATGGTAGCCCACGCTACAGAGATCTCCGACACCCTAACTAAGGAAAAATTAGACCTATTGGTCATAACCGAAACCTGGCTTCATGAGGTGGCTGGCCCGGCCATCATGCTAGCAGTACCAGATGGCTACCAACTACTAAGAGTCGATAGACCTAATACTAGAGGAGGCGGCCTAGCCATCATTCACAAATCCACCCTACCCATCAGATTAGCTACTACCTTGCTATTCCAATCATGTGAACTCCTGACTGTGAAACTCCACCTTTCTTGTAACCGCACCCTTACCATGTATGTCATCTACAGACCACCTGGACCACTAGGATCCTTTGAAGATGACCTAACTAGTATCCTAACCAATAACACCAAAGACCATGCCCAAATTCTACTCCTGGGAGACTTTAACCTGGGATTTAATGACGGTAATGACAAACAAGCCCTATCTGTTGCTTCACTACTGAATGATTACGGCTTGATACGAAAAGTTTCTTCCCCTACTCACGACAAAGGTGGAACCCTAGACTGGGATGCCGATCGGAATTGCAACATTAGCATTACCAACATAATGCCGCAATCCTGGACTGACCACTACTTAATTGCATTCACTGCTGCACTTGACCTTATCCGACCCAAACCTATACTTATGGCCCCGCCACTCTAAAAAAGATATTACAGCAGAACAACTCCTACCCTATCTCCTTCCCACCCTTGACAACCTAGACAATACTACAGACCCCACATCTCTTGTGGAAGCCTTCAATAATACGAGGCACTTCACCTGATTGCCCCTACCAAAGTTCGTAAAAGTAAACAACTTTGTCACCTACACAACTGGTTCACACCACAGTTAAAAGACCTCAGAACTCAAAAAAGAAAGTTGCAGTCTATCTGGCGACACTCGCCTACTGAGGAGAACAAAATTAAATTAACCACCCTCGCCAAACAGTACAAAAAGGAAATTATAAGCACCAAAAGGAATACCTTCAATGATAGAATATCTAAGGCTAAATCAGATACCAAGGAACTATGCTCCATCCTCCGCGAAATGGGTTTGGTTTTGCGCTATACCAAATAAACAAACAAACAAACATACAGCATCATACTGGAGCTGCACAGATATCTCTGTAAGGTCGGACAGTTACCTAATACACTATACAATAAGGAGATTCCAGAGTCCATGCTTAGGTGCAGTAGGTGAACATTGGATACATACCTAGTCCTGCAGCGAAATACAGAGGGTCGCAGCCCTGCTAAATGCGATGCATGCCAAGACCGGATGCAACTGTGATGTACATTCCAACATCGAGAGAACAGTTAGGTGTCCTGGGAACCTCGGAGATATATGCAACCATAGCTGGAATGGGGATAGTAAATGGGTAGATCTGCCTGAGCTGGAAAAACAGAGCTACCATTGACAAAGATGGGTATTTGCTACACTAAGATGGCCACCCGTACTGTAAGATGTCAAATCTGCCTTTGATATCGATCGCAACTAGGACGTGAGCTCACACAGCCGTACATGCTTTAAGGAAGGCACAGTATTAAACCGTGAAGACCAACACAAGTGATCACAGTTCAAGGATGTTTATTGAACTTCAATGGGTTGGTTCAATGCCTATCTAAACCTAAATCTACGGATGAGAGCAAGCTCCAACCATTGTACTAATAAACCTATTGCCAATCTTTACTTCTAATTACAAACTGGTGTAGGACAGTAGTGTATGCAAAAATAAAAGTGTTCAAGAAATAATATATCGGGATAGTTGAGCAGTTGGTTTCCCTTCCCCACGTTTTCAGCATGGGGCAAGGTGGCATGTTCGAGCTTCGCATACACTCTGGATTCTCAGCCACAAGGATACAGTTCACAACATAGGTATCAGGGCCTTTTGCTAAAGCCTCCTTTCCAGTAACAGTCTCTTACTGCAGAGGGCCTATCGTAACAAACATGCACCAAAGTTCCTTCCTTATCGAGTTCTCGCTTCCAGTATTCACCATGGGTCTCTCTCCTTCAGGCTTGGACCCCTTTTTACCACAATGTTCACAACTGGTCTCCCTCGTTCGGGCTCGGACCATGTAATCTCGCTTTCTACGTTTTCATCTTGATATCAAAAATCGAAGACTTTCAAATGTGCAATGGGTTTTGCGTAAACCACCACAGGACCACTTTGATTCACTTCACAGAATGTTCTTTCGTTTCTGCCACTTCTTGACTGGATACCTTTACAGAAATCCTCGATTGAGCACCCACGTGGCGCCAGACCACTTTGTCACTGGTATTGTATCTTTTTCCCGTAAATGTTCAAACATCCATCAGCAATGAAGCTTTCCTTGCGTCTTTCATCACATGCGTTTCAATCTTCGTTCTTGCGCTCTTTGTAAAATGTTGGCGCATGCAGCCTTGACTTCAACACAGACTTGTCTTGTATCTGTCTCCCCAACTCACTGGCTGTGTTGATCTCTCAGGCACTGCTTTGATTTCGGAGCCAAGGACGGTGTCACGGCGGCTGCTGATCCTCCCTGATTCGGTCAGCCATGTAGGAGGGCCCCGGGGTATCTGACATACAATACAGGATTCTTCAGTTTGGTTTCCGGGCCTTATGCTTTCTAATTTGAAGGGTTCTGCAAAGTAGCAGTGTCTCGCGTAAAAGGTCAAAGTTATCTCCCTCCCTGCATACCTCTCTTGGTTTGCCATCTTTTTTCCCTCGTTCAGCTGCCGTCGGAAAAGTACAGTTCCTTTGTGTGCTTTGCCACGCTCAGAGTGTGCTCTCGTGCTCCGTCTTTTGTCCGTGTGGGGAAGATTAATGGAAGTCAGGAGTAGAGAGAGAGAGAGAGAGAGAGAGAGACCGACCGACCGACCCCCTCGGGGACTAGCGGGTGAGACACCTTCTGGTTTCTCACTGTGCCCATAAAGTAATGTGCAGGTCCGATGGGGAAGTTTCAGGCGGACTGGGCATACTAGGATTGACTGCAGATGATGCACTTTAGGCTCTGGGGCACAATGCATGTGGTGCTACAGTGGGGGTACATGGGCTACCACGGGAAGTCCGCGGGTGTCTGCAATACGGTCTGTTGGTAACACAAGGTGTCTGTGTCCTACCGGTAGTGGTAATCAGAAGATCCACTGCCATCAGAGGAGGATGCATGATGGCATAGCGTCCACAGTGAGTATGCCGTGTTGGTGGCAAGAACATGATCACAAAGTATAGAAGTAATTGTTGATATAGAGTCGCTGACTCAGAGATATTGTAGTGGGTGTTTTTCTGTTCTGTTCACCTGGGTGCAGGTGATGCACACAGTCCAGTCTGTGTAGAGAGTACAGCGGCATAAGAGTACTGTATCTTTTACTAATTACTGATGGGGAGACTGACTGTTGCTAAATGAAATTGGCTTACTATAACAGAAGACAGTCCTGGAGAAGATGGTCACAATAGGTTTAAGCCATTGCAACCGGTCGACATATAGTCAGGGAAATAAGCTGAATTAAAGCAAACCTTAGACTTGTGTGCCTCATAGACCATACTACGTCTCTGTAGCAAATAGTGCTGCTCTTTTTATTGCAGTGTCGAGTGCTCCAGGATATATACATTTAAGAATACCTGAGAGAAGACAGGTTTAAAATGAGGCTGAGTGATGTTAGATGTTGTTTGTGTATAAGGTTGTTGTAAAGACGCCCTCCAGATATTGGACTGAAATATGTTATTAGATGGATTGAGACCCTGGGTGCGCTGTGTATACTCTCTTCTTGTATGGATTGAGACCCTGAGTATACTGTGCATACTCTCTTCTTGTATGGATTGATACCCTGAGTGCGCTGTGCATTCTCTTCTTGTATGGATTGAGACACTGAGTGCGCTGTGCATTCTCTCTTGTATGGATTGAGACAGTGAGTGTGCTGTGCATACTCTCTTCTTGTAAGGATTGAGACCCTGAGTGCGCTGTGCATACTCTTCTTGTATGGATTGAGACCCTGAGTGTGCTGTGCGTACTCTCTTCTTGTATGGAATGAGACCCTGAGTGCGCTGTGTATACCCTCTTCTTGTATGGATTGAGACCCTGAGTGCGCTGTGTATACTTTCTTCTTGAATGGATTGAGACACTGAGTGCGCTATGTGTATTCCCTCTTCTTGTATGGATTAAGACCCTGAGTGCGCTTTGTATACTTCTTGTATGGATTGAGACCCTCAGTACAATGTGTATACCCTCTTCTTGTATGGATTGAGACCCTGAGTGCACGTTGTATACTTCTTGTATGGATTGAGACACTGAGTGCGCTGTGTATACTCTCTTGTATGGATTTAGACACTGGTGCGCTGTGCATACTCTCTTCTTGTATGGATTGAGACCCTGAGTGCGCTGTGTATACTCTCTTATTATATGGATTGATACACTGAGTGCGCTGTGTATACTCTCTTCTTGTATGGATTTAGACACTGGTGTGCTGTGCATACTCTCTTCTTGTATGGATTGAGACCCTGAGTGCGCTGTGTATACTCTCTTCTTGTATGGATTGAGACCCTGAGTGCGCTGTGTATACTCTTTTCTTGTTCTGTCCATTCATAGACAGACGGCGCACCACCGGCTCCTAGGAAGTGTGGAGGTGGGAGCAAGCACAGCTAGAATTGCTGTCTCTGGTTAGTTGGACTCCTTATGAGCCCACAGTGTCTCAATAAAGGCTGTTTGCTGCTAGCAGGTGTCTGTGTTCTCTCCTTAGTACATGAGGGTGTTCTGTCCTCTTAGATGAGCAATAGGTTTGCAGACAGATCCCTTGTGATTTATAAATGTGTCCTCTCTTGCGTTTATTGCTCATTGAAGCTAGTCCTGTAGTCCGCCCCCATCCCACCAGCATTTAGTTCTTGAAACATTCAGGCTCCTGGGGGCCTTCAACTTAGCCTCACTCAAGCTGGGCATTTCTTTCTACCCCATCTGCTTGGCTGACATTTGGCAAAGAGCCAGACTGCTGGCTTTAGTTGAGGCCCCACCAAATGCAAAGGTATGTCACACAGTTGAGAAGTTGGGAGGCTGGGCCATTACACCCATCTGGGGATTAACCTTGCCAGAAGAGGGAGGTGTGGCTCTTCACAGAAAGGGGATGAAACCTAGAGAACGATTCACTGCTACCAGACATCTGGAGCTCATACTCTGAACCAATCTCCAAGTGTAGATACCTCCAAAGCTAATAGTATTTTACTCAGCGGGGAACGGTACTTGCAGCAAGTGGACACCCTCCATCATAAGTTCTTCCACAGGGTTGTGGGCATGCCTCTGTGTAACCCAGCAGCAGAACTTAAACTGGACACTAGAATGAAAAGTCTAGGTTTCCGGACAAGATTGGCTCAGATGAAGCACCATTTCAAAACAATGGGTAATAAGCAGTTATACTGTAAGAAACGTCATCAGATAAACATGGGCTACCTCCAGTCAGGGAGCGCTACATACTCTACTGATTGTGTGAGCAAATCGTTTTCTAGATTGGCATGCAGTGTCCAGATTCCACGAGTGGAGAAGTTCACTATCAGAATGATGAGTTTTTAAAACAGTGAATTGGGTTGAGAGCCCGGTACGCTTGGTTCTTCACAAACGTATATCCCCGAGTTCGTAACTTTGTACAAAGTTTCCAGCTCCTGATAAAACGAAATGGCCACATTTCTTTTTCTGGAAAGGGGGATTTCCTGATCCCTTTCTACCATCTTAGTCGATCTCTCTGTATCAATATATTGGGAGACCCCGCTCAACATAGGGAGTTCCTTTCCCCCAATTAATAGAGCCCACAACAGAGCATTTATCTATGACTCATATTGTGACACGTGGATCCCTCCCCCTGCGCCAACAATGAGCCAAGAACCAGACCGGGGTATAAAGAGAATATATATTTATTTAAAGTATATGTTCAATAGATATTTTTATGGTTACACACACCACCTTCTCTCTGGCACAAAACAAACCTTCAACACACAATCTATGGTATGGTAATGTTTATTTGTAAAGCGCTGATACGCAAGGGAAGTGTTTCAAAGCTCTCAAGGAGGGAGGGAACAAGGGAAAAAAACAGTCATCTAGAGCCCTTGACTTTCTGAATGATACAAGTCTGCACAGGCAGAGTAGGTGCATATGATATGATATGATAATTTATTTGTATCGCGCTCGTACACAAGTGTTTCAATTGTATAATACAATTAACAGTGTAGATAACAGCAAATGGGTCTGACGACGATTCTGCAGTTTTTCCAAGTGCATTGAGGCGCCACCATGCAAAGAGGGTAGACCGGGAAGATAGACAGACAATCTCCAAGGCATGGTTCGTTCAGATCGTGCAAGTGCACAGACTGTGCAGAAGAGGGGAAGGGGGGGCAGGTGCAGGGGAGGGGGGACCGAGTGCACCCAGTCAGTCGGAAACTGGGCTAAGTGCTGAGAGATGCCACTCTCATGGGTCATTGACCAAGCGCAGTAATGATGAGGCATTGCAGGCCCGGAGGCAAGTGCAAGAGGACTGTCGGGGGTGCCAGGGACCTGTGAGACTCTGAGGTACACCCGGCAGCCAGTCAGCAGGCTGCATGGAAAAGGGGAAGAGAGCAGAGAGCGAGAGGTTGGCAGGGTAGAGGGAGAGAGAAGGAAGAGGAGAAGAGGAATGTCTGAAGCAGTTTCCGGAACTTAAGGAGATCAGGCTCAAGACGGAGGGCATCGGGGAGGCTACTCCAGAGGGAGGCCCCTGCTGAGGATCAGGAGCTCCCTACAAATCTCTGCCTGGAGAACCGTCTCACTCGCAGAAGTTTGGAGGTAGATGAGCGGAGGGTTTGGCAATTAACTTTTCTTTTCATAATAAACATGCAAATATGACTTAATAAAATGTAGAGTGAGAGCAGAGCACTGTTTCTATTTTAAACCAAGGTACCCCATGTATGTACAATGCTTAATGCATGGCATTGCTCTGCCCGCTTGAAATTGCTTGCAGGTTTGGAAATGCAGATTTGGACACATGCATGTGGCAGACGGCATCCCCTTTCCTTTTCACCCAAAAGCAATGCAAAATCCTTCTGTTATAGGGTCACTCACTCTCGGGAAAGAGCCTATATTGTTCACTGGAAGTTATACTAGTTTCAATTTGCAAATCACTTCTTCCCAAACACCAAACCCTCAGGCATCGGTTATAGGCAGCACCCCTCTGTTTAAATGTCAGGTCTAGTGAGTGGGTACAGTTTAGGAATTTCATTTTTGGGAAGGACGCCTTTTTGTTTTAAAGGCAAGGTTTGGGAAGGGTGCCAGTTGCGAATTTCGTTTTGCAACTAGCACCTTTCTATTTCAAAGGCAAGCTTGAGGAATGGTGTCAGTTGGGAATTTCACTTTGTGGCAAGAACATCCCTGCTCTTTATATCAATCTGGGGTAGACAGGAAAAATAAAGGCACCCATTTACTTTATGTGACTATAACGTTATTCGCGCTAGGAAAGAGGGTGGAAGTTTCAAACTCTTCCAAGCCCCCCCCTTGCGTCAATCTATTTGCGAGTTAATTCAATTAATAGACAGCCAACTATGTTAAGGGTCTACACAATGTGCCCCCCTCCACCTGCTATGAAGGGAAGATAGCAAGACAGGCAGACCCCCCCATACACTTGGTTTCAAATGGATCAATCCTGGTTACTTTGGACCTCTGTTTTGGGGCACTCGGGGAAGACAGCCAGGCTCCTCTGGAGAATCGGCTTCGGTCTGGTCACTGGGCTGCTATCAAATATAGTCATGGCATCCATACCTCAGTAGGGCCTAGTCAGCTGTTGGCTTCCCCAGTTTCTCTCTCCCAGACAAAGTTTAAGACCCCCCCCCCCCCCCAAGTGTAGGCCTCTCCATCCAGGTCAGGTCATGCAACTGTCGCAGGATACCCCCGATGAATTAAGGGCAATTCTCCTTCACAATGTTTAGCAGCTTCCCCTCTAAAATGGTCTTTCTGTCTATTTTCCTTGTCTGTCTTTCCTTAGAGCAAATCCCTTTTAACCCAAAGTCCCTCCCACAAAATATTAAGATCAGGAGGTGCCAACATATTAGCCTCCAATTTCCATTGGACCTCTGCACTTCTCCACCCCTGTATGCCTAAAGGCCCAGGTGGTCCCATGATTGAAGTGATACACACCTTCTATCATTTACATTTTTTTAGTTGTCCGCTTTTCCACTGTGACAAAAGTCACAGCATGGCAAATTTTAGTAATTTACTAATAAATGGCATAATATAAAGCTACTAATGTTCCCCTATTCATGGCAGACTTAATGACCCGACTCTCATGTTCGCACAAGGTTGCACACATGAATGGTAGTTTTTCCCATTTCATTAAAATATAACCATCAGTATCTTGGCATCTGATATACAGTTACGTGGTTCCCTAATCTAACATCTCTCAGAGTTTGTCTCATCGCCCTTTCAGGGGAGCGATGGGCACTTTTTAGCTTGGTACAAGAGTTCTGATATTCGGATGTCCATGAGGATTCCCCCACAGAAACGCCTCGATAATATCTTCAATGTGACACCTCAATGGCTTTTCCTGCCTTTAAGATGATAGAGAAAATCATGAAAATGTGGACCTATGGGAAATTCAATGGCAAAATACATGATGCGTATTTCCCCGTTACCTTAGAGTTAGTTTAATTTCCCCTTAGGTCTGTCAGTTTTCATTTCCCTTGCCCTTAGGTCTGTCAGTTTCCATTTCCCTAAAGCCATGTGATGCAGGGATCTAGGGGACTGTTGATTCAGTCTGCATTAAATAGCTGACACGCATCAGCTAGGCCATTTGCCCTTCAGAGACAACAGGGAGATCTGCACAGCAACCCAAAATAAATGAATGTTTTCCTGTGGCTCAGAAGAGATTTACATGTTGTATCTGAAAACAAAATATCCTTTTCAAGGATTTCATTCATTTCCCTGTGCAGCACCTTATTTTTTTTTTTTAAAACATATCTTTATTAGTTTGCATGAATACATCGAGAATTAACCTTGAAACATTGTTAACAAACCCTTCTTCCCCCACCCCTCCCTCCCCCCTGTGTCGGAGAGCTCTAATTGTCTCTGGCTTTTATTAGGCATTGAAAATGTCTGAGACTTTAATATTATGGGGGCACCACTGTTCCATAAAGTCTGACTGGAGGTATTGCAGGGTCCCTTCCCATTCTTTTCCGAATTTGTTTCCGGAACCCTGTATTTTGTGGGTGATTTTCTCCATTGTAATGTGGGCCCATACTTTTTGCAGCCATGTGAATTTCAGTGGAGTATCCTTGCTCTTCCACTTCTGTGCTATGGTGGTCCATGCCGCGATGAGTAGACCTGTGAATGCTCTCCATTGTGATCTACTGTATAGTCTTGCAGTGTCATCCCTGAGTCCACATAGCCAGACCTCTTCCCCAAGCAGCCCCACATCCGGGAATACTTTGCCCAAATCGTTTCTAATTTCTTCCCAGAATGGTTTAATACCTTCACAGTCCCACCAAATATGTCTCCAGGTACCCACTTCATCACATCCTCTCCAGCATAGATTTGACACATTTGGGTACATGGAGTGGAGTCTCTCTGGGGTGTAGTGCCATTGAGTCATAACTTTGATCCACATCTCCCTGGTTTGTGCCGAGCGGGTCATCTTGGGGATCTGCTTCCATAGGTCCTCCCATTGTCTATCCATTGGTTCTTTCCCTAATGTTCTGCCCCACTTTATTCTATAGGACCATTTAATGTCCTCCCCTTGTGTGTTTATGAATTTATATAGAGTTGCCACCCACTTTTTTTCCCCCGTGTTGGATATGAGGTATGTCTCAAAGGCAGTGAGATCTCTAGTTGCTGCTTCCGTGATATTCGGGGAACTTAGCCAGTGTTTCAGCTGCTCATATCTATATCTCTCACCTTTTGGGGGTTTTGAGCCAGTAAAACAGGATTCCAGTGGGATAATTTCCTTGTCTGCAAACATTTCCCCTATTTTGGTTATGCCCTCCTCTTCCCATCTGTCAAACGCCCCTAGTTCCGTCCCCGGGGGAAATTGTGGATTTCTACAAATGGGTGTAAAGGGTCCCAGTTCCGTGGTCATAATACCTGTTCGTGTTTGGCAATCCCATGCTTTTAGCGTGGTCCTCATAATTTCGCTAATCCTCAGGTTTTCATGTCTGTGTTGCCTCTGTTTCCAAAGGAGTTCAACCAGTGGGGTCCTAGCTACCGCCCTATCTTGCCTGGCCCATATCCGCTGCGGGTTCTCCCTTACCCATTCCCTCAGGACTTTGAGCTGTGCCACCTGATAATATTTTTTAAAATGTGGGAGCGCCATCCCCCATCCCTGGTTGGGGCCGTTAGGACCATTTTTGCTATCCTGGGGGTTTTCCCTTTCCATATAAAGGATGATATTAATTTGGTCAGGGTCTTGAAAAAGGTGTCGGGGACTCCCACTGGGATAGCCTGGAAATAGTATAGGACCCTTGGGAGGGTCGACATTTTGATAGTTTGTATTCTGCCCCACCACGAAATCTGTAGCGGGTTCCATCTTGCTAGTTCCTTTCTAATGTTTGCGATTAGTGAAGGGTAGTTTTCCCCGTAGAATAACTCGATGTTATGTGGAACCACAATTCCCAGATATTTTATGCTACTTTTTACTATTTTAAGGTCCTGCAAATCGGCTTCCCTTTCTATGTTTGCGGTGTCTCCTGCCAGGATTAGGATCTCTGATTTTTTCCTATTGATTTTTAGACCCGAGATGGTTCCATAGTGTTCTAATTCCCTCACCGCTACTGCTATGGTTAATTCGGGGTCCTCTAGGGTTATTAGCATGTCATCCGCGTAGGCGATCACTTTATGTTGCTGTCCCGCCATGTCTATCCCTTTGATGTTGGTTGACTCCCGTATTTTTATTAGGAGTGGTTCCAAAAATAGAGCATAGAGTAAGGGTGAGAGGGGGCATCCCTGTTTCGTGCCTCTTGATATAATTACCTTATCCGTAACCTCGCCGTTAATGATAATTCTACTGGATGGGAAGTTATAGTTCGCTCGGATGCTCGCAATGTACTGTTCCCCAAACCCCATGCACTTCAAGATTTTGAATAGGAGAGACCATTCGACTCGGTCAAAGGCCTTCTCGGCGTCTACAGACAGAAGAATCGCAGGGGTGTGGGATATGCCTATTTTTTCCACCAGGTGGGCGAGTCTCCTAGTATTGTCATGCGTTTGTCTGCCGGGAACGAAGCCTGATTGGTCTTCGCCGGCAGCACCTTATTTAAGGTGACAAACTGAAAGTGAAGGGCTGCTGTTCCTTTTGGTCATTCACAATGGGCATTTTTATTTAAAACAATGTCAGTTTCTGTGTTGGAAAATATGGTGTCATTTTCAGCAAGACACACGTTTTCCATGATATCCCTTCACTGTGTTAGGGTCTTAGGCCTATGGTTTTCCAATTAGAGGCCTAGACTGGCCTCCCCTTTTGTGTGCTGGGGCTATCATTAAACCCCACATCTCCACACTTCAACCAACTTTTGGGTGCTCCTGTGCTTCCTTGATAATTGCATTTCACTCTGTTTGTTTGTTAGGGTTCTTGCGACCCCTCTGCATCTGTCTTAGTTTTCTTGGGCCCCTGTGAGCCTTCTGGAGGTTTACAATACTCTGGTTTCTTGGTCTCATGTAACCCTTTCGCTTGTTTCGCTCTCACTCTTCTCTCAGGTTTACGTAACCTTTGGATGGGGCTAGGGTCGTCTTTCCCTCTTCCTCCGCTTGTTCTCTCTTCTTCTCCTCCCTCCGACCTGGGTAACCTGCGAACCTGCTGTGTTGCAGTGCTTGCTCCAGTGAGAGTCCATCTCCTAAGCGACAGCAGTGTTTTCCTTGGCTTGCTGCTCTTCCGCTCCGGAGGATGGCGATCTTTGCACTCTGCTCGTCTTGATGTCTCTCTCTCTCTCTCTCTCTCTCTCTCTCTCTCTCTCTCTCTCTCTCTCGTTGGCTCTTGTTCTGAGAGAGGAGGACCCAGTCCTCCCTTTGTCCGTGGTCTCAGTGCTTGTTTGCGTGATTCAGGCCCACCACGCCCTGTATATGGTCGCACTCCAAGTCCGGTTTTCTCCATACAGCCCCAGCCTCTCCGGCCTTGTGTGTTTCTGTGTTTGGTGTGTGTGTCGTCTCCCTCTGGCGTCTGCCTCCTTCTTTGCTGCAGCCAGTCTGCTGGTTGGCTCCCCAACCCCTTGCCAACGTTCTCCAGTCTGAGGCTCGCCTCAACGTTGGGTTTCTCCTCCATTGAAGGGCTGTTGGCTCTTTATTCTCGCTCCAATATTCAGAAGGGGCGTATTGTTAACCACAGGTTGTCAAGCACGTGAACAGTCCACATTCCCTTGAGTGAAACATGTAGTTGTATTGTCAGTATTTCTTGTGCCAAACATATAGGTGTATTGTCTGCATTACCATGAGCCAAACACATTGATATATTGGAGGTATATCTTACTACCATATAGGCAGATAATACCTTGTGTATAGAGAGTTTCCCGTGGGATTGGGGAGTCCCTTCCAGTGATGTCCCGCTATCCCAACGCCATAGGCAGGATTTTGCTGAGCGGGCTCACCTCCCTAGTCTGAAAGGGGGTGGCTCCCCCTAGCGAGGAAAGGATCCATTCCCCAGATTCCTCACACTGCCCAGTTTAGAAGGTGTTGTTTCTTCTATCACCCAAAGACAAATGTGATTCTCATTTCTAATGGGTGCATAGCAGTTAGTAAAGATTTGGTGGGCAGCGGTTCCCTGCTTATTCCCCCTTACTGAACAAAGCGTCCCCCTTGTTTCTGTAATTTCATGTTATGTCACCAGGCATAAAGTCACAGTATCCAGTATCCATGCTTCCAGCGTCTCGGATGCCGTCGGGGCCTGCTAAGTGAAGGGTGTATCACACAGGTTGAAAGTAATGTACAGGTCCTTCCAAATTATGGGCATCATAAGTGTGCCGTTCTGGAAACAATGGTGCCGGTAAGCTTACAGGCACCTTTGTTTCCGGACTGGCACACTACGAGTTTGCTTGCTGGAGCCGCTGTGTACAACAGGTCTGACCCTGCCGGGCTCAGCGGTCATGGCAGGCAAACCCTTCACGGAAGCAACTGCACCGTTAGCAACATTGCCCGTGCTTCTGTGGTTCCCCATTCCCATAGAGTCCTCTAGGACTCTATGGGAATGGGGACTTACAATATGCCAGCTGCTGACTTCCCGGACCGCCGGGGTTGTAATCCCCCTGTGTTACTGGGAAGTCAGGTGCCGGTAAATCATTACGGGTCTGGCAGAAACCTGCCGGTAGCACTGGCACGATTACCATTGGACCCGTAATGAAGCCCCATGTCTTCTTATAATTTCAACTTAATTTCTAGGTAGACTGCCTTCAGGCCAGCCACTGTATCATGTCGGTCAGCAGAGCCAGTGAGCTTCAACCTTTTGTATTGTGAATACACCTACGTCCCGTCCCCTTTCCTCCATACTTATGGTACATTCTGTCCTGTGGGACAGGATCGGAGCACTTTTGTAAAAAGCATCACATTTTTCAAAAATGTGTCCTTCTTTTCTTTTTATGCGGGGTACCGAACGTGGCCGTAACCTCGCCCTCCTTAGCTCCGCCCAGCGCATCGCCCATCAGTCCTTTTCTCCGCATGGTCGGGACTGGACGCACTTGCATCTTCAGAAGATTTTTTTCCTCCCATTGTCCTCTCCTGATCCGGTTTTACGATCGCGTAGTAGTCTGTCTATGCCGGTTAACTTAGAATTTACTTCTTGTTCTTCTTGCGAGCGACGCTTCGCTAGGGTGGATCTCCATCCTCTTTGTTTAGAGTGTTTGGGTCCAGATCACTGGTGGGACTTGTGTTTCTACTGCGAATCCCCATCAGTCCGGGCACTTCAGCGTCGTCTGGAGCGCTAGGAGGAGGTGTTTCAGCACGTTCCTCCTCTGCATTTTCAGAGTTTCATCGACGAGAAGAGATGCCCGGTAAGTTCTTTAGTTTTTAGGGCACCCCGGCCGGGGACTCCTTCCTGGGGTTTTCCCGGTCAGGGAGGGGCTTTATAAGCTCTATTACCAGGGTTTCCCCCGAGGTGCCTTCCAGGCCTAAAAAAGGTACCCGAGTTTTTTCCGAGGGCTTCCGTATGGGGCCTACCTGCACTGGATTACAATCAGAGGCCCCTCCTGTAGGTGCTAATCGACGGCCCAGTTCTACTGAGGCGGTGGCTACGGGAGCTTGCTTCGAGGTCTCCTTGTCTGAGCTTCCCATACAGACACCGGGCCGTGCCTTGAGGCCTCTGTAGAGGCTTTCTGTACCGAACCAAGGTTCGAGGCCCCTCTTGAGGGAGCTGTTACCAACAGAATTGAGAGACCTGATCAGGTCTTGTCTGTGAGGTGGATTCCCCAACGTTCCCATCTTTGCGGTGATACCGGTTCTGTTGAGGGGGCACAGAGTGAGGTTGCTGACCGTAATTCCTCTGTTACCGGCTCTGTCGAGGTATGCCTCAGAAACCTCCTAGGCCACACAATACCGGCTCTGCCGAGGTTCCTTGTGTAAAGTCTAAAATCAAGGCCCCTGACCCGTCTGTGGAGACACCTGCCTCACTCACACATGTGACGCAGTTCTCCTCAGACGCTGACAAAATGGCGCCCGTTCCCGCGTGAACTACGGCAGCAATTATTGGTTCCTCCTTTACACCTACGCCATCTGCGTCGGAGCTGGGGGCGTGCTTTTAGGTGAACATCGACTTCCTTGTGCGAATCCTTTTCATCCAGTTTATGACTGGAATACTCGGATGCCATTACCCCACACGGTTTCGCTTCCTACTACATCCTTGATCTATGTTGATCTGGTTGGAGGAGGCCCTTCTTGGCAGCCTTCTCCCTTACGGCCTTGGAGATACCCCTCTCATGAGCGGCCTCTGCCCACTCCAATGCCTAAGCCTTCGCGGAGGATGCCTTTTTCGGAAAATATCAGAGGCTCATGCACTCTGACCCCATGAAAGAGTATTTCAGAGGTCTTTTTAGGGAACTCTGCTCTCCAGTGCCTACTCCTGTGCCTACGGTTCCAGCCATAGCGCCAGTTGTTCCGGCAGCTGTCCCACCTCTACAGATTGGCCCACCTCCAGCCCTTCCGCCCCTGCCTCCCTTGTCTCCAATAGACTAGTCTTCGGCAGAGCCAGATGTGACGCTGGTCGATCCAGACCCGTTGGATGACACACAAGGGGATCAGGATAGCGAGGACCAGCCCTGCTCTGTTAGAGCGTTCCATGACCGGGTTCTGGACATGATGTGTCTTCTGGATATACCAGTACTGAAGCACCCGCTCCCTAAGAGGGGGTGCTTTCTGGGGCGTTCACCTTATATCCTCAGGAGCGTACCGGCTTGTTCCTCCAGAGGGACGTTTTGGCCGAGGTCCGAAGGTCTGGGGTAAACCACACTCTGGACTTCACGTTAAGAAGAGGATTTACACTCGTTACAGGCTTCATACTTCGGAAGAGGTAGCCTTAGTGTCTTGTCTGCTCCTTTCCTCCACAGAGGTGGCGGTTGCCATGCTACAAGCCAGACTGGCTTCTGCGTCTTCTACAGCGGCGGCCCAGGTTCTGGCCAAGGAGGACAAGTTGCTTGACTCCATGGGGAGAAAGATCTTTGCTAATTCGGCCCTGCAGTTTCATCAGGCGACCGCAGAGTTCATTTTAGCGGCGGCAAATATGAAAATGTGGAAAGGTGGACACGCCGAGTCGATCCTCCATCGGGGAACTCTCAGAAACAGCAGCAAGGCCGATTTTTCTCTGTCATATGCCTCTTCTTCAGGATCAAGCGGTCTCTCTGCCGAGAAGTCCCCTAAATGATGTTTTTCAGCGCTCGCACAAGACCCCGGTGGGAGGGCGCATTGCATCTCATTGGGAGGCGTGGCAGACCATCACCGAGGATCGGTGGGTCTTGTCCATTGCTCGGGCGGGCTTCCGCTTGCCCCTTCCCCCTACCGCACTCATCAATCCTCCCTTCCAGTTGGGAACGCCCTCCCTCAGAGCCGAAGATGGAACAATGTGACCACATTTACATCAGTTACATAAAGCCATACTCAGAGTATTGTCATAGTTGGCAACCCATTTTCTTTATCGTGGGGTTGTGAATATTATTTCTTATTCCGTGGCTTATGCGTATTGGACCATTTGAACCAAAATCATTTCATCTGTAGTCCATGCTACGCTGCAATATCCTCGTGCAGTATCCCACTTTAGAGCTGCTCCATTGTACATCCCCACCTGAGACTGTTCTCTCCTGTATAACCTCCCTAAACAATACCGCACAATCCACAAGTCTGCTCCATTGTGTCCTGATTTATTGTGCAACCTGAACTGACACAGTGCTCCATTGTCCAGTCTCACATGAGTGACACTGCCTCGGAGCACCCCCTTAGGTGGCCGTGTATACTATCGTGCAACCCTACCCGTGATACCATCCTTGTTACGACTACAAGACACAGACTAATATATAGAATAATCCAATTGACCCTTACCTGATGAGAGGTGTTCAGAGAGGAATCAGGGAAGCCTTCCAGATGCCACACCAGTCCCTGGAAGTTGAAACCAGTGACTGGAGTAGGATCTGTGAAACCCTCCTGGGGGATAAAACCTAAAGTAGTCTTCCGGATAGTAGTGCAGACTCCTGGAGGCCAATAGATAATGGCTCTTGTTATATCTGCAATAGGGTGGTGCAAATCTTAAAACCCCACCAGGGGCATGGGGATTATAATGGCACTGTGTGGCCAAGGGATTGTAGCAAGGGGAACTGTGAAACCTCCACGTGTAATCAACAAGTCAAAGGCACAGGAAACTGGGCAGCAGTGGGAAAACCTGCTATGCCAAGCTTGGGGAGCGTTGCAGGGACGCTCACAGCAGAGAGTATCAACAGGTAGACATCATAGGACAGAAATGCAGTGTGAGAAAGAGTAGTCGCGAGCCGGGGGTATAGACCAAGATAAAGTAAGTCAGAGCGGCAATAAAATGGAAAGCCTGTAGGTAGTTGGAGTTACTCTGGAGGAGTTACACTGGTGAACGTGTTGCGCAGAGACTCCGGGAGTGGGGAATGAGTTGCACACTAGAGACAGGTCGGGAATAGACGTCCCTCGTAGGTTTCTCAGGAAGCGTGAGCAAATAGATTAAGCAGAGAGAGAAAGAAGCGAGGCAAGACAAAAGGTAGCTGGGATGGGCGAAAGAAAAACAAAGGATATAATCAGGATAGCCAGGAAACGGTGTTACATTCGGACGCCATCTTGGAAGGGACAACTATGTATCTTATGCCTCTTCTTTTCAACTTCTTGCATACTGACTAGGTGGGAAAGCAATCCATGACAATCCTACACTGTACAAATCATTCAGTGCTTCATTGTAGAACCCCATCTGAGACGCTATGTTCCATTGTAGAACCCCAACATGAGACTGTGCTGCATTGCACAAATCCCTGAGACTGTGCCACCCTGCCTGAGAGACTGTGCCACAGAGTAGACCCCACACAGCAGTGTTTCATTCTATGACCTGACCCCAGGGACTTTGCGTCAGTAGTACATTCTTGATTACATTGTTTGGGGTTGGGGCTAAGAGAAAAAACAGGACCATATGATTTAATGAAGGCTGCTGTGATTAGTAATGTTATTTCCATGTAATACAGTGTCTGCTTTTTGGAGTACTATCTTCTGGTGCCCTCTTCTGCTGTCCCCATTGCCTCCGTTTTCTAACCCCACCACTTGCTGCGCCCCCTTCTCTCTTTCATCTCCCCTATCCTCTCTATGAAAGGCGGAAATGCATGGCTTGCCCTACGCAGCTTGTGCTGGGTAATCCTATGCTTCCTAATGTCGGCCCTTCCATGCACAGTATCTGTCTCGTGCTAAGCTCGGGCTCCGGGGGATACTTCCCTGAGAACATTTCTGGAAAAATGGGTTGAAATGGTGCATTTACAGCACATTCGTTGTAAGAAATTGGGGGAAAAAGCCACACTGATTGCAATCTGTTTTTTAGGGTAGCTCATGAAAAATCCAATACAGGCTAACGTGCACAGGAGCATTTTCATTTTCCAATGAATTTCCATGATGCCTTTCCTCAAAATATATGCCAGTACCCATGCTTTTCCATGCTGGCTGCACTGTAACGGTTTATTGAGAAGCCACCCTCAACACGGGGAGTCCCTTCCCTCCCAACTCAAGTGGTTATTCAACAAACTGTTTAACAGATTCTTTTTTTTAGCCCTATCTCAGGCACAAATCATGTTCCTTGGATCCCTCTCCCCTGAGCTAACAGTGACCCAAGAACCAGGCCGGTGTACGGGAAATATATTGGTATTTATTTAAATTAAAAGTAATAGAATTTAGCACAAAAATGCGAAACACTACTTTACCGGTGGCACAACACAATCAACTTCTCTCCGTATGAATAAATCACAAAAGTGTGTTAAAAAGAGCACAATTACAATTCTTAACTTTCAGCAAATTTCACTTCACTAAATAATTACACTGATCAATAACAAAGGCACATATGTAATGTTGTGCGATTTTGATTTTCCTGCAGGCTTAAAAGGGTAGCAGTAGGATTTCAATATCGGTAAAAATACACATGGCAATTATAATTTCACCCCCACTTTTGGTTTAAAATAAACACATGGTGATTTATCGCTTTGTTTTTCAGATCCCCCCTCCCCCTTGCTTTGGTCTATGTTGGGTAGTCAGACAGAAAAATTGGAATGCTTTGGGGAATTTTGGATTTCAGCCCCCTTACTGAAAGGGCTGTGTTGGTGAAGCTGGATTAAAAGGTTGGACTGATCTAAGAACAATGACACCCCTCTTCCTTAGAGAAGTCAGGGTCAGCTGGACAACAAGGATTACCCAATTAAATTATAGGCTATAGCTTTCAGCGCACACTGAGAAGTGAGCTTTGTTAATTTCAGATTTTAACAAAATGCACCCTGTAGTGTTCAGCCAAATGGGGAATTAATAACATTAATATTTTTGGTACATAGGCTAAGGATCTACACAGTTTTGCCCCTCCCACCCATTATAAAGAGAAAGGATTCAAGGCAAGCGGACTCCCCCCCCCCCACCTTTTGGTTTCCCAGGGTTCAGTTCTACTTACATAGCAAGCCTCTATTTAAGGTTCAAGAAAGCCATCTGCATGTCAGGACCCTCTGGAAAGATAGGGCATGGGTCTGATCACTCCACTCTCAAAGATGGCCTCCCGCTTTCCACTATAGGACCCAGTCTGCTTTGAGGCCTTCCAAGAGATAGACAGCTCCACCCAGGTGCAATCTCAGCAATCTCCTCTGGTGTCTCCTTACAGCTGTCAGATGGTAAGTTTCATCAGCGCTCTTCGATTGTAAATTTCAGCAGCTCTGTCCCTTCCTCCTAGTGCAGTCCCCCTTATATAACATTGAGGACACCACTAATTTTGCAATATTGGGGAAGTACCCTACAAGAGGTCACCCAAATACGATTGGAAAGTTACCCTTCTTTCACCTCCCAAACCCAGCCTCACTGTTCGGATTGTTATAGAGGTCCTGGAGCAGACATATGGCAGCTTAATTTACAAGCCCCATTTGTTATCATGTCAACTTTTTGCAAAGTTCTTGTTATGTGGTGTGGCAAAACTATAATTTTACTAATAACTGCCATAACATTCCGCTAATCATGGGGAATTAAATAAGACGACAGCCAGGTTGCACCATTTTGCATGCATGGCCATGTGGCACTTTTCTGCCCTTTTCAAAAAAAATATAACAGTTATGAATATGTACCTTATTACCTATATTCCCAATTTCACCCTCCACCAGTTCACCAGCACTCACATTTGGAACATTTTCAGATCAGCGAGAAACACATCTTAGATGGCCATTACAGTTCCCTGAGTCGCAGGTGGATGAATTTTTTTATCTCCAAAATTGCCTGGAAATGACCTACAAAAATGCTACATAAATGAAGAAAGTCCACCTTATGGTTGCTGAGAAAAAGGTTATAATAGTCCTTTTAAATTTATTGTAAATGTTCATGTGGGACAAATGGTACTTCTCCTGCCTTCAGACCATATGGTCTCCCTAGGTCAACCTGCAACCAGAGTTATTATTCTCTTTGTGTTTGTAGCTTGCTGTTTGAAATTGGTTCCCTGTTTGAAGTTGTAGCCCCCGGTCTTCACACCTTTTAGTCATGCTCCAGCCAAAGGGAACTGCAGTAACTGCCTTCAGAGCAAGCAAGTCTGTGGATTACTGGGCTTTCAACACCTTTAGAAGGACACACTTTATTGCAGTTGTAATTAGATGTGGGGGAGTTCGTGGTGACTTGTGTACAACAGCCAGGAAAAGGGCTTGCCTAGAGACACCTTTTCATGAAAACAAAGTGGCTTTTCAGTTGTCACTGGTATTTTGTATGTGAAACATAATATACATTACCTTTGGTCAACACGCTCCATGTCTTTTTTCCTGACATTCTTACTCTTAGCAGTGGTATATTTTCACATTTAAACTGCAGATACAAATGTCAAGCCGGTTTTCGGGGCCAATGTTTAAAAATCCTGCTTTTCTGGTGAAACGGACCTTCAGTTTTCACTTGCAGCCACAAGCAAAGTGGGTTTTGTGTCAGTGCGGGAAAATCCTTCTTTTCATGTGAAAGGGACTTATGTTTGGGGCATTTGGAGTCACCCCACAGTGTGTTTAGTGCATTCCCACTGCTTGCCATTATGTCCAGTGGGTGGAGTGCTAGTTGTGTTCAGTGTGCCTCAGCATGTGCTTGCTGCCACACTGCGCGAGACTGTTTTTCCAGCCTGCGGTGCTGGAGTGCAGAGCAGTGTTTTGCCTTGGTTTATGAGATTTGTTTGCGAAGCAGGCATGTTTTTTTTTAAATAAATTGATATTTGTGGTGGTAGGTCACTTTTTAAAAAATGCATTTTCTTCCGGAATGGGAGCAGTTTATGTATATGTGTATATTTAAGCATGGACATGAAATCTTGTTTTTACCCAAACCTAGTGAGGATGTTTTAGGGTTCTCACTAAGTACAACGAAGGGGATGCAGGAACTTAAAGATTCTGGTGGTGTGCTGCAGGAGCATACACTGCACTGGCAGGGATGCTGCAGGAACCTCCGGACTGTGCTGGCAGGGAAAGGCGAGGGTGCACTTGCAGTTGATGGTTCATTTCTGGAATGGTGGGGTTGCTGCACATTAATAAGGATGTAGCCCCCGACCCTTTCAAGGTAAGCCCTGCCTAAATGAGTCCAGTTTAGTAAAATGTGGTCACATAGAGGTATACCGAGAATGAACACGTGTCTGGGCTTGATGATGGTACTCTCGTGCAGAACCTTGCCTAGCATCTCGGTGCTGGACTGCCCAGGTGGCTGGGACCAGCCTGATAAGCAAATGGGTATTTCTCCTCTGTAAGGAACAGTGAGCTAAAAGGTGCTTGTACCCGAGTGGGTACCTTCCCATAGAACAGATTATTTGGCTGCGTTCGTTCTTGGTAGTGGAGCTCCCAGACCTCTTTGTGGATAGTAAAATGTAGTGCTGCCATCCAAAACTACATTTTGCTCTTCAACCGTGCCTCTTTGCCGTCCAAAATTATAATGTGACCTAAACATTAAAAAAGTTAATAATTATAAACTTCTGGGCAGATCACTGCTTCAGGCATATACTGTGTTTTTTCACAGAAAAGGAACCAGAGATTTCAGCTTTATTACTGTATGCAACTAAGTAACCATACGAAGTATAAACAAATATATATCCCATAAGCACTATCCTAAATTGCACTACAATCATGAATACCATTTACACTTCAATTAAATCTTTACACCATATTACAAATACTGAATACTACAGAGTATTTAATTACTATACATATTACTATAGTCAGTGGACAGATTAATGGGGGCATGGCTGGGCTATGTAGTAGCACCATACATGCCAACATATTCCATTCAGGAGATGCTAGTCCAGCCATGCTTTCAGCTTTGCATTCTGGGACTTGTAGTCCTGATTTCCCCATTTTGAACCAGGATTACAAGTCCCAGAGTATAAAGTAAAAAACGGGACTAGACTAACGACTCCCAAATGAAATGGGGCATGTATGTAGAATTGCATTCTCTCCTCTTGCTGTCCCACAGGCTTTATCCCAAGGCCCTCCTGGCCACCTATAGGAAGCATGCAAAGGACTGAAAGTCGTGTGTATGTGTGAGAGAACTGCGAGAGTTTGGCAGCAGGAAGCTCTGTGTGAGCAAAAGTCAATACAGTGTGCTAGGCAAGTTCGTATGCAGTACCCTTTGGGTGCACTAAAACAACCCTGACCTCCTGGCAATAGGAACCCAACCTTTAGTATAAGTCTCTACTACACAGGTTGGTAGCGTGTTAAGCAGCCAGGCTTATCTCAAGAGGGGTCAATGTGTTCGGTAGGGGAGTTACACATAGATACACAGTGACAAGGATTCAAATAAACTCTTACACACAAGGCTTGTTGATTAAACAATTATTAATGCATTTATCAGTCAGTTAGAATAAGCCTTCGTCAGAAGGGAGCAATATAAACCAACACACAAATACACTCCCAAAAATACACACTCTTAGTTGTCTAAATCAGCAAATACCCATTTGGGATGGCATACAGGCACTACCTACATCCTCGGGTGTCTTCAATAGTTGGGGTGCTGTTGACATTAATATATCACTGTTGCATTTGGAATATCCTTGAGAGGAGTGTTCAAGAAAAGAGAGTTCAGAATAAAACAGGTATTCACACAGTTATCCTTAAGCAGGTAAATACTTTCACAATAACCCCCCAATGCAAAGTAAGCTAACCGTTCCCTGGAGGGGAGGTAAAACACATAAGCAAGGGAGAGAAGAGTCATTCAGGGAGCCAGGCCAGCCATTGTTAAGTTAGCAAAAGTCAAGGTGAACTGAAGCACTTCTTGCAGGGAAGTATAAAGTCTTTCACAATGTTTAAAAAGTCTTTGTAGAATAGAAGAAATCAAAGTAGGGCCACAAGCTGGTTAGGCTTGTGAGGTAGAGCAGCTGCAAGCAACTCTACAAGAGCAACCAAGAGAAGTCTCCAACGAGGACAAGCAAGGCAGCACAACAAGAGGTAAGTTGTCTCAGACTTTACAGTACGTTTAGGTTGAAGAAAGGTGCAGCAGGTGACTTCTGTTCCTGTACAGCTCTGCAGAACCTGGTGTTCCTGGACCTCAGTCATGGGGACAAGAGGGAGGACGTCTGGGGACTCCTGCACTGTAATTGGATGCTCATCGACCGCAACCAGCAATCTTCAAACAAGTGGCAATTCGGTGTTTCAGCACCTCTCGTCTACCGCAAATAGCACCACTGCGTTTCTTGGCTGTCGAGATGGGCTTTCCTTGCATCTGGGGTCCTGCACTCTTTTGAGGGGGTTCTTGCTCGGTCAGTCCTGCTTCTTGGGAGTCCGGAGGATCTTCCTGAAGCTCTTGGCCAGCTTAGTCCCACCAACTCAAAGGGAGAAGTCGTTTTTGCAAGGGCTTCTCTGTCGATATGAATTTGGTGTTTCAGCACAGCAGCAGGGCTTCACCGGGCAAACCAACGGTCCAGGAGTTGCAGCAGGCGTCCTCTACAAGTTCTTCTTCGGATTCCTTCGTCCAGTGGTCGACTCTGCCTTCCAAGCCAAAAGGTCTTGCCTTTTATTCAGGTTTCTCCCATTCATTCCAGCCTAGCTGTCTGTCACCCAGCAGGGTGGCTTTCCTTGCCGGACAGCCAGCCGGCCTATCACCTAAGAGTGCATTCCTGTCTCCTAGGAGACTAAGCACAGGAAGTAAACCACTGCCACAAGCCATTCATCGAGGAAAGGGTAATATGAACATGTTACATGAGAAGCTAGACAAAGGGGATACTAAGTAACCCCTCCAGCTCCCTATTGTAAGAAAGTGTGCGCTGGGTCTAGAAAGTTACAAATGTAAGTAAAGTCAATTTCACTTCAGTGCTTTGGGAAACAGTAGTTTATCCCACAGAAGGTATTCAAAAACCTTTGGGAAATCTGAAAGACTTGCCTGTGCCACTGCACTGAGGGTGCTGTGTGACACAATGTAAAGATGATGCCTATGGAGTTTGTCAGACTCCATAACCAAAAGAAACGCAGAGTTCAAAATCACATTAAATCCATGAAAGAGTGGGAAAAAAGGGTCTCAAAATCAAGTCCTCAAAATCCAGCAAAGTGCTGTGGTCTCTAAGGTAGAGGGAATTTGCACATTTCTGAGAATTCTCCCTAACACTGTGTCCTTCATCCTCCCTGCAGAAACAGGAGACATAACCTTGACCAAGTAGGCCACAATCAAGTTAATGTGTTCCCTGACCCATCTCGGGATCCGTTCCATTGTGCAAAAAGTAAAAACAATACCTGCACTGTCTCCACTGCTGAATACGCAGCCTTTTATCTTGGTTGACTAAACTGTAGGTGCAGCCTGTATCAAAACCAACCACTGCCAGCCAGTATGATGAAATGACTACTCCTCTGCAGCAGTACAGGGATGAGTAGCGGCTGTTCACTTTTTCATAACCTCAGAATCAAGGAATACCTGATGAAGAGCAGTCACTCGAAACACGTGGTAGCAAAAGTGAGGTAATGTTTTGAATGCCAAACAATATGTTTTAGACAAGATTAGAAAATCCGAGTTTTATTATTAAATAGAAACAGAAATGTTTGGCAGACCTAATATATTACACTAATGTTATAGGGGGCCGTCCTGCTAATCCAAAGGCTGTGTTTTTCTGTGTTTCTGTATGGTACAGAGTTTGGGGAAAGTATATCAAGGGATAAGGAATGTTAGTCTTCTAAATAACCAATTCTGTGCCTAGACCTACGCGGAAGAGGGATTGTTTACCTTTGGAGGCAGTACTGTCAATGTGTGGTTCTCCTTTTATGCCTCATATCGACCCCTCTGGTTTTCACCAAGACACTGGCTCCATTAGTGGGACTTTCACACAAGGCAGGTGTGAAGATCTACCCGTACCTGGACGATTGGTTGACAGTGACCATCCTGGGTCCAGGTAGAAGAGGTTGTCTGCTGAACCTGGAATATTCTCCAGAGACATGGCCTGCTGATAAATGTCACCAAAATCCCATCTGACAGACTCAGAAGTTGCGGTTCATCAGCGCGGTGATCCAGCTGCTGGAATGCAGAGCCACATGTTTGAGGAAGGTGATTTTCAACAATTTCCATGTGCGGATGCTTCTGCCAGGACCTGGCTGTCTCCTGGTAGCAACAGTGTCACACCATGGTTACATTTCCACCTACAACCTTTACTGTCCCTTTAACAGGCATGGCTACTGTGAATTGGCAAGATGGTACCAGTTCAAGGCAGGTGGATCTGGTTGACTGGCAGGAGACCACTCTTGCCTCGCACAGAGCGGTTCACCTCAGAAGGGTTGGCAACCCTGTGACAGATGCCTTCAGCTGCCTCGCCCTAACCTGAGGCCTGCCCGGGGTAGACCTGTTTTCATCCTGGGGGAACTCCCTCCTGCCCCGTGCCTGAGTCGGTGACTCCTTGGGGATGGATCCTCTCTCTCATGGCCAAGGGATTCTCTCTATGCTGTTCCTCCATTTCCGTTGATTACTCGCGTGATTCAGAGGATCAGGAACAGCACGGCCAAGGTGATCCTGCTCTCCCTGCAGGATGTGGCTCCCTCATCGGATGGCATTGGCATCCGCTCCTCCCCTGCTCCTCCCACAGACTCCTCCCTCACCCTCTCTCCTGGGGGTTCTTGGCTATGCAACAACTGGAGATGGGTGGCTTGTCTCTTGGGGGGAGTGGGGGGCAGAACAGCAGAGTTTCTCTTTCCTTACACGCCTCCAATAAGTGCTCTGCTCTGCGCTCCTACAAGCACCTCTGGAGGACGTTTGTGTCCTGGTGCGGGAATCATGGGTTTCTCCCACTAGAGTGTGGAAGCCCATATTTTTCCCAGTGTGTGCAGGACAGCTTCAACTTGGGTTGGACCCTTCCTTTCTTCAGACCCAATGGGGTGAGATCAAGACCTTCAGAGAGCCCGGTGAGGTTGTTGGGGGTGGGGGGGGGATGTGGCAGCTAATATGGCTCAGCTTCTTGAAAGCTACCGGACAGCCTGCCTTTTGGTTAGGTCTCCCTCGCCAGCTTGGGGCAGTTGACGCGCTACAGGCCTCCCCTTTATGCCTCTGGAGTCCACTCACACTGCATTGCTGTCCTTGATCATTATTCAAATGAGCTAGGGGTACTTCTTTGACGCCCCGTTTCTTGGTGCTAACTCAGGGTCACAACGGAGGGTGATGGTCGTCAATGTTTAGCCCTAGAGTGGTCTCGTCCTTCCACATGTCTCAAAGGTCATCGGACACTTGCTCCCTCTGAACATCTCCACAGGATGCCTTGGACGTCAGGATGATTTTGCTTGAATATCTTGTGAAAATTGAGAACTTTTGCAGGTCCAGCAGCCTTTTCGTGACCTTTTTGGATTCAGGCAGAGGGTGCCTCAAAGCCTCTGCCATTAGAATACAGCGATAATCTATGACAAATTCGGTCTAGCTGGGTACATATCGAGTCTCCAGCACAAGCATTCCGTCGTGGCCACCTTCAGCCCCTATACACGTGTCTGACCTCTTCGGCTGCTTACTGCAGCCTAGCCGGCCCTCCTAAGTCCTAATCTTGGGCAAATGCTCACACGCATCCTAAGTCTCCTCTTAGAACCTTTCCTACCACAAAGCGCATTCAGACCATACACATTAGAAAAGGCGCTATATAAATGACTACTACAATACAATGGTGTCCAGTCATTAGTTTGAAAACAAAAGGATCGAATGCAATACATTCGAGTCAAAAGGACCGGAAAAAAAAAGACTGAATGCCTTTTTTTTTTTTTTTGTCCTTTTTTTGGGGGGGGGGTTGGCATAGGAAACATTAATGGTTTTTGGGCAAAAAACGGTGGTTTGGTAGGGGGGGTGCAAAAAAATCAGTCTTTTTTTTTCGTCCTTTTGACTCGAATGTATTGCATTCGATCCTTTTTGTTTTCGAATCTTTAACCTACAACCCAATACAATACATAATTCACCAAGTGGGGTACAAAGGCTATGAATTGGAGCCTGACGTCATGTGCGATGGGCAAGTGGCATGTGTCCAGGAAATGTGATTCTGGGGTGGGTCGATCAGCTCCTTCTCGAAAGCAAGAAGGATTCCTACACTGATGCTCCGTGTGGTCTCTGTAAATCCCCTCCTGCCCTGATCTCTCTCTGTAGCTGGCCTGCTCAGGGGACGGGGCACCCACCTCTGCTGCTTCCAATCTTGATAGTTCAAGCGAATGGGGGCAGCTGTGAGTCGTTTCTTGAGCGCGCAGTGCACAGGTGCAGCACGGTGACCAGAAGCTTCTAGGGATTGTTGCTTTCTGCTGGCTTTGCCTTCCGCGTCACATTTATTTGCCTCACCTTGCAGCAGTGGTCTGCAACCTTTGGCTCGCTAGATGTGCTTATTTATTTATTTAGCTGGTTATATAGCGTACCTAACCCATGGGCATCTGGGTGCTTATCTTACATAGGTGAGAGGTACATACATTGACTTAGTACGAGGTTATTGGTATATGGATCCTTAGCATAGCTACATAGTTTCATATATAGGTATCATAACAGTGCTGTTATTAACATACATACATGGGCAGATCTGCCAACCTAGAGAGAACTCTTCAGTAAATAACGCTTCTAGGCTGTTAACTTATTGTGTAGCATGAGTTAGTCGTTTGTCGCCTGTGTGAAGAGGTGAGTTTTCAGAAGTTGTCATAAAGCCCAGAAGGAGTTTTCGGTTCTGAATTTAGCTGGTAAAGCATTCCATTGTTTCGCAGCTATTGTTGGGAAACTGTTGCCTCGCACTTTTTGCAGTTTGAATGTGGGTGTGGCTAAGAGGTTCAGGTTAGCTCAGCGCGTGGGTCGGTTAGAATGGGCTCTGACCACTTAGTCTGCTATGTATGTAGGTGGCAGGTGTGTTGGATTATAGCGGTCATCAGGCCTAGCCGGCATAGTCGGCGGCCGAGTGTCCATAGACCTGCCTCCTTGGTCTTGACAGGATATAATGGTCTCAGTTGCCTTCTCAGCACTTTCTTTTCATGGTATGTGATGTATTTTGCATGTTATGTTGGTTAGTGTAACAGTTCCCAGGTCTTCTGGAAGGTGGTAGCTCTGCTCACTTATAATTGAATGTATAGTTCTGCGGCGAGCAGAGGGTGTTGCCTGGAATATCCAAATGCCCCTTCCAGGGAAAGGCTCTATTGCTGCATGCTAAGCAATACCAAAAATGACAAAATGCACAGAGAGCCACCAACCGGTATCCACTCTTCCTCTCATCCACACGTAGGGCTAGATCCCTTCCCCCCTTGAGGCTTCCGTTTTGCAACCTAAAGCCCCGCCCACTGCAGCCCTCCCTCCAGCTCCTTACCTGCATTCTGTCATTCTGGTGGCGCCTTCACCTCCAAAAGAGCACTGACTTCCGGTTTAGCATTTCTATCTGTTTCCTGCTGACCTCCTTCCGGTTACTTTAGGAATGTATTTATTTAAAACACTTTTTATTGGCATTTTTGGTAAGGTTACATTTCAAGGCTGCGTTTAGTAAAGGTATCCGTTAGCCAAGTGAGGTGTAAAAGAAACAGGTAACAACAAAGATTAACAACAAACATGCACAGTCTTTTTGTGAGGATGTCTTCGTTCAACAGGTATTCTGGAGGAAAGGCGTGTGAAGGCAGGGTTCCGGGGCTTGCGAATGTTCGGGGTTCAGATACTAGGTGGATCCGTAGTTGTTTAGTGTTAGGGTGGGCAGGCACCTCAGGGGGGCTTGTGATCAGCAGCGAAGGGTATGTCGCGGAGGAGAGCTTTCCACGCTTCCAGGGTGTTGTTTACGTCGGTTATTCCAGTGATGGCTCCATCTTGCCAGGCCCTGGTCTCGGCTGTGGTCCAACGCTCAAGTTCTCTAAGCCAGTGTTGGTATCTCGGGCCCGGCTTAGATTTCCAGGCCATAGCTATGGTTCTTTTGGCTAGGATGCAGGAGATGTCCATCAGCTTGACCACATGTTTGATCTTGCTCAGTCTGGGGTAAGTTCCGAGGAGGCATTCCTGGGGGTCCCAGTTGTATCTGGTGATGCCGGCTTCCGTGCAGGTTTGCTTTATTTTGGACCAGAATTGCGACACCCTGTTACAAGACCAGAACATGTGCAGTAGGTCTGCTGGGATGGTGTCGCACCAAGGGCAGTTTGATGTTGTCTTATTGTTAAAGCTGGAGACTCTCTTCGGGGTCATGTATGTTCTGTAGAGGACGTTGAGTTGGATTTGTCGGAATCTGATGTTCCTGGAGACCTCACTGGGGTAAAGTAGCACTCTCTCCCACTCAGTGTCCGTGAGCGTGACCCGGAGGTCAATCTCCCATCTCTCTTTTAGTGCTGCGCTTTTAGGGTTGGGTCTGTCTATTAGTCGGCCGTAAAGGCGGGTTATTGGTTTCCAGCCGTCTGAGAGTTCATGCATCTCGTTAAGGAGGGGGTTGGGGTTGGGTTCTTCTGGCCATTCAGGCCATTTCGTCTTTGCAATCTGTCTGAGACGATGGTACCACAGGAATTGGCCTCTGCTTAGTTCCTCTGATTCTAGGATCGTTTCGAATTCTCTGAATTTGGCGTCCTCGTATATGTCGCCCCAGGTGTAAATCCCAGCGCTCTCCCATTTTCTTGCCACTTTGAGGTCTGATATGGATTGGCATGCGTCCACAAGGATGGGGGTGTCGGGAGAGTACGGGTGAGTGATTTGATGGATAGAGCAGGTTCTAGTCCAGATTTGTCTGCCCAGCTGCACAATCATAGGGACCCCTAGTTTTTGTTTAAGTGGGTTCCAGAGTAATTCCTTGGGAAACAGGTTGGAAGATGTTAGTCTTAGGAGACCTGATTCAGCATTTGGGTCATCATGGAGCCACTTTGTGACGTGGCTGAGTTGGGCTGCTAAGTAATACATGTGTAGGTCTGGGAGTTGTATCCCCCCTTCCTTGTGTCGCAGCGTGAGGATCTTCAGAGGTAGCTTGTGCCTAGCTGGGTCCCACAGGAAGTCTCTAATGAGCGAATCCAGTTTTTTAAAGAAGGGCATAGGGATGTAGTGGCAGACATTCGTGAAGTAGTAGAGGAATCTGGGTAGGATGATCATTTTCACAATCGCTGCCCTGCCCATCATGGCAAGTGGCAGCTTAGACCAGAACTTCATGGAGTTACGGAGTGCTTTTGTTGCTCTTTCAGTGTTGTGTTCGTGGGTAAGTTCTGGGGTATGTGTTATGTTGATTCCTAGGTAGCGGAACATCTTTGGTTGCCATTTTATCCCCACCTCCGGCAATTCTTCCATGTCTATCTTGTTGAGTCCGGCTAGTGGGAATGCGCAAGATTTGGATCTGCTAAATTTGATTCCTGAATAGTGGGCGTAGTTGTCCAGGACATCGAGTAGGACTTGTGCATTCACTTGTGGGTCTTGAAGGTATAAGAGAACATCGTCCGCATATAATGAAATTATGAAGTGTCTGTCGCCTAGTTTTATGCCTGCATCAAAGAACTGTCTTCTGCAGTAGATGGCGATCGGCTCCAGTCCCAAAACGTACAACATGGGTGATAGCGGACAGCCCTGCCTAGTGCCTCTTTGTATCGCCCAGGCTTCCGATATTATTCGCCCGGTCTTCACTCTGGCCCTGGGTGAACTATAAAGGACCCTGACCCATCTCACAAAGCCTTCTCCAAACCCAAACTCAATCAGCACCTCGATTAACCACTCCCAGAAGATGGAGTCGAAGGCTTTGACCGCATCGAGTGAGAGCACCGCCAGATCCTCAGGGCTTTCGTGGGTTTCGGCTATGACGTGTTGCAGCCTCCTCAGATTGGCCGAGGTGTTGCGTCCCGGGATGAATCCATTCTGGTCCTCGTGTACAATAGACCCAATCACCCTCGCTAACCTCTTAGCCAGAATGGTGGTTAAGATCTTGGCGTCGTAATTCAGCATCGCTAGCGGGCGGTAGGAGTCGCAGCGTTCGGGTGGCTTGTTTGGTTTAAGCATAGGGATTATGATGGTTTCCCTCATGGTGCTGGGAAGAATTCCTTCTTCGTATGCTTCCGTGTAGACTCCCAGTAGTATTGGAGTGATGATGTCTTCGTAGTTTTTGTAGAACTCTGGGGGGAGTCCATCGCTCCCCGGAGATTTGCTGGTGGCTAGAGATCTGATCGCATCCTTGATGTCGTCGGCAGTGATCTCAGTATCGAGTGCTGCACGCTGGTCCTCGGCTAGTTTAGGGAGTTCGATCTCTTCCAGGGTGGCTCTGATGTCTTCTCTGGGTATTTGCTTGTCGTGGGAGTAGAGCTCGGAGTAGAATTCTGCAAAAGTGGTGTTGATGTCAGGTTGTGATTTGTGTGTGACTCCCCGTTCATCTTGGATCTCGGTGATGTAGTGCCTCGGGTGTTCTCGATTGCACAACCATGCGAGTAGTCTGCCTGGTTTGTCGGCCTCTTTGTGTATCTTGGTAGTGTTGGTTGCAAAGTCGAATTTCGCCAGTCTGTCCCATGCCATTCGGCAGTCGTCTCGAAGTCCCCGCAGGGTCTCTTCCCCTTCAGTAGTGGTGTCCAGTTGGGACTCGAGGCGTGTTATTTCCGCTTCATGTTCTTCTAGTGTCTCTTTCAGGCGTCTCCGGATACCTCCCGCTCCAGAGATGGCTTCGCCCCGTGTTACCACTTTCATCGCCTCCCATAGCGTGCTCCAGCTCGATACAGAGCCTTTGTTATTGTCTATGTAATCTTCGAGTTTCATGCCAAGGTCTTCCTTGAACTCTTGATCAGTGAGTGCCATAGGGGACAGTCTCCATGTCGGAATCGGAGGCCTGGGGCCAGTCAATCTCCACTGCATGACCAGCGGGGAATGGTCAGATATCGATCTGCCTAGGTATGTGACGTCCTCTACCAGGGCAACTTGTTCCCTGTCGGTGAAAAGGTAGTCGATCCTTGTGTGAACCTTATGGGGGGCAGAATAGTATGAGTAGCTCCTTTCGTTTGGGTGTCGCGCTCTCCATATGTCCACCAGGTCTAGGTGTTCCAGAGCGTTGTTAAGGGCCGTGGTGGCGGCATTGCGTGATTGTAGTAGAGGCACCGACCTGTCCATCTCGCCATTACTGGTGCAGTTGAAGTCGCCTCCCCAAATAAGGGTGCCCTCCCTGTTGTGGGCTATTTTGGGGCACAGCATTGCGATGTGCGATGGTATCCCGTGCTGCGGGAAGTAGGAGTTGACCAGGCAGATTGCGGTGTTTTCAATGGTCCCCCAAAGTATCAGGTATCTGCCCTCTTTGTCTGCTTCCGACCCTTGTAGGCGAAACGGGACGTTTGGGTTCACCCATGTGAAGACTCCCCGTGCGTACTTGGAGTACGCTGCTCCCTTTCCAGTGCCACCCCATCTCTCTGCTAGTTTGGAGGAGGATTCCGCCGTCAGGTGGGTTTCCTGGAGCATAGCTATAGAGACCTTCTGCCTGCGGAGATAGGAGTGAATGCGATTTCTTCTCAGGTAGGAGTTCATCCCGCGCACATTCCACGTTAGTATCTTTAGTTGTGATGTCATTTGGGTGTGTGAGTGATCTTTATTTCCTCCTCCTCAGAGGGTCTGCCCAGGGGGTTTGGGTTCCTGATAGGGCGATTTAGCATTCGTCCCTCGTACTCGCCTAAGTAGGAGTGCTGTGTCGGCGTGTCCTGTTGTCCACTCGGGCGTGAAGATGTAGTGACTGTGCTTATAACATAACAGATAACGTAACTGTAACTTGTGCGCCTAGCGACTGCGTTCATTTCGCTGCGCTCAGGCGCTCTCGCACCGTCGGGACCCATCCGGGCGTCGGGTTCGAGTGGGGTCGGTCAGGCAACTGGCCTGTCCTGGTCTGTTCGCGGGGGCGAAGTCCTGGGTCCGGTGTGGGGCCAAGCGAGAGCCGCGTTAATTTGGCGAACTGTAGTGTTGATTGCTTCCGCACTGCAGAGTGCATGTGTTATTTGCGGGGTCTTGCGTCGGCGGTTGAGCATGTGGTCCGGTGCTTAGTTTCAGTCGTTAGTCTTTGGGGTGATTGTCAGCGCCTTGGGCTAAGTTGTTGTCCTCCATCCACATGTTGGCTGCCTCCGGGGTTTCCAGGAAAATCGAGCGGCCCTTGTAGATGACTTTTAGTCTAGAGGGATAGAGCAGCATATACTTCAAGTTTAGGTGTTGCAACCTGGCTTTGATTGGCACAAACGAGTTTCTCTCCCTTTGCACTTTTGGGGTGTAATCTGGGTAGACGGATATTTTGGTGTTGCCGCGTACGAGTGGGCCGATCTCCCTGGAGTGTCTGAGGATGACTTCTCTGTCTTGAAAATTAAGTATTTTTGCTATTATTGGGCGAGGGTGGGAGCCCGGAGGGGGTTTCATTTGGAGGGACCTGTGTGCCCTCTCAACAGCAAAGCCTTGCGTGAGTTTGCCTGCGCCCACCTCTTGTTGTAGTAGGGTCTCTATGTATGCAGTCGGGTTCGGGCCCTCGTCGCCTTCAGGGATTCCAAGTATCCTGATGTTGCCCCTTCTGGCACGTCCCTCGGCCTCCTCAGCCCTCGCCTCGAGAAAAGCCACCTTCCTTTCGAGGTCCGTCACCTTGGACCTCAGCTCCACAGTGGTTTCGGTGGTCTCTTTAATGGTCGTCTCAGAGGTGGCGACCCTATCCGTTAAGTTCCTGGCATCCTGTCTCATAAGCTGAATGTCTGACCTGAATTCATCGATTTTGGTATCAATGAAGGTGCGCAGGGATGCTATGGCCTCCAGCACTTGTGCTTGGTTCTCGGTGGGATCCGCATTTTTCGGTTTTGGAGGTTCGGGGCTGGGGGGGCGTGGGTCGGCCGAGATTCTGGCCTTTGTGGAGACGTAGCTGTCCATCGTAGGAGGTTTTGGTTTGCCTCTGGCAGACATGGCGGGCCTGAGGGCCGGGCGACGATGCCTCGATGGTGCGCTGCTCTCAAGTCTTGCGGGGGTGTTTCAGTCCGCCAGGCAGGCAGTGTGGGGTGAGTTGATGGTGTTAGCGGTGGGAGGATGAGGGGGGGTTGGGCGCCACTGGGCTCCGGGCTCAGGTCTCAGAGCGGCGGCGGGCGCTGGAGCCGCGGCGATGTCAAGCGGGGCCCCCCCTGTCTCCTCACCTCCTGGGCAGCAGTCTCCGCCGCCGGCGTGTCAACGGCGGTCTCGGCGGCAATCAGGATGTTCCCGCCCGGACAGCAGGAGCAGGTCCAGGAGCTCTCGTCCGCGGCTCACAGCGTCCTGCGTGTCGGAGGGGCCGCGGGTGCTGAGTGTGAGTCGGGGCTGTATGGGAGTTTGTTCCCCAGGGTCTCGGCTGCAGACGAATCGCACCTCCGTGTGCTGGAGTTCTCGGCCGCGGTCCACTCGGTGGTGTTAAAGCAGCGCAGGGGCCGCCATCTTGGGTGCAGGCTGGGGCGGAGAGGGGGAAGGTGCGTGGAGGGCAGAGTCAAGGTTTCCCGGCTCCGATTTTACTCGGGGTTGCTGTCGCTGCTCGGCGGCAGATTCCGCCGTATTTTGTCCGAGTTTGTGGCTCGGGGGCAGGCTGCAAGCGGTCTGACGAGGATCGTAACGCGGCGTCTCGGCCGGAGCTCGGCGCCTTAGCTTCCTTCCACCATGAGCTCCAGGCCACGCCCCCTACTTTAGGAATGTAGGCACCTTCCTTAGTGGGTCCAGTCGCCCTGGCAGACTGAGCTGAAGGTTCCTGCAATTATCTTTTTTTCTCGTTTATTATTTGTTCCCTCTTTGCCACTGGGTGCCAAACATCAAGCCTCATGCAAAGCACACTAACAACCTTCAAATCAAACTGCAACACAGCATTCCACAGAAACAACTGATCCATGCATCTGCTGAGCTGCCACTCTGCAATGGCACACAGACATGAAATCAATGAGCTCTTTAGCGCACACTCCTCAGTCATGCCTACTCCCTATGATCACACAGTTATTATCACGGATATGCTTCTGCCACACTATCCCATCCACCACAGAGACCCCCCACATACACACGGTGGTGGCATTGCCATCATATATAAAAAGTCACTCACAATTAGCAACCCCATAGACATCATTTGAAAAACTCTCACTTGCTCCAACCACCACCCTGCCCCCCACAAGCCACTAATGAAACCTGCAACTATCACCATAAACCATGGTTCTACAGTTACCTCCTCTCTATCAAGCAGGAAGCCAGATGTCAAGAGAGAGCCCGGCTAAAGAAAACGTGCCCCCCCACCAGGCCACCCTCAAACACTACTGCAACAAATATAAAACGGGCAAAAATCATGCCGGCCACCCGTGATCTCCAATCTCTCTCTCCTAACCCCCTTCCAGATCCTCATTCACTCCCTCACCTCACCTCTGAGATATACAACATCAGAAAAGCACAACTAACATGTGCAGACGAAATGGTCACGAAGGCACATTAATTGGGAATATTGAGCTCGACTTTGCTTAGTCCTCTTATTAATGTTACGATTTTAATTACAAGTCAATAAAACCAGCTTTATTAATATTGCAAGGACTTTAGAATGTTATATATGTGGGGGTGAGGGCGCATTCCAGTGTGTGCAGTAGCTGCCCTGTACATCAAACAGTAAATTACAGCACACCTGTGGGGCCTGCCTTATTTCTGAAAGCTGTCACTGCTGAGTCTACCCTGGTGAGGGGGTAGAGGGTAGTATGTGGTGGGCCACAAGATGTGGCATTGGACAAGAGGATGCTGATGCATGCGATGCGCGTGATTGAACACTCGTACTCTGCGCTTCCTCTTAGAGCCCAAGGGGGCGGGGGTTTATTTACCCGGCTGTGTGGCGGTAATCTCAGTCAATGCTTGCATGCGGTATAGAAGTGGCCCACTCTAGATCAATTCGCATGCCTTGCTTCCCACGCAACAACTGCAACGGGGAAATGTTTGTTTCCTAAAATGTCCATCCGTCTTGCTGCTTCGGTGATGGTGGGTATGGCTTGTGGAACCTGTGCAGCGACTCAGATCCTCGTTCTTGAGTCTAGAGGGGAATGCACGTCCGTTATGGAGGCGGCATTGCTCTCTTCATAAGTCCCTCAGATCCTCGCTGTTGACTCTAGAGGGGAAAGCACGTCCATTATGAAGGGAGCCACACTGCCTCCATAAAGTCCCTCAGATCCCCGCTCTTGAGTCTAGAGGGGAATGCACGTCCGTTATGGAGGCGGCATTACTCTCTTCATAAGTCCCTCAGATCCTCGCTATTGACTCTAGAGGGGAAAGCACGTCCATTATGAAGGGAGCCACACTGCCTCCATAAAGTCCCTCAGATCCCCGCTCTTGAGTCTAGAGGGGAATGCACGTCCGTTATGGAGGCGGCATTGCTCTCTTCATAAGTCCCTCAGATCCTCGCTATTGACTCTCGAGGGGAAAGCACGTCCATTATGAAGGGAGCGACACTGCCTCCATAAAGTCCCTCAGATCCTCGCTCTTGAGTCTAGTGGGGAATGCACTTCCGTTATGGAGGCGGCATTGCTCTCTTCATAAGTCCCTCAGATCCTCGCTATTGACTCTAGAGTGGAAAGCACGTCCATTATGAAGGGAGCCACACTGCCTCCATAAAGTCCCTCAGATCCCCGCTCTTGAGTCTAGAGGGGAATGCACGTCCGTTATGGAGGCGGCATTGCTCTCTTCATAAGTCCCTCAGATCCTCGCTATTGACTCTCGAGGGGAAAGCACGTCCATTATGAAGGGAGCGACACTGCCTCCATAAAGTCCCTCAGATCCTCGCTCTTGAGTCTAGTGGGGAATGCACTTCCGTTATGGAGGCGGCATTGCTCTCTTCATAAGTCCCTCAGATCCTCGCTATTGACTCTAGAGGGGAAAGCACGTCCATTATGAAGGGAGCCACACTGCCTCCATAAAGTCCCTCAGATCCCCGCTCTTGAGTCTAGAGGGGAATGCACGTCCGTTATGGAGGCGGCATTGCTCTCTTCATACGTCCCTCAGATCCTCGCTATTGACTCTCGAGGGGAAAGCACGTCCATTATGAAGGGAGCGACACTGCCTCCATAAAGTCCCTCAGATCCTCGCTCTTGAGTCTAGTGGGGAATGCACTTCCGTTATGGAGGCGGCATTGCTCTCTTCATAAGTCCCTCAGATCCTCGCTATTGACTCTAGAGGGGAAAGCACGTCCATTATGAAGGGAGCCACACTGCCTCCATAAAGTCCCTCAGATCCCCGCTCTTGAGTCTAGAGGGGAATGCACGTCCGTTATGGAGGCGGCATTGCTCTCTTCATACGTCCCTCAGATCCTCGCTATTGACTCTCGAGGGGAAAGCACGTCCATTATGAAGGGAGCGACACTGCCTCCATAAAGTCCCTCAGATCCTCGCTCTTGAGTCTAGAGGGGAATGCACTTCCGTTATGGAGGCAGTGTTGCTCCCTTGATCCGCGCCTCAGATCCTCGCTCTTGAGGGCAATGCACGTCCGTTGTGAGGCGGTGTCGCTCCCTTGATCCATGCCTCAGATCCTAGTCCTTCAGACTTGAGGGAATGCACGTCGGTTGTGGAGGCGGTGCTACTCCCTTCATAATTCCTTAGATCCTCGCTCTTGAGGGCAGTGCACGTCCGTTGTGGAGGCAGTGTCGCTCCCTTGATCCGCGCCTCAGATCCTAGTCCTTCAGTCTTGAGGGAATGCACTTCCGTTATGGAGGCCGTGTCGCTCCCTTCATCAGAGCCTTAGAACCTAGTCCTTGAGTCTTCGGGTCAGGGATGGCGTTGGGACCTTCCGACCTTCCTGTCAACAATCTTGAAACACAGCAATATATTACTTTCTCTATTTTCGTTCTGGGGCTTTTAAATGTGCACTTTGCAGTGACAATGACAATGATGTATTTATGTATATAGGGTTGCAGGTTTGGCTCTAGAATTGGAGATGACCTTGCTGAGCTCATCATGGTAGGGGTAATGGGTTGCAAGATCACAGGTTACTGTTTGAGGTCTAGCCAAAACCTTGTTTGTTGGGTAGAAAAAGGAGGGGTTTTCTCCTGGATATCTTGCTTTTGGATTTTGAACAAATTATTTTTCCACGCGATATGATGCGTTTCTATCGTTTTTTATTTTCTTCGTGAAAAGGGTTTATTTTTTTATGGTACACATTACAGTACTTGCAGGGTTTTTACATCCCCATGTGGTCAGCCGACACGTGTTTCAATCCGTTCAAAACCCAAAAGCAAGATATCTAGGAGAAAACCCCTCCTTTGTTTATGTATATAGCACCTTAATCTAAAGCACTTTATAGAGCACATATTTGCATACAATATCACCCAATCAAAATTGGTACGCATTTATTGACCTCTGAAGGATGAAAGGCTGAGTTGGCCTCGACGAGATTCGAACCTGTGACCTGCAGCTCATGCTCAGAGCGCAGCAGCAAGCTATCAACCCGCTGAGCTGTCTTACAATGCTTGTCGCTGTGACAAATCAACTTCCGGGGCACCAATTGTCCAGGGATGAATATTGGTTTCTAAACAGTCAATCAGCCCCACACCTCTAGTACACCAGAAGGCAGGGCTCGAAATTGAGGGGAGCTGAGAGCTATTTAGCTGTAGTTTATAGCCTAGAAGAGCCAGGTTAACTTAAAACCAACAGTTACCAGGAGATACTTTTGGCTCCTCAGGCCAACTGATGCCGAACAAACACAGCTATGTAAATTGAATTCTGTGCTTTTGGGACAATCTATAAATAAACATTAGGACACATCTATATGTCATTTAAAGCATAAGGGTTCACAAATAATGGATACAATTATGTCTACATTTTATGGGGAAGTTTGATCCATGTGACTATGTACTAGCTCCTTGTTCCCCAGTGGTAGCTCCTGGTGATTGGTTAATGCTGGATACACAGGAGCTGCTAGTAGCTCCTGCTTATCCAATCTTAAATTCTAGCCCCGAAAAATGGAGCCAAACAGATTAGAAACACTAGCAAATTATAAACTTCCTTGTCCAATTTTGGTAACGTGGACAGAACGGCAGGCTTATCTCCGAAAGGTTGTGGATCGTTGGTTAGTTGCAACACAGCAAAAATACAATTATTACCCAATGATAAAAGGGACTGTCCAGTCAAGGTTGTATAAAAATATCTACTTTATTATTATCGCAACAGACATTTCTAGCACACTACAGAATATAACCCGCCCTGTAAAGGAATGCAGAGGGCAGACCGTTTCAAGAAGGAAAGGGGATGCACTCTGGATACTGACAGGGGGGTAGTCTGTGAAGTAATTAATCACAATAGTTCAAGGATACTTGGTTTCTGCACAAAGGGAGCAATGGGTCGTAAAATGTCTCTTAGGGCCTTCAGAGAAGGACCAAGGGTACAGAACCGCAATGTACCCTGCGCTGTAGATGTTCTTGGTGCTTGACACGGTTGAGTTGGTTACAGGGCGCGTTGCAGCTTCTGCGACCGAGTTCAAGACAGAGACATCTGCAGGTGTCAGGCACACTTGCAAGCGTGGCTGGACGGACAGCTGCAAACTGGCCTACACGGCGGCTCGAGGTCAGCAATCATTGTCTGTGTTGGTCGGTGGTTCTGAGGCACTGGTCGAGACGTCTTGGACAGTGTTAGCGACTGCAGCGTAACAGTCGGCGGTTCATGCGGTTACAGTTTGAGGGGCTCGACAGGCTCGAACACATCCTTTAAGGCCGATGTTGGTAGATGCTTGTCGATGCACTTCTCCTAAATTCTTCACTGGGCTCATGTCCTGCAAGGCGGACTGCCAAAGCTGAGGAGAGTGTTGCAGGCAACTGCCTTGTCCTTAGTTTCAGATTCGGAGACCTTCTGGTCCTTCTTATTTAGGAAGGTTGCGCAGAGCCTAGCAGGGCATGCTGTGTGCTTGGTGGGTAGCGGTTCATGAGCGGCTGGAGGGTCCTCTGGATTTTGTATCTCTCTCTGTTCCCTGTGAGATGTTTAGGGGAAGGATCTTGCTTCCCTCTTGGAGGTCCTGGCCTTCCGTCAATGGCGGAAGATGTAAGGCAGACTGTACCTTTAGCCAGGGTCCAATGATGAGTTCTTCCTTCTGCTTCCGATAAAGCCATCATATGATCTACCAAAAGATGGGCTTGGCCCTCTTTTAAAGCCAAATTGACCACAGGGATTGGTGTAGGATAAGCCTGCCTTAATGAACCAATCTTGGGTCCCCACCAACAATCTGAGTTCTTGGCAACAGGAAAGGTAAAGGGGTGAAACGTGTAATACTAAGTCCCATCCATCTTCCTGTCTGCTGTGGATCAAAGGGTGTCTCTGGTTAATGGAGCGCTCTTTGGTTCCTGATTAAAGCAGCAGGCCTCCCTTGAAGTTGCGGCGAGACCAGACTTTGTGGCTTCGTCAAACCACATACTCTTGAACTTCTGGGTACCCTAATAAGCCCTCCATGGCTTCCAAAAGGTCTGACCCTACCAGTATGCCTCCGCCCTCTGCACTGACCTTTCCCCTGTTGCTTTAAGTGGGAGTTAGGATTGAGGGGGGGTCTCTAATTGGGGAATGGCGTATCCCATACCTAGGCCACCCCTCCAACTAGAGCCCCCCCATCACCTATGGTGTGGGGGCCTGGCAAATGCTTAGCTCTCAGGCAGTGGGTGCTATGCAAGAGTACGCGGGCACACTGTATTATACCTTTGGATCGCCTAGCCCCTCCTTTTTGTTCCAAATCACCGGCTGTGAGCCCTGCTGGCAGGCTGCCTATGAGAGGGGGCGGTCAGAGCCTGCTATTAAGAAAGAAAAGAGATCTGTGTGCACCAAAAGTATGATACCATGCACCCCAGCTCTCCTTTGTGTTTCTTTACGAGGTGCTAACTTATAGCAGAATGGACTTTCATTCAAGGAGCCGCGTGGTTGAAGGGCTGCTGGTGGGGTCGCTGGCCCCCGTAGGCAGTCTGTTAGCCATGCGGTCTCCTTGAGTGAAAGGGCTGCCTGGAGTGGGTTAGATCATCTCACTAAAACAGGAAAGCTGGGGCGCCTGTCCTCTTATTTTGTTCCCTAATGAGATGAGCTGATGCCCAGCAAGGGAGCCCGTTTAGTATGGTCATGATTAAAGGGCTGCCGGTAATCTCTTATTTTTCCTAATCAGAAGCCTGACACCTGCAGGCAACCCTTTTACCATGCACAGCTTACTGGCTAAACGGGCTGCCTGCTCAGGGTGAGCGTATTTGGGGCTTTCCAAGGGGGAGGCCCGGCAGTGCGCCGGCTCCAATGTCCTTTTTGCCTGGGCCCACTTAAAGCCCTGCCTTGCCCCTGGTTGGCGTCCCCAGTCCTGCCTGACACATGGTACAATGACCCCTTCTGCAACCCAATCCATTCCAGCGAGCCATACATGTGCAGCCACCTGCCAACTCGGCCACCCTGGCTAGAAGACTTCCAGCTTCCATTGGCATCACATGACTGCTTTTGGCATTTCAGAGTGCCTTTCTGATGGCTTCCGTGCTTATTTTTCAGATGTATCGGCTTTGGCTGAGAACGGATGGTTGCTTCAGGCAGAGCTAAAAAGTTACCCTTTCTGTCTATTGTCCTTACAGCGGAGGCCTTTAGCTTGTCGTGTTACACTGATGCGGAGGCCTTTAGCTTGGCGTGTTGCACTGATGCGGAGGCCTTTAGCTTGGCCTGTTACACTGATGCGGAGGCCTTCAGCTTGGCCTGTTACACTGATGCGGAGGCCTTTAGCTTGGCGCCTTATACTGATGCGGAGGCCTTTAGCTTGGCTTGTTACACTGATGCGGAGGCCTTTAGCTTGGCTTGTTACACTGATGCGGAGGCCTTTAGCTTGGCCTGTTACACTGATGCGGAGGCCTTTAGCTTGGCGTGTTACACTGATGCGGAGGCCTTTAGCTTGTCGTGTTACACTGATGCAGAGGCCTTTAGCTTGGCGTGTTGCACTGATGCGGAGGCCTTTAGCTTGGCCTGTTACACTGATGCGGAGGCCTTTAGCTTGGCGTGTTACACTGATGCGGAGGCCTTTAGCTTGGCGCCTTATACTGATGCGGAGGCCTTTAGCTTGGCTTGTTACACTGATGCGGAGGCCTTTAGCTTGGCGTGTTACACTGATGCGGAGGCCTTTAGCTTGGCGTGTTGCACTGATGCGGAGGCCTTTAGCTTGGCGCATTACACTGATGCGGAGGCCTTCAGCTTGGCCTGTTACACTGATGCGGAGGCCTTTAGCTTGGCCTGTTACACTGATGCGGAGGCCTTTAGCTTGGCGTGTTACACTGATGCGGAGGCCTTTAGCTTGGCTTGTTACACTGATGCGGAGGCCTTTAGCTTGTCGTGTTACACTGATGCGGAGGCCTTTAGCTTGGCGTCTTACACTGATGCGGAGGCCTTTAGATTGGCGTGTTACACTGATGCAGAGGCCTTTAGCTTGGTGTGTTACACTGATGCGGAGGCCTTTAGCTTGTCGTGTTACACTGATGCGGAGGCCTTCAGCTTGGCGTGTTACACTGATGCGGAGGCCTTTAGCTTGGCTTGTTACACTGATGCAGAGGCCTTTAGCTTGGCCTGTTACACTGATGCGGAGGCCTTTAGCTTGGCCTGTTACACTGATGCAGAGGCCTTTAGCTTGGCGTGTTACACTGATGCGGAGGCCTTTAGCTTGCCTTGTTACACTGATGCAGAGGCCTTTAGCTTGCCGTGTTACACTGATGCAGAGGCCTTTAGCTTGGCATGTTACACTGATGCAGAGGCCTTTAGCTTGGCATGTTACACTGATGCAGAGGCCTTTAGCTTGGCCTGTTACACTGATGGCGTGTTACACTGATGCAGAGGCCTTCAGCTTGCTGTGTTAGACTGATGCGGAGGCCTTTAGCTTGGCGTGTTACACTGATGCAGAGGCTTTTAGCTTGGCGTGTTACACTGATGCAGAGGCCTTCAGCTTGCTGTGTTAGACTGATGCGGAGTAGCTTGGCGTGTTACATTGATGCAGAGGCCTTCAGCTTGGCGTGTTACACTGATGTGGAGGCCTTCAGCTTGCCGTGTTACACTGATGTGGAGGCCTTCAGCTTGCCGTGTTACACTGATGTGGAGGCCTTCAGCTTGGCATGGAGGCCTTCAGCTTGGCCTGTTACACTGATGCGGGGGCCTTTAGCTTGGCGTGTTACACTGATGCGGGGGCCTTTAGCTTGGCGTGTTACACTGATGCGGAGTGATGTGGAGGCCTTCAGATTGGCATGTTACACTGATGCAGAGTGATGCAGAGGCCTTTAGTTTGGCGTGTTACACTGATGCAGAGGCCTTTAGCTTGGAGTGTTACACTGATGCAGAGGCCTTTAGCTTGGCGTGTTACACTGATGCAGAGGCCTTTAGCTTGGCCTGTTACACTGATGCAGAGGCCTTCAGCTTGGCGCGTTATACTGATGCGGAGGCCTTTAGGTTGGCGTGTTACACTGATGCAGAGGCCTTTAGCTTGGCCTGTTACACTGATGCAGAGGCCTTTAGCTTGGCATGTTACACTGATGCAGAGGCCTTTAGCTTGGCCTGTTACACTGATGGCGTGTTACACTGATGCGGAGGCCTTTAGCTTGGCGTGTTACACTGATGCGGAGGCCTTTAACTTGGCATGTTACACTGATGTGGAGGCCTTTAGCTTGGCATGTTACACTGATGCGGAGTAGCTTGGCGTGTTACATTGATGCAGAGGCCTTCAGCTTGGCATGTTACACTGATGTGGCGGTCTTTAGCTTGCCGTGTTACACTGATGCAGAGGCCTTCAGCTTGCCTTGTTACACTGATGCAGAGGCCTTCACCTTGCCTTGTTACACTGATGCAGAGGCCTTCATCTTGCCGTGTTACTGATGCGGAGGCCTTTAGCTTGCCGTGTTACTGATGCAGAGACCTTTAGCTTGGCTTGTTACACTTATGTGGAGGCCTTTAGCTTGGCTTGTTACACTGATGCGGAGGCCTTTAGCTTGGCGTGTTACACTGATGCGGAGGCCTTCAGCTTGCCTTGTTACACTGATGCGGAGGCCTTCAGCTTGCCTTGTTACGCTGATGCGGAGGCCTTCACCTTGCCGTGTTACACTGATGCGGAGGCCTTTAGCTTGCCGTGTTACACTGATGCGGAGGCCTTCAGCTTGGCTTGTTACACTGATGCGGAGGCCTTTAGCTTGGCGTGTTACACTGATGCGGAGGCCTTTAGCTTGGCTTGTTACACTGATGCGGAGGCCTTTAGCTTGGCTTGTTACACTGATGCGGAGGCCTTTAGCTTGGCGTGTTACACTGATGCGGAGGCCTTTAGCTTGCCGTGTTACACTGATGCGGAGGCCTTTAGCTTGCCGTGTTACACTGATGCGGAGGCCTTTAGCTTGCCGTGTTACACTGATGCGGAGGCCTTTAGCTTGCCGTGTTACACTGATGCGGAGGCCTTTAGCTTGGCGTGTTACACTCATGCGGAGGCCTTTAGCTTGGCGTGTTACACTCATGCGGAGGCCTTTAGCTTGGCGTGTTACACTGATGCGGAGGCCTTTAGCTTGATGTGTTACACTGATGCGGCGGCCTTTAGCTTGGTGTGTTACACTGATGCGGAGGCCTTTAGCTTGGTGTGTTACACTGATGCGGAGGCCTTTAGCTTGTCGTGTTACACTGATGCGGAGGCCTTTAGCTTGTCGTGTTACACTGATGCGGAGGCCTTTAGCTTGGCTTGTTACACTGATGCGGAGGCCTTTAGCTTGGCGTGTTACACTGATGTGGAGGCCTTTAGCTTGGCGTGTTGCACTGATGCGGAGGCCTTTAGCTTGGCGTGTTGCACTGATGCGGAGGCCTTTAGCTTGGCTTGTTACACTGATGAGGAGGCCTTTAGCTTGGCTTGTTACACTGATGCGGAGGCCTTTTGCTTGGCCTGTTACACTGATGCGGAGGCCTTCAGCTTGGCGCCTTATACTGATGCGGAGGCCTTTAGCTTGGCGTGTTACACTGATGCGGAGGCCTTTAGCTTGGCGTGTTACACTGATGCGGAGGCCTTCGGCTTGGCGTGTTACACTGATGCAGAGGCCTTTAGCTTGGCCTGTTACACTGATGCGGAGGCCTTTAGCTTGGCGCGTTACACTGCTGCGGAGGCCTTCAGCTTGGCCTGTTACACTGATGCGGAGGCCTTTAGCTTGGCCTGTTACACTGATGCGGAGGCCTTTAGCTTGGCGGTTACACTGATGCGGAGGCCTTTAGCTTGGCCCGTTACACTGATGCGGAGGCCTTTAGCTTGGCTTGTTACACTGATGCGGAGGCCTTCAGCTTGGCTTGTTACACTGATGCGGAGGCCTTTAGCTTGGCTTGTTACACTGATGCGGAGGCCTTCAGCTTGCCTTGTTACACTGATGCGGAGGCCTTTAGCTTGGCCTGTTACACTGATGCGGAGGCCTTTAGCTTGGCTTGTTACACTGATGCGGAGGCCTTCAGCTTGGCGCCTTATACTGATGCGGAGGCCTTCAGCTTGGTGTGTTACACTGATGCGGAGGCCTTTAGCTTGTCGTGTTACACTGATGCGGAGGCCTTCAGCTTGGTGTGTTACACTGATGCGGAGGCCTTTAGCTTGTCGTGTTACACTGATGCGGAGGCCTTCAGCTTGGCGTGTTACACTGATGCGGAGGCCTTTAGCTTGGCCTGTTACACTGATGCGGAGGCCTTTAGCTTGGCCTGTTACACTGATGCGGAGGCCTTCAGCTTGGCCTGTTACACTGATGCGGAGGCCTTCAGCTTGGCCTGTTACACTGATGCGGAGGCCTTTAGCTTGGCCTGTTACACTGATGCAGAGGCCTTCAGCTTGGCCTGTTACACTGATGCGGAGGCCTTCAGCTTGGCCTGTTACACTGATGCAGAGGCCTTCAGCTTGGCCTGTTACACTGATGCGGAGGCCTTTAGCTTGCCTTGTTACGCTGATGTGGAGGCCTTCAGCTTGCCGTGTTACACTGATGCGGAGGCCTTTAGCTTGCCGTGTTACACTGATGCGGATGCCTTCAGCTTGGCTTGTTGCACTGATGCGGAGGCCTTTAGCTTGGCGTGTTACACTGATGCGGAGGCCTTTAGCTTGGCCTGTTACACTGATGCGGAGGCCTTTAGCTTGGCCTGTTACACTGATGCGGAGGCCTTTAGCTTGGCCTGTTAAACTGATGCGGAGGCCTTCAGCTTGGCCTGTTACACTGATGCGGAGGCCTTTAGCTTGGCCTGTTACACTGATGCGGAGGCCTTTAGCTTGGCGTGTTACACTGATGCGGAGGCCTTTAGCTTGGCGTGTTACACTGATGCGGAGGCCTTTAGCTTGGCGTGTTACACTGATGCGGAGGCCTTTAGCTTGCCGTGTTACACTGATGCGGAGGCCTTTAGCTTGGCGTGTTACACTCATGCGGAGGCCTTTAGCTTGGCGTGTTACACTGATGCGGAGGCCTTTAGCTTGGTGTGTTACACTGATGCGGAGGCCTTTAGCTTGGTGTGTTACACTGATGCGGAGGCCTTTAGCTTGGTGTGTTACACTGATGCGGAGGCCTTTAGCTTGGTGTGTTGCACTGATGCGGAGGCCTTTAGCTTGTCGTGTTACACTGATGCGGAGGCCTTTAGCTTGGCTTGTTGCACTGATGCGGAGGCCTTTAGCTTGGCGTGTTACACTGATGCGGAGGCCTTTAGCTTGGCTTGTTACACTGATGCGGAGGCCTTTAGCTTGGCTTGTTACACTGATGCGGAGGCCTTTAGCTTGGCGTGTTACACTGATGCGGAGGCCTTTAGCTTGGCGTGTTACACTGATGCGGAGGCCTTTAGCTTGGCGTGTTGCACTGATGCGGAGGCCTTTAGCTTGGCTTGTTACACTGATGAGGAGGCCTTTAGCTTGGCTTGTTACACTGATGCGGAGGCCTTTAGCTTGGCTTGTTACACTGATGCGGAGGCCTTTAGCTTGGCTTGTTACACTGATGCGGAGGCCTTTTGCTTGGCGTGTTACACTGATGCGGAGGCCTTTAGCTTGGCCTGTTACACTGATGCGGAGGCCTTTAGCTTGGCCTGTTACACTGATGCGGAGGCCTTTAGCTTGGCCTGTTACACTGATGCGGAGGCCTTCAGCTTGGCCTGTTACACTGATGCGGAGGCCTTTAGCTTGGCGCCTTATACTGATGCGGAGGCCTTTAGCTTGGCGCCTTACACTGATGCGAAGGCCTTCAGCTTGGCCTGTTACACTGATGCGGAGGCCTTCAGCTTGGCCTGTTACGCTGATGCGGAGGCCTTTAGCTTGCCTTGTTACGCTGATGTGGAGGCCTTCAGCTTGCCGTGTTACACTGATGCGGAGGCCTTTAGCTTGCCGTGTTACACTGATGCGGAGGCCTTCAGCTTGGCTTGTTGCACTGATGCGGAGGCCTTTAGCTTGGCCTGTTACACTGATGCGGATGTCTTTAGCTTGGAATGTTACACTGCTGCGGAGGCCTTCAGCTTGGCTTGTTGCACTGATGCGGAGGCCTTTAGCTTGGCGTGTTACACTGATGCGGAGGCCTTTAGCTTGGCCTGTTACACTGATGCGGAGGCCTTTAGCTTGGCCTGTTACACTGATGCGGAGGCCTTTAGCTTGGCCTGTTAAACTGATGCGGAGGCCTTCAGCTTGGCCTGTTACACTGATGCGGAGGCCTTTAGCTTGGCCTGTTACACTGATGCGGAGGCCTTTAGCTTGGCGTGTTACACTGATGCGGAGGCCTTTAGCTTGGCGTGTTACACTGATGCGGAGGCCTTTAGCTTGCCGTGTTACACTGATGCGGAGGCCTTTAGCTTGCCGTGTTACACTGATGCGGAGGCCTTTAGCTTGGCGTGTTACACTCATGCGGAGGCCTTTAGCTTGGCGTGTTACACTCATGCGGAGGCCTTTAGCTTGGCGTGTTACACTGATGCGGAGGCCTTTAGCTTGGTGTGTTACACTGATGCGGAGGCCTTTAGCTTGGTGTGTTACACTGATGCGGAGGCCTTTAGCTTGGTGTGTTACACTGATGCGGAGGCCTTTAGCTTGGTGTGTTGCACTGATGCGGAGGCCTTTAGCTTGTCGTGTTACACTGATGCGGAGGCCTTTAGCTTGGCTTGTTGCACTGATGCGGAGGCCTTTAGCTTGGCGTGTTACACTGATGCGGAGGCCTTTAGCTTGGCTTGTTACACTGATGCGGAGGCCTTTAGCTTGGCTTGTTACACTGATGCGGAGGCCTTTAGCTTGGCGTGTTACACTGATGCGGAGGCCTTTAGCTTGGCGTGTTACACTGATGCGGAGGCCTTTAGCTTGGCTTGTTGCACTGATGCGGAGGCCTTTAGCTTGGCTTGTTACACTGATGAGGAGGCCTTTAGCTTGGCTTGTTACACTGATGCGGAGGCCTTTAGCTTGGCTTGTTACACTGATGCGGAGGCCTTTTGCTTGGCTTGTTACACTGATGCGGAGGCCTTTTGCTTGGCGTGTTACACTGATGCGGAGGCCTTTAGCTTGGCCTGTTACACTGATGCGGAGGCCTTTAGCTTGGCTTGTTACACTGATGCGGAGGCCTTCAGCTTGGCCTGTTACACTGATGCGGAGGCCTTCAGCTTGGCCTGTTACACTGATGCGGAGGCCTTCAGCTTGGCCTGTTACACTGATGCGGAGGCCTTTAGCTTGGCGTGTTACACTGATGCGGAGGCCTTTAGCTTGGCCTGTTACACTGATGCAGAGGCCTTCAGCTTGGCCTGTTACACTGATGCGGAGGCCTTTAGCTTGGCCGTGTTACACTGATGGGGAGGCCTTTAGCTTGGCGTGTTACACTGATGCGGAGGCCTTTAGCTTGGCGTGTTACACTGATGCGGAGGCCTTTAGCTTGGCGTGTTACACTGATGCGGAGGCCTTTAGCTTGGCGTGTTACACTGATGCGGAGGCCTTCAGCTTGGCGTGTTACACTGATGCGGAGGCCTTTAGCTTGGCGTGTTACACTGATGCGGAGGCCTTTAGCTTGGTGTGTTACACTGATGCGGAGGCCTTTAGCTTGGCGTGTTACACTGATGCGGAGGCCTTCAGCTTGGTGTGTTACACTGATGCGGAGGCCTTTAGCTTGGCGTGTTACACTGATGCGGAGGCCTTCAGCTTGGTGTGTTACACTGATGCGGAGGCCTTTAGCTTGGCGTGTTACACTGATGCGGAGGCCTTTAGCTTGGCGTGTTACACTGATGCGGAGGCCTTCAGCTTGGCGTGTTACACTGATGCGGAGGCCTTCAGCTTGGCGTGTTGCACTGATGCGGAGGCCTTTAGCTTGGCGTGTTACACTGATGCGGAGGCCTTCAGCTTGGCGCGTTACACTGATGCGGAGGCCTTTAGCTTGGCTTGTTACACTGATGCGGAGGCCTTTAGCTTGGCCTGTTACACTGATGCGGAGGCCTTTAGCTTGGCGTGTTACACTGATGCGGAGGCCTTTAGCTTGGCGTGTTGCACTGATGCGGAGGCCTTCAGCTTGGCGTGTTACACTGATGCGGAGGCCTTCAGCTTGGCGTGTTACACTGATGCGGAGGCCTTCAGCTTGGCGTGTTACACTGATGCGGAGGCCTTCAGCTTGGCGTGTTACACTGATGCGGAGGCCTTCAGCTTGGCGTGTTACACTGATGCGGAGGCCTTTAGCTTGGCGTGTTACACTGATGCGGAGGCCTTTAGCTTGGCGTGTTACACTGATGCGGAGGCCTTTAGCTTGGCGTGTTACACTGATGCGGAGGCCTTCAGCTTGGCGCGTTACACTGATGCGGAGGCCTTTAGCTTGGCGTGTTACACTGATGCGGAGGCCTTCAGCTTGGCGTGTTACACTGATGCGGAGGCCTTCAGCTTGGCGCGTTAGACTGATGCGGAGGCCTTTAGCTTGGCGTGTTACACTGATGCGGAGGCCTTCAGCTTGGCCTCTTACACTGATGCGGAGGCCTTCAGCTTGGCGTGTTACACTGATGCGGAGGCCTTTAGCTTGGCGTGTTACACTGATGCGGAGGCCTTCAGCTTGGCGTGTTACACTGATGCGGAGGCCTTCAGCTTGGCGCGTTGCACTGATGCGGAGGCCTTTAGCTTGGCGCGTTACACTGATGCGGAGGCCTTCAGCTTGGCGTGTTACACTGATGCGGAGGCCTTCAGCTTGGCGTGTTACACTGATGCGGAGGCCTTTAGCTTGGCGTGTTACACTGATGCGGAGGCCTTCAGCTTGGCGCGTTGCACTGATGCGGAGGCCTTTAGCTTGGCGTGTTACACTGATGCGGAGGCCTTCAGCTTGGCGCGTTGCACTGATGCGGAGGCCTTTAGCTTGGCGTGTTACACTGATGCGGAGGCCTTTAGCTTGGCGTGTTACACTGATGCGGAGGCCTTTAGCTTGGCGTGTTACACTGATGCGGAGGCCTTTAGCTTGGCGCGTTACACTGATGCGGAGGCCTTCAGCTTGGCGCGTTGCACTGATGCGGAGGCCTTTAGCTTGGCGTGTTACACTGATGCGGAGGCCTTTAGCTTGGCGTGTTACACTGATGCGGAGGCCTTTAGCTTGGCGTGTTACACTGATGCGGAGGCCTTTAGCTTGGCGTGTTGCACTGATGCGGAGGCCTTCAGCTTGGCGTGTTACACTGATGCGGAGGCCTTCAGCTTGGCGTGTTACACTGATGCGGAGGCCTTCAGCTTGGCGTGTTACACTGATGCGGAGGCCTTCAGCTTGGCGTGTTACACTGATGCGGAGGCCTTCAGCTTGGCGCGTTAGACTGATGCGGAGGCCTTTAGCTTGGCGTGTTACACTGATGCGGAGGCCTTTAGCTTGGCGTGTTACACTGATGCGGAGGCCTTCAGCTTGGCGCGTTACACTGATGCGGAGGCCTTCAGCTTGGCGCGTTACACTGATGCGGAGGCCTTCAGCTTGGCGTGTTACACTGATGCGGAGGCCTTCAGCTTGGCGCATTAGACTGATGCGGAGGCCTTTAGCTTGGCGTGTTACACTGATGCGGAGGCCTTCAGCTTGGCGCGTTAGACTGATGCGGAGGCCTTTAGCTTGGCGTGTTACACTGATGCGGAGGCCTTTAGCTTGGCGTGTTACACTTATGCGGAGGCCTTCAGCTTGGCTTGTTACACTGATGCGGAGGCCTTCAGCTTGGCTTGTTACACTGATGCGGAGGCCTTTAGCTTGGCGTGTTACACTTATGCAGAGGCCTTCAGCTTGGCGTGTTACACTGATGCGGAGGCCTTCAGCTTGGCGTGTTACACTGATGCGGAGGCCTTCAGCTTGGCTTGTTACACTGATGCGGAGGCCTTTAGCTTGGCGTGTTACACTGATGCGGAGGCCTTCAGCTTGGCTGAGCGGCTTTAGATTGTCATGTTAATCAGGCACTTTCATTTCCTGTCCAGAGTGTGCACACAATATTAATCTTCTTATGTGTCCTGTGAAAAAGGCGGCTCATTTCAGGCGCTTTCAGGGAGGGGCCCCTCCCCCAGCCCCCCCAAAGCAGGGACTAGTGGAAAAGCTGAAGCTTTAGCACTGCGTGAAATCTGCAGAGCAGTCACTTAAAGGCAGTGATTTAAATGGTATAAAAGTAGTGCAGGTCCTCGCCAAGCTGCGAAGCCAGACGTTCTGTTGCAGCGCTTTCGGCGCCGGCCGTCTCGGCGCAGCACCTTGGGCACAGGTCCCTTTTAGGCACACCCTGTTTGCAGGCAATGCCCAGTGAGATTACATTATGTGCCAAGGAGCACACACTTGGGTGAAGCAGTGTGTCTGAGATTCTTACACCAAACTTCCCGTTTGTTGTTATGCATTGTGTTAAGAAAGTTTGACTGTCTATATTAAATGAGACTTTCTTTTTTGCTGATCAAACTAGCAGATATCATAGCTGTAAAGTAAGCTTTAGACGGGGAGTTTCATTATTGCTGCTTTCATGGCCTAATAAGGAATGCGGTAGGGGACTGGACGGTCCATCAGAACTCCAATCGCTTAAGCATTTGCATATTAGCATAGGCTCTGCTAATAACTAAGAAACATCATAAAAAAGTAATTTCCCAGGCTTTCCAAATCTATCTGCAGGACTACAATGTCTGCTGGCTCGTGGTAGGTTCCTTTGTTAGGGCTTAGGTGCACACGTGCAAAGGGGAAGGAGAAGACCCTCTGGTCCCCACCACCCAGGTAGCCATCTCCCTACTACAGCTCCTGGAACCTACTGGAAGGCCCCTCCCATGATATGCATTCATTCCATCACAGCAACTGGGAAGGGAAGGGACACAAGATGCTACACAATCAGAAGACACCAATGGTAGCAGGTGAAGCCCTCTTAGGGAAACAGTGCTGAGAGGACAGTAGATGCAGGCGTGTCTCTCCTCTTGTTCTGCTGGGTGGGCCCTGACGGCGACATTATACATTATAGGCACTGCGGGGGGTGGAGAGAGGAAGGAGACCTTGCCGCTGCTTTCTCCAGAAAAGGCTGCAGAAGCATAGACCTTTAGGTTGCCATGAAGTGAAATGGAAAGCTTCCATTTTCACCTTGCAACATAGTTGAGTACCGGTACTCTCTTTTCAGGGTTGAGAAGTGCAGGTACTGACATGCTAAAAAATAAGAAGAGCAGGCACTGGGGGCCGGGTGGGACCGGCCCATTTAAAGCACTGCTTAAACGTCTCTGGGTGTATTTTGTCTCCGCTGCCGCTGGTCTTTTTGATGCCAAGACCAATACCAGGGGAGTGGATCCATACTGTTACTTTACAACTGGTGTATACCGTGTCAGACAAGGGTAATCTACAGTGCTGGAAATGGACAACATTTACTTGGGAACTCCCAGGTGTCCTGACCCCCAACTCCACTTCGCCGGCACAGCGGTTACAGGGAACAGTGCTCCAGCAAGACAGTGTTTGCCAGAGCACAGTTCCGTCTTGTTCCTGCCCAATTCCTCCCCTGGTAGTTTTCAAAAGTCATCCAAAAGAAACCCAGTTGATACGTCAATCAGCAGAGAAAGCGACGTGTTCATTTGCAGTCTTTCATCCTCAGGCAGACATGGAATGAAGCATTTGAAAGATTTCAGAACTTGGCCAGTCCCTTCTGGAATTCCTGATCTGTGCATGTTTGTTTCTGCGCAGGGCGGCACGCAATTCCGAGTTTGCCCTAGCACGGGGCAGTCTCCATTATTTGACTAGTACACTGAAATATGTGGGGGCAGGAGGAGAAAGAAACTGTTAGGCTGCTCTCATGAAGGCATGAAGTGATAGAATAGTGTCGGTCATGGCAAGTGACCTCCTAGTGAAGGCCATTATGCAGGGGACAGTCATCCCCATGTCAGGCTTGTGTCTTTAGAAGGTTGGTAGGGACGGGGTACGGAAACGTCATGTGATGGGCCTTTGACTGGCAGAGTCTGGTGTGGCACGACGGCGGGCGAACATCAAGCAGAGTCCAACATGAGGTGGGGGTGGGCACCCGCAGTTCCCTGGGAAGCTTGCAGGGTTGGGGGGAAAGGCCTTGAAGAAACTGATCGGTGCCGGGTCTGAATGGCAAGACCCCCCCCCCCACACTTCTCTGTGAGTGGAGAGAGAGTCTGTAGTTGGGAGCCCCTGTTCAAGCCCCCTGTCAGTATAATGAAGATCCGCAGGCACTGGGATGCCTAGGCCTTTCTTTTCCCGTTGATATGTAGGCGTGGTGTGTTGTTGCATGGCATGAGTGCATCGTCTGTGCTGCGTCTATGTGGTCTGCGTCTTGCCATCATATCTTTGAGTGTGGCTGATGGTCAGGAGGCTGTGGGGGGGGGGGCATTCTGAATGGGCTGTAGTTACGCAGCACTCTTGCGTCACTTCCAACTCTGGGCTGTACGGAGCTAGCAGCGGTACCTGGGGCCCTCAGTGTTCCAGCGGGTTGCTCCGGGGGCTCCTTGTTATAAAAATGTCAACTTGTAAACTAGTCGCTAGGCTTACACATTAACTCCACCCCCCAAGTTTCCACCTGCTGGCAGCACACCATGCCAAGAGGCCATTATCACTGCCCATGGCTGGTGGCAGGTCACATTTTGAGCCCTACACACACACACACACTACCAGAGGCAACTTGTCGGTCCCACTGTACGAATACACCCTGCACAGCTTCCAGCTTCAATACCTCCCCAGTGCGTTAACAGGATGAGAAATTGAAGGGGGTCCCCAACGAGTCCTGACACAACATTTGGGAGTGGGGCCTAAGACCTACAAGACAGAGGAAAGGTGCTTGCTGCAAAGTAACGCAGAAAACTTTCAAAGACATGCGGCCAAACAGATGTACTTTGTACCTGGCCTAAAAGTGAGTAACATCTATTTATAAGCGGGCTAAATTAGTCAGAAGTAAAAACTAAATTAGAAAATAAAGTAAAATAAAAATATTCAATTATAGAACACAAATAGGACCCCTCACTTTTGAAGGAGATGCAAGGCATAAAATAAGCAGTGTCGCATAGCCATTTGCTATGCAATTCTGTATGTTTGCTAATTAAATTGACACTTGTACAGCACAGCTAGCTATTTATATTACCTTGTTTAATGAAAGCACAGCTCACCCGGCTTTCCTCTATTGCCCTCGGGGCTCCCTCCACCATCTTATCTGTTCACTGCAAGTGCAAAGAGGCTAATGGGAGATAGTGGAGAGGATTTCTGCTGCGCTATTAAAATTGCCAAAGTCCTTTGTGGGCGTGCTAGGCAAGAAACATTCTCTCTTTTTTTCAAATAATTGCAAATCAGAAGTAATCTGGATTATACTTTTACTAAGATAACTATATCCTGTCTGGCAGTTTTCCGTGATTCTTTAAAAAAAAGTCCTGAAATTCCCTTGCTGAAAATGTAAGTTGTTAAATAATGAATAATGACTGTATTTGTCTACATGTGTTTCAGTAAAGTTTAAGTAATTGTATCTAAACCTCATAGCACCAAATAGATTTCATTTTTTGGGGAAAAGTGCATCATATTGATAAGTGAACACTTAAAAATGCCCATCATCACATGGCCAAATGTTTCTGATGGCAAACCTAGTTCTGTGACCTGCTGGTTGCATGATCTGTGCAACTGGCGTTCAACCCGTGAGCTGATCTCAAGTTCCTTGTCATCCTATTGTTTAGCCTGCTGCTGCTTTATACCAGCTCCATTGAAAGGGAGATGGCCGCAAAACTACAATGATCTACATAGTTTGTCAAGTTTTCTGCCTGCTACAGCATCCACTCTGCTAAGTCACTTACTTTATTTCCTCTTACATATTTCCTCTTACATCATTAATACACAAAGCTAACTAGATGTCTATGCAAAGTAGTGATCAATAGTTCCATCCAGTATGTACAGATCTACTGCTGTAGGTGCTAAAAGCATCGATAAATATCGCTTTCATGGATGCGCAGGGCTGGAATGCTGTGCTTGTGCTTACCTGACTCGGGTTTGAGGACTGTTAGCGGCCCTGCCCTCCCCCTGAAAGTGCTAATTAACGCTATATTGAAAACAGTTGATATCATTGACAGCCAAGGGCTAACTTGCCCACCTGAAGTTGACAATTCACCTCACTGCCACAAAACCACTTTCCTTTAACATTGTCAACTTTTTGTTTTTATGAAACTTCTGAACTTCTTACACAGCAAATGAAGGGTCAGGCATACAATTTGAAGGACATTGCCCTGTGCAACACTGACTGCACCCAGCCGCACAGAGACAAAAGTTTTCAGAGCAGTTTTATCATATCTTTATTTTTTTGTCCATTTATGCAGCTAACCTTTACATTTTACAGACACTCATCGCACTAATGTATTACTTCAGAGGAAATGCTGAATTCTTCCTCATGTTATGTCTAGGGTACAAGTAACTTCTGGTGCTAATCAAATAAGCTGGTTTGGTAATCTAGAAAACATTGATTTGCACATTCTGCTAATCAATTTTCAAAAACTAATTTATGCCTTGGAGATGCATATTTCAGATGTATTAATTGATCGCAGCCTTGTCCTTGGAAGGATTGTTTGATTTTGGCAGCCTATTACGTTTTATTCAATGTGTACTGTGAGAAACCAGTATCCTCACTCCTAAACCCCCTGGATTCTCTCTTGGGTAGCCAGGGAAAGGCCATCGCTCTTGGATCCCGACCCGGAGGGTGGAGAAGCGAGGGAGGATCACCTGGGTGGAGAGTCCTTGGGGATTGCGAGCGCGGTGCAATCGGTCAAGACATGGTATCCCCCTTTTCCCATTGACAATCAGCCTAACCTTTCCCCAACCCTTATGGGTTATTGTAAGTCAGCTCCCCTTATTTCACTGCATGTGACAGTTGACAGTACTGAGACGAAGAAGAGGAGACTGAGAGTAATGAACACTGCACACTTTCACCGCTCTGGTACTGGGCCAAGGAGGATGCCTGCTAAGAGCTGTGAAGGTCAGGTATGTCCTTTTCTTTGTGGTCAGGCAGGGCAAATTGGACATTCCCACATGCAGCCTGCCAAGGGGCTGCAGGTGTATAAAAGGAGGCCAGTTCATTAGGGAAGAGAGTGACAGCAGAAGCAGCAGGGAGGTCAGTGCAAGCATCAGGGAACCTCATGTGAGCAGGGCGCTGAGCTGCTGGGGGCTGCAGAGGGAGGTGGTCTGTGGAAGCGTGGCGTGGGAGTTGGGACTCCATTGAACGAACTGAACCTGGTGAAGGGAGCCATGTGGGAAGGCTGTCCGCTCCCTTATTTTCCAGGTGTTCGTTCCCCGGTGTTGAGAGACCAACACAGGAGTGCCTGAGTGGGTAGGAGCTGGAGCCCTGACATCAAAAGCAGAAGGCTGTGCGATCTGCGCTGCTGGAGGAACTGCTAAAGCGACCAGTGAGTTTCTGACATATGCGAAACCCGGTGCGCGAGTGTTTGAACTCTATTGTTAAGGAATATATTGTATCAGAGTGGTCTTGTGGCCCAGAAGAGCACGTTTTCGAAAATCTCCGGTGTTAACCGTTTGTTGTAAGGAATACTTTGTATCGGAGTGGTCGCAGGTGGAAAAAAACACATTTTAGAAGGTCTGTGTGCGCTGGGCAATCTATTTAAAGTGAATCAAATGACTATTTGAACAACGGACTAAATTGAAAATGATTCACAAGCAAAATCCATAGCTATTGAATACTAAATGTAATAAAAACATTGCAAACAAACATAATTGTTACATGCGGAATCCAAAACGGATCAGAACCTCAAATTCAATTAAAGCCACTGAATGCGGAGTACTGAAGTGGATGTAACTTTAAAGAATATGCGAAACAAAAAGACACTGAAGCTTGATTTAAAATGAAACTTTTAATATTGACCAAAAGAGAGGAGTATTGGATACCACATTCTGTAAAAACTGCAAATCACAGGAATTTACATTTGAAAGCAGAATTAACTGAACTCCGGAAATTAAAATTAGGAAGACGAGGATATTTTGGTTTGGAAATTAAACTAAATCTTGGGGATGGGAACCCTTGAAATTCCAGACAAGGTTCTCTTGCGTTTGAACTGTTGTTTGGAACTTGGTAAAGGGAACCTTGAAGAATATGTAAAACTGTATCACCTTGATCCCGAAAAGGTATCAAGGGATCAACATTGAGGGGTGCTGAACAGCTCCTAGTAGAAAGTGGGAGTCCAGCGGGTGGTGGGTTTTGAAGTGCTGAGGCAAGAGTAGTGCAGAAGGGCCCACAAGGCTGCCCTTGGACTACCTTCCATTAGGTGAGGAGACCTTTGGAGCCTGCTGCGGGGCAGGTGTACTATGATTTGTGTAGGCCTTATGTGGTCATAGAGACTGGGCCCTGCAGAATCTCCCCCCCTCCTCCTGTTAGTGCAGAAACAGGGCCCACATATACCAGGTTCCTGAGATGGGACTCGTCGCTGCCCTGGACCGCGGGGACCTGGGGCAGGCCTCAAGATCTGCACATGCCACGGGGAATGATACGTGACTCTTGGCGAGTAAGAGATGGTGCACTGTGTCTAAGTTGAGAAAAGAGTGGGTGAGCCACTTTTTATGCCTGGCGAGTAGCTTGCAACTTGACATCTTTGCCCTTGGCTTACAGCATGGCCTGGGCAGCTTTGGAGAAGGAATTTCATTAGTGGAAAGTAGTCCTTGGTCAGGAGTAGGAAAGTGGGGTGAGCAAAAGAGGTGGTGGGTGAGAGAAGGGGGGTGGGCACTGATCTAGCATGTGGGGCATGTTATGGTACCTCCTCCATTGCAGCAAATCTTTGATTAAACTGTAGTGTTCATTGGCAGCAACCACATGATAAATGCTGAGACCAGAGCGCCTCATTGACTGCAGCGATATTGTCCGCATTTTGCACTGTCCCAAGGTGGGGACTACCTTCTGTGAACTTAATTTGGCAACATGTTATGTTATAATTTAGCAGACGCATTTCAGTATGGGTGAGTGGGAAGTTTGCAGAAGAGATGCACCAGAGAGTTTGATGACCCACATCTCTGGGTACAGATACCCTGAAGGGCTCTGCTGTGCACATGCAGGTCACGTTGGTCCAGACGCCCGTGCTGTGATATGAGGGGTTTGCCATGACCCTCATTGGTCATCGTTCAGTGGGCTCACTCTCTCAGATAAGGCCAGCTCCAAAACACTCCATATGCCCATCTGGGGATGCTTCCGGGCAGGTTTCCGAGGTGCAGTGCTCTTAATGTTCTATTATGCGTTGCAATAGTTTTTTAAACCATTGGTTGCACTGGTCACGCTGGTTGCACTGTCTCAAGTTGTGTTTCTTTATTGTCCATAGAGTAGACACATAGGACCTCATTACGACCCAGGCGGTAAGGGGTTAAGGTATCGGCGCCATTAAAACCTTACTGCCTAATTACGAGGTCCCTTTGCGGGTCCTGAGCTTAACGGCTGGTTTTACCAGCCGTTAAGGAAGGAACCCGCAAAGGGACTTTCGAGGTAATTACGGTACCGCAATTTGCGGTACCGTAATTACCGCCTTCCCCATTCCCATTGAGCCCTATGGGGGCAAAAATGGGAATGGGGAAGGGCCAATGGTGAATGGGGAATTACCGCCCCGCCAAACTTGGAATGGGGCGCTAATTCCACCATTCACCATGGCGGAGTTGGTAAAATACCGGCGGCAACCATGGTGCTACTAGCGATGGTTACCGCCTGGGTCGTAATGAGGCCCATAGTCTAACAGGTGGTCAGCCGACACGTGTTTCGATCCCGGCGGGTCCTTCTCAAGGCAGGTTGATTATAGTTGATCTAAGGGATTGTTGCCCCAGAAGTTCAGAGGGTGCCGTGTGGCAAGTTGAGTCAAAAACGAATCTGGTGGGTATTCATGGCTGTTGCTGGGTTCCAACGCAGCAACAGCCATGAAGACCTACAACCTGGCTTGAGAAGGATCCTCCGGGGTCGAAACACACATGTCCGCTGACCACCTGTTAGACTATGTGTCTACTTTATGGACAATAAAGAAACACAACTTGAGACACTGCAACCACCGTGAGAATCTTTTTATTTACAAGATTCAACAAAAACTCTCCTTTGCAAGGTAACCAAGACTTTCTGCTATTTTCCCTACAAGAGGTGTTGGGTTAACCTCTTCCAACCCGTGACCCTGCACAGAACTATCCAGAACAACAAAACTAATACAAAGCTCAGTACAGGAGTGTTCACATTTAGAGCCCACCCTTCTCCTTCCTGTTTTACTCTAATGAGCACTCACAACTGTCACATCCGGTGGAAAAACCCACTTTATACAGCTCTGTACACAAGTGTATGTGTGCATGTCTGAGATGGGATCTAAGACCACATGGGCATGTTGAAGAAATTGCATTCATAAAAGGCTCATTAGCACACACTTTGGGCTGGCCAACCACCCAAAGATCCTTGAAATGGCCTGCTCCATTGTGTTTCCTTGGGCACAGGTTCATCTGCACGGTGAAATCATGGAACTTCTAGTAAAAGGGTGTGTTCAATGACCCTGTGGCAATGAGGGAGTTACAGTGGGGAGTGTGTTGGAAAGATTAAGGTCAGTGCAGAGATGGCCAATCGTTGCAGATCAGGGAAAGCTGCGTGGGTTAGATGCTTGCGAGGGTGTAATGTGCACCTCGCAGCCCCTGTGCTTCCAGGTGGGCCTGCATTTTTCCAAGGCCTCCTTTTGACCCAAAGTCTGTGTGAGTGGGATTTTCATGGACCCATGGACACATCGTGCCCCGGGGGCGGCACATGCCTGCCTGCCTGCACACAACGTCGGTGCGAGTAACTGCAGGATTGGGCGGGCTGTTCCACCGCCCTTCTGCGCTTCTCCTCGCCGTCTCCTCCAGAGAAGGTCATTGTGCCTCAGTTTCCGTGTGAATGGATCAAGGCTGCCAGGGTGTTCTGTTCAGCGAGCGCGTTTGTGGCGACCTCCCAGGATTACATCTTGGCAACTAGAAGAATGAGAACCTGTGCAACAAAGACGAGCTCTGCATTCATTGTGCAAAGTGTGTACTTTCTATCAGCAGTGAGCAGTGGGAGCAGTGAAGCACAGGGAGCGCGCAGCTGCTTTATCCTTCCGTTGATTCAGAAACTGCATAATACATTTTTTCAGGCATTCTTGGATTCTGAAGTGCACGGATGCGCCTCATAAATAGTCCAGTATACAGTGTTTGTTCAAGCTGTCCTTACATTCCAGAAACCTATGGAACCAGTTCACCGTTGTGTGAAGCGGCGGGCAGGTGGGACAGGGCGCTGGTGGGGAGGAAGGATTGCTCAATGCTTTGATTAGCCGGGCTCGGAATGTGCACTCGCCACTAGCCTTTGGCTGCTGATAATTGACTCCTGGCGAGCACACAATGATGTTCTGTGGAGAGGTGATGTTTTAGGCATGGCTAGTAACTTGAACTGTGCACCCCTGTTGAAGCCTATTCTCTGATTAACGGACCCATGTGAGGTAATAGGAATATTAAACACTAACTGTGCATTCTGGTTCTGCGGTACAACTGACAATTTCAAATTAGAAACAGGCTGTACCACAACTCCGGTTTTTTTTGTTTGGTACCAACTTACAAAGTTATCATGCGCCTGATTATTATTCCAATTCGAGAAGGTGTTGCAGGTTGTGTGGAGCAAGAATAAAGGGGCCACTAGTGACCCCGACCCCTTGGAGCAATAGTTGAAAGGACTTCTCCACACTTCAATAAAGAGGCACACTGGGTATTTGGGAAGGGTAGGTTGGTTTATTATATTGAATTGAAAATGCCCTTTACGGATGACACGTGTTTCGACACACCAGTGTCTTTTTCAAATCGGGGCTGGTAGCAATGCTGATAAGTAACATAAAGACAGTGAACATATGGAAAAATAGACAGCTATGCATTACAATCATAGGTCATGATAAAACAAATTGAAAACGACCCATACCGAAAAAAATCAAAATCATGGTGTGGTGTGGTCACAGAGAAATAAGGAGGGGTGAAGGGTAGGGAAGTCAAAGGTAAGTCATATTGAGAAAAAAACAAATAAACAAATGACAAAAACACAAAAGCGTTATTAGCAAATAGATAATCAAAAGTAAAAAACAATTGCTTTAAATGATTGACATTTTTGGAGATTTTTGTCCTTGGCGGCCTTACCTAAATCTCAAGTCAAAAGGTTTCAATTGGGTGAAACAGACAGTCATGGGTTAAATCCCCCTATGAGAAATCATATAAAAAATAACACATTATAGGTATGTGTGGTTTAAAAAGCCATAGCTTTTAAACAGAAAGAATTTGTGTTTATGGAGTGTAATTTATTCAAACCAAAATATGTGCCAAAAATATGTGTGCCTATCAGAAAAACAAGTTTGTCTGACACAAATAGGTTTAAATTACCGTAGAGTACGCACGAGCAGGCGTGCCATGGACCTTGCTGTAAAACTATAAGTTGCCGTGCACTTATTAAATCATTTTACAAAGCAGTGGAGAAGTTAGAGTAAAACGCGAGCGAGCGTGCTGGGAAGCGGCAGAAAATCAGGGTCGGATAGCAACCAAGCGTGATAGCGCTACAGTGAATTACGGTGCAATCGTCCAATGTGACATGATATAATTATATCTGATAGAAAGATAGTATAGCGCTGAAGCCTACCTCCTGGTCCGCTGAAGTCTGCTGCCGTCTGGATTGTGCAGTAAGCTGCACTGGCACAGTTTACATAGGTTGTCATGGCAACCCAAAGTCCTACTACTATTTCCATTGAGCCTCATCTAGGAAGTCAGGCAAGGAACAAACGAGCGCCATGTTTTGGGCTCATAACCGATGACGTTGTTACAGAAACACCTGTGAAGTGATATTTAGGTGGTTTTTCAAGGGCTTATTGGTTGGAATATATTTACAAAGTGTTTTAGTACCAAATAAGAGTAGCAGGCAGAGAAATGTACACAGAACCTATACTACGTGTTATCCGATATTCATGTATGTCATTATACATAAATTCCTGTTGAGCTACAGATGTCAGATTTATAAGATATGGCTTTGGTAAGGTGTGAGAGGAATGTCAATAATGCGCTTTGTTAATATAAAATCCCAGTCATACTATATGCTGCATATCAAATGTTTGTAAGCAGAATAGAGAAAAAATGAAAACTTTAAAGAAAATGCGCCATCTCATGGTCTCGGTTCAGACCAAACTCCGTCGCTCTGAATTTGCATATGATGCGGGCTTCACACTGGGGAAGGAGGGTTTCCCTGTCTCCTCCTCTCTCACATAGGGAAGCCTATCTGAGTCCGATGAACCTGACATCCATTTTGTCATCTTGTTGATGCTTGGTTTGCCAATGTTGGGCAAGCGGTAATAAGGAGTCAACTTTACTCATGGCATAAGCATGTTCACGTATTCTATATCTTGGTTCCCGTATGGTGCTGCCAATATATATGCGCGCACATGTGCAGATTATCGCATATACAATATATTTGCTGCGGCAATTTATGGTATCCTTGATTGAAAAAGTTATTCCTCTTGAGTCCGTGAAGGTCTCTGTATTTGAGTGCGCTAATTTGCACATGCTGCATGATCTACATTTCCTGAATCCTATAGGTAAACCAGGTAGCCATAGTTCTTGTCTTGGTGTGGGCAGATTTGGGAGTAGAGATGGGCTGAGCATGCTTTTCAAGGATCTTGCTTTTTTTAAAATGAGTTTGGGTTTGTCATCAATGAGGTCTTTGAGGGGATCATCAAGTTTAAGCAAATGCCAGTTTTTGTTGAGTATTTTTCTAATTTCAAAATTGTCATGAGAGAACGTTGTGATGAAGCTTACTTTATTCTGTTCCTCCGTTCGTTTGTGATTCTTGGGTTGTAGAGTTACATTCCTGTCCATCGTGACAGCTTTTGCTTGTGCCACATCTATGCATTTTTCATTGTAGCCTCTTTGACAGAATTTGTGCTTCAAAAGATTGCATTCCTGAACAAAATCACTGTCATTGCTGCAATTTCTACGGGCTCTTATGAATTCCCCCTTCGGTATATTCTTAACCACTGTTTTCAAGTGGCAGCTTGTGGCAAATAGGGTTGAGTTGTCGTCTGTTGGTTTACGAAAAGTTTTAGTCACGAGTTTGCCATCCATCACGTATATTGTTAGGTCAAGGAAATCTAAGCTGGTGTTACTCGATGGTCCCGAGAGTAAGATCCCTTCTGTATTGTTATTTAAACGACCCCTAAATTCGATTAGGTCTTCGTCATTCCCATTCCAGATAAGTAAAATGTCATCAATGAATCTGGTCCACATCACAATTTTGTCTTTTGCATTCGGATCCGTGTATACATACTTGTCCTCAAATTTGCTCATAAATAAATTGGCTAGGGCTGGTGTGTATTTTACGCCCATAGCTACTCCCTGTTTCTGCTTGAAATATATTTTGTTGAAAAGAAAAATATTGCTATCCAGAGTTGTTGTGAGCATTTCTTTGAGCATGGTCACGTAGTGGTAGTGTGAAGCAGTTTCCCCACGAAAAGTATAGTCTATGGTTTCAATGGCTGCCTCGTGTTTAGTCGAGGTATACAGGGCACGAACATCCCATGTAACCAGTTTGTATGTGTCTTGCCAGTCGATCGATTGAAGTTTCTTGATGACATTGGTAGAATCTTTACAAAAAGCTCTGGTATCTGGGACATGGGGGCTTAGTATGTTGTCAATAAACTCACTGATTCTTTCTGTGGCCCAACCAATACCGCTGACAATCGGTCTTCCCTCCGGAATTTTATTGAAGGCTTTATGCACCTTGGGTAGAAAGTAAATGGTTGGGACCAAAGGGTGCGGGACAATTAAATAAGATCGTTCTTTGTCTGCAATAAGGCCTTTCCTTTCCCACATCATGATTTGCTCCAATATCTGGTTTTTGATTTGGACAGTTGGATTTGTCCTGAGTTCCTCATAACAAAGGGGGGGTTGTCAGGTGATTTTCAGCCATCTGTATGTAGTCAGCACGATCCATGATGATTTTCCCCCTTTGTCGGCTTCTTTTATAACGATGGACTTATCCATTTGGAGATTTTTTAGGGCTTTTGCCTCCTCTACAGATTGTTGTTTTTGGTTTTAAATCTATTTCTGGATTTACTCTTCCTTTCAAACAGATTATGGATGTCCGTTTGGACTACTTTTTCAAATGCATCAATCATGTTGTCTTGGCCAAATTGTGGTGTGAATTTAGACCTCACCCTCAAATCCGGTGTTGGAATACTTATAGGTTGGATTTTCAAATCATGGAGGGTTTCATGTAATCCAAATCTTCTGTTTCCAGAGTTCTTAACAAATGGATATTCTCAATATCTTGTATAGAATGTGGTGTTGGTGTTGGCCTTTCTTGTCTTGGCTGATATTGTTGCACTTGGGTAGCAAAGAATTTATTTAATTTCAATTTCCTGATGAATTTGAAAAGATCAATCTGTATTTGGATATGGTCATATCTGTAGGTCGGGGCAAAGGAAAGACCCTTATTAAGTAATTGAATTTCATACATAGTCAATTCTTTGGACGAGATATTCATCACAAGGTCGTTGTAGGTTTGGTTCCTGGAGCAAGTCGAGCCATGGCTCTTGCCAAACGTCTAATCTTCCAGAGCATCTGGCTTTCCGCTGTCTTGAACCCCCCCTCCTTCCTCTCCTCCTATTAGAGCTGGTTTGGGGTTTGTTGATGGAGTTACTTGAAAACGGACTTGCTTAGTATTGGTTAGTCTGCTTCCCTTTTTAAAGCGACGTATCTGGTTAAGAAAACCTGATCCTTCGAAATTCCGTTCTGTTTCCCTTGATTCCTCTTTGTCGGTCTCTGAGTCAACATCAGAGCTGCCTGGTGAAGTATTAGGTGTACTCTCTTTCGAAGATGGTTGTGGTAATTTGTTGTATTTTTCTTGAAAAGTATACACTTTGTCATCGCAATAGTCTCGTTCATCACGGTAAAATTTGCGTACTTTACGTATCTTAATTTCATCCTGATACTCTATAAGTATCTCGTGCATTTTGTTGAAGTTTTTTTCCTTGGTAGCTTCCAAAGCCTGTGTTTCTTTGATTTCTTGTGTGATGAGATCAATTTGTTCTTTTGCTCGTTTTTGTTCCCTTGTGGCATGTTCAATCAGGATTTCTAACATTTTAATAGAGATGGTGTTTAGGTTCTTTTCCCAGTCTTCAGCTAGATCCTTGTCCTCATCTTTTGAGAAATCAGGGAAAATCAGTATTCTGAGCCCTCGGGGTATAAATCTGTTATCTAAATAGTTCTTGAGGGATATAATTTCCTAATATTTGTCAATTTCTTTCTTCAAAATGTTCTCTAATTTGATAAACTTGTATCGTAAATCCTCTCTTCTAGGTATAGTGGTTTGAAATCCATGTGTAGTTTCTCCTCGTCAAAAAAAGATTACTGGCGTCTTTTTCCCGATTTAAGATATATTGAGCCATTTGGTTATGAAGGCACCACAGAAAGTTGGTGCCTTTAGAAACAGGCTGTACCACAACTCCGGGGTTTTTTTGTTTGGTACCAACTTACAAAGTTACCATGCGCCTGATTATTATTCCAATTCGAGAAGGTGTTGCAGGTTGTGTGGAGCAAGAATAAAGGGGACACTAGTGACCCCGACCCCTTGGAGCAATAGTTGAAAGGACTTCTCCACACTTCAATAAAGAGCCACACTGGGTATTTGTGAAGGGTAGGTTGGTTGGTTATATTGAATTGAAAATGCCCTTTACGAATGACACGTGTTTCGACACACCAGTGTCTTTTTCAAATCAGGGCTGGTAGCAATGCTGATAAGTAACATAAAGACAGTGAACATACGGCAAAATAGATGGATATGCATTACAATCATAGGTCATGATAAAACAAATTGAAAACGACCCATACCGAAAAAAATCAAAATCATGGTGTGGTGTGGTCACAGAGAAATAAGGAGGGGTGAAGGGTAGGGAAGTCAAAGGTAAGTCATATTGAGAAAAAAACAAATAAACAAATTACAAAAACACAAAAGCGTTATTAGCAAATAGATAATCAAAAGTAAAAAACAATTGCTTAAATGATTGACATTTTTGGAGATTTTTGCCCTTGGCGGCCTTACTTAAATCTCAAGTCAAAAGGTTTCATTTGGGTGAAACAGACAGTCATGGGTTAAATCCCCCTATGAGAAATCATATCAAAAATAACACATTATAGGTATGTGTGGTTTAAAAAGCCATAGCTTTTAAACAGAATGTTACGCTCATCTGGCTCCCACAGGGACCGGACAGCTGTGGTCTCCACCCACCTGATGCGTAGTGCAGCAATGACTGACTGGATCTGCCCTCCTAATCTTGTCTGCTTAACCCGTAGAAATATTCTCCTGCAAGTGGAGAGATGGATTTAGCCACCTGTGGATTCAAGTGATGGCACCCCCACAGTCCTCCCCAACTAATCACCTCCGAAATGCCCTCACAGCAATCTCACCTTATATTCTTCAAAGATGAGCTCTCCATCCTGCGTGGATTTGCAGGGGCACGTTGATTCTAGTTACTTCACTGGTTTGAAGGCTCGGGAGAGTTCTGGAGAGTATTGACTCTGAGGTTCCTGGTGAGGACCAGTAAGTATTAAGTTCATAGAGTTCAATATGTCCGATGTTCACTCTTGTTCCCCCCCTTCCTTTCTTGTCTTGCAGCTGGCTCGTGAAAAGATGCTCTTGTGGCAGCTGGTGGCACTCAGGTAAGAGTCTGTATTACCCGGCGCTGTCCGATAAATGTTGCATAAGGAAAAAACATTGTTTTGTCTCTCTTTACAGATGCGGCACATTAAAATATGGAGAGTCACAAAAGGATGCCTCCGGTGGTAAATCAGGTAAGTCTGTGGTGGTAAGAATTATATTTGTTGGTTCCCTCGGCTCACCTTGTGGTTTTCTTTTGTCTCTTAGGTGCCGAAGTTCGGCGAGGAAATGACGGAGGCAGCGCCGACCCGAAGGATGCTGTGAAGACTGGTGAAAATGGCGCGGCGCTGCAGCTGGAGGTGCAGCGCGTGCAGAAATGATGTTCTTTACGGGTCCGGAGACCAGATGGATCCAGAATCAGGTGTGGAGTAGAAAAAAGTTTGTTTTCTAACCTTCTCCCTTTCTTTCCTCTTTGTTTTAGGAGCTCCGGTTTCGAGGCGGGCGTGGCAGAAGACTGGATGCAGGCTGCAGGCACAGTGAGTGTTACGCTGCTGGATGCAGAATAACGCGAAGCGTGTGTTGCTGGTCGGGTGTGGTTTAAATAGCCTCAAAAGTACTCCCAGGTAAGAAGTCCCTAGAACCACACCCGAGTAAAAAATAGTCCCTGTAGAAAAATAGTCCCTTTCAGGCTTCATGTTGGATTGGAGTCATTTGCAGCATGGTCTGCCTGAGGTAAGTAATGACTATGAGCCTGGCGCCTTAGGCGCCAGGGCTGATTCCTACTATGAGCCTGGCGCCTATGGCGCCAGGACTGAACCCAGATGGCCCCTAGCCGGGGCTGTTGAGGTTTTACTAAATGTCTAGATGCCTGCTCCCGGGGCTGATGGGCTTGGTCCGGATGCCTGGGGGTAGGCATCATGACACAGAAAGAATTTGTGTTTATGGAGTGTAATTTATTCAAACCAAAATATGCGCCAAAAATATATGTGTGCCTATCATAAAAACAAGTTTGTCTGACACAAATAGGTTTAAATTACCGTAGAGTACGCACGAGCAGGCGTGCCATGGACATTGCTGTGAAACTATAAGTTGCCGTGCACTTATTAAATCATTTTACAAAGCAGTGGAGAAGTTTTGTAAAACACGAGCGAGCGTGCCGGGAAGCGGCAGAAAATCAGGGTCGGATTGCAACCAAGCGCGATAGCGCTACAGTGAATTACGGTGCAATCGTCCAATGTGACATGATAGAATTATATCTGATAGAAAGATAGTATAGCGCTGAAGCCTACCTCCTGGTCCGCTGAATTCTGCTGCCGTCTGGCTTGGGCAGAACGCTGCACTGGCACAGTTTACATAGGTTGTCATGGCAACCCAAAGTCCTACTACTATTTCCATTGAGCCTCATCTAGGAAGTCAGGCAAGGAACAAACGAGCGCCATGTTTTGGGTTCATAACCGATGACGTTGTTACAGAAACACCCGTGAAGTGATATTTAGGTGGTTTTTCAAGGGTTTCTTGGTTGCAATATATTTACAAAGTGTTTTAGTACCAAATAAGAGTAGCAGGCAGAGAAATGTACACAGAACCTATACTACGTGTTATCCGATATTAATGTATGTCATTATACATAAATTCCTGTTGAGCTACAGATGTCAGATTTATAAGACATATCTTTGGTAAGGTGTGAGAGGAATGTCAATAATGCGCTTTGTTAATATAAAATCCCTGTCATACTATATACAGCATATCATATGTTTGTAAGCAGAATAGACAAAAAATGAAAACTTTAAAGAAAATGCGCCATCTCATGGTCTCGGTTCAGACCAAACTCCGTCGCTCTGAATTTGCATATGATGCGGGCTTCACACTGGGGAAGGAGGGTTTCCCTGTCTCCACCTCTCTCACTCAGTGGATCGAGTACAGGAAATCTAAGCCCTACCGACCTATCAGTAACTGCAAATCTTTTAGTACCTTCTTTTTTTTTATTTTGTTTTAATTTTTGGTCTTTACACAAAGACACATTCAAAAATTACATACCCACATATTTAAAAAGGGAAATGGAAAAGGGAGGAGAAAGAAGAAAGAAAAAAAATGTCAGAATTTCTTGTGGCAACACCAGCCGTGAATCACTACAAGTTCATATTGAGATCTGCTCCAAATATCGTCAAACACTTTCCCCTTTCTCTGACTCTAAAGGAAACTCTCTCGATATTCGAAAGGGAGTACATTTCCTGGAGCCACTCAGTGTTAGTTGGGCAGACGGTGGGCTTCGGATTTTGCAGAAGAGGCCCTAAAGAGCCGGATCATTTGTGAATAAGTAGTCCTCCAAATCTGTATCATCTCCAAAATCAAAGTCCTGAAATCATTATTTCTGTCCACACCAAGAACTGCATTCATGGTGCTTGTAATTCCACTCCAAAAACATCTCAGCTTGTAGCAGTCCCATAGCATATGTTCAAGTGAGCCAGTTTCAAGGCCGCAGCCCCAACAGGCATCATAACTACATAGGCCTTGTTTGCTCATCCTTTCCGGTGTCCAGTAGACTCTGTTAAGGATCTTAATATGTCAATTGTTGTAATCCCATATTCCCCAACATGTTGAGGAATTCTTGTTTTTGTGACGTCCTTCAACAGCTAGTTAAATCTCCATCAGTAGCAGCCTTTCAGATTGAGGAATGATACCTGTGAGCAAAGATGCTACTTTGGGCAAACAATACCCATCCGGTTTGGGTGATCACAGGGCTCTGCCAGCACGATGAGACATTAAATGTGAATCATCTTTAGCCTGGGGGGCTGTCTGCCTCTATATTAAGTAAGTTAAACGAGCTACAGTGTAGTGATCACCCCAGCATTCAGGGGTGGACACAGGCAGCAATGTCCTGGCTCCACCATCCCGAGTTTAATGGAGGTGTGGGCTTGGGCAATTGCCAGCCCTATTTGTGGCGCTGATTGCTGATAGCAACCCGTCCAGGGTGCTTTTTTTTAAATGTTTTTAAGGGAAACTGTTTTGGCGACCCAGAACCTGCCCCCTTCCCTTACAAACAAGCCACCAACAAACATGGTTGACAAGGAAAAGATAAAGGGGCATTGTCCCTTTCATGTTTCCATGACGTGGAGGTAGGCCAAGTGGCCACGAGGTGACAGAGGCATGCATGTCAGCGGGGTTGCAGTGCTTGTGGGGCTCTAGTGGGGAGTTGGTGGCTGCGCTGTAGGAATGATGGACTGCGGTGTGGGACGGGGCAAGGTAGAGACACGTTCCAGGGCTCTAATGAGTGTAACGAGGATTGTGGCCTGGGGAAGAGCTGCAGGAGGCCGGCATGGAACGTGGGCTGTCCTGACTGGAGTCTTCCCACATTCCCGTCCTCCTGATTGGCCTGTGAGTCTAGAGTCTATTCTCTGGGTGCTAATAGGTCATCGCAATCTCCTCCGACTAGCCTTCCTAGGAGCAAAGACTGCCCTCTACAGTTGTATATTGTTCTTTTATTTATTGTGCGTCGGGGCGTCTGTAATGTTTATGTATAAGGCAGCAGTCATTTTGTGGTCTTACAAGTTGGTAGGGGGTTGGGAAGGGAGTGATGAATTTCACAGTGTTGTAGCATTCAGGTCAGATAAGTGAGTGCCAGAGCTTGTGGGAGAAGGAAGAGGGTAAGTGCAAAAAGGGTACATGTAGTAACCCACAAAAGACATGGCAATGGCAAGGCCATGAGGAAGTAAGCGGGCAGACCCTACAATCCCACACAATAAGCATTTCCTAGTTACTAATGGACAAGGCACAACATAAGGTACACAACACTAAGCAACCCATGATGGGCACCTGCAAGTTCAGACCCATGTTATGGCAAGTAGGCCATGGCCAGACCCCAACAAGGCCCTGTCCACACAAGAGAACCAGGCGTGCGGTAGTCCAACCCAAGGGCGGAAGAAGAGAAGTTACAGGGGCACATGATGGCCTTATTTTGTTGGCTTTTCTCTTGAAAGGCTGGCAAATGAGAAGCGCGTATTTGCAGTGAGCACCTTAATATCCTTGTAGCTGAAAAGCCTCTGCTAAAAATATTTGCTGTTGAAATGTAAATTGGTTTCCATTGTTATGTGTTGGCAGATCTGCAAATCCTCTTGGGCCTGTAGCCTGGTTCATGCACGACATTTGGTAAGTTCCTTAAGCATTGCATCAAGGATAGATCTTCCTACCCCACGTCCCCTGCTGAGGCATCTGGCTCTTGACGGGCCACACAATGTTTCCATCTTGGCCTGTTGTCCAAAGGGTTTGAAAAGTTGTGTGCATGTCTTGCTAGTCAATACTTCTACTAGAAGCGTTCGTGACATTCACCTTGGCTTCTAAGGCATTGCACTGTCTTTCACCGGGACATGGAAATCCTTTGTAAAGCCCCACAGAGTTCTTGTCTTCAGTGGGGCGTGGCCTCCATCACTTTCAAACCACCTGCGGTTCTTATGTTCTCGTACCATAGGAATCTAACATCATGGGAGGGGGGTAGTTCACCCAAAATGAAATGCTCTAAGGGGGCTGTGCTTCTCCTTCCAAGAAAGCACAGTGGTTCAAGGCTTCTCCCGTGTAGAGTTCAGAGATATTTTTACCAGTCCATCCACCTGCTATGGTCCTTTTCTTCCGGGGTTGTCCTTCTAATGCAGTGTCGTCTATGGTACCCACACCATGGACAGGTTTGGGTGAGGAGGCATGGGTGTTCCTCATCTTGAGTAGGTCTCCCCTTCCCTTGTTCCTATGCTATGAAACACTGAATAAAGAAGAGAATGAGAAGGACGATGGTTACTGCTCCTCGTTCACCGTATACCCTTGCTCTTCAATCTATCCGCACAGCCCGGGTGATGGGCACAAGGGTATGAAACGTACACATCCCGGGACCACCAGTGGTCTCAGAAAATCAGGCAGGCATGGATTACCTGTGGCTGGAGGTTTTAGTACTACCTGTGCATGTAAAGAGAATATGCAGCCTGCCAGCGAGGCGGTGGTGGTGTCATGGAGGGCTCCGAGCAGTAATGGTCCTGCAGGAAGGCGATCTGGAGCTGGGAGACGGGCCAAGGAGTGATTATTTCTGTAGACCAAGGTTTGTGCATGCACTTCTGCTAATAGCCCTTCACACTGTGCTGACTCTGATGAACAACTCTCAGAGGTTACAATGAATAGGCAGCGTGCATTATTTATCTGCAGACAGTGTGATTAATTGAAGCCCTGATGGGTCGAGAAGTTTCATGATGCTATGAATTGCTCTGTGAGCAACTACATTTCTGTGAGGAGCTGTAGCCATTTCATTTTGTTCTAGAAGCTTTTCTCCCAATTGAATAGATTTGTTTTGTAATTAGACTTGCTCAACATCTGTGCATTGGGTATTGGTAATGCTGATGTTTCATTAATGAAGACGTGAACGCAGCATTACACTGTGTACAGAAATGATTGGTTGACACGCATTGGAGATTTATGCCCACTAGAAATGACCACCTTTGAAATACAGGGCACTCTTTCTCAATGTTACCTCTGCTGCAGGCCACCTGTTGCCCCAGTGACCTGCCTACTGCGCCTTGACTTATGCACTGTCTACAAATGCAGTTATGCCCCTTCCGCTGCCTGGTGCCCCGGTCTCCTCTCTGGTGCCGCTGTTTCCTCTCTGCTGCTGCTGTTGAGCTGTTGCTACTGTGGTCCGTCTTAGATCGATGAAGCTAGTTTGCTAGCGCTATGGCCAGACTGCTGTGACTGTAGCCTTAGTGTTGCCGTTGTGGGCCCTTGTGCAAATGCTGATTCATGACACTAGTGCTGACGTCATGGTTCTTTCGCTGCAATTGGGCCAATGTGGAGTGCCTGACTGACTCCCTCATGGATACCCTACCCAAAGCCATTGATGTTATAGCCCCTTTAAAAAAATAGGAAGGTTACAAGTTGCACTAGAAATAACTGGTTTTCAGTGGAACTTAAGACGCTAAGAGTAGAAAAAAGGAAAACATTCTATCAGTGGAGAAATTCGAAGGAGGAGGACGACAGGATAATTTATCTGGGTGCTGCAAATAGATTTAAACTTGCAGTGATAAAAGCCAAAAAAGAATCATATGAAGCGCGTATTCAAAATGCTCGACATGATTCTAAGGACATTTTTTGCAATTCATAGAGAACTGCAGAAACCTTATATTGATTATCAGGAATCTGTTGATCAAGATCTTGTGTGGTGTACTCGGATTCCAGAAGCTATAACAACCAAGACACAAAGAATGAAAAATGCTATCGAACAAACGGCGTCCAGATCCTCTTAAGGCCTCACAGGAAAAAGCACCCATTATCCTGCAGTCTATACCCAAGTTTAATTTCAGGAGCATCTTGGAAGAAGAACTTTGTAACATCTTAGCTAAACTCAAGCCGTCCTCCTGCAAAGGGGACCAGTTTCCAGCTATGGCTATATAAGGCCTGTTCTGAGCTCCTGATCAGCTCAATTACAAGGATTGTGATTGCTTCTTTTAAAGAGGGCAGGGTTCCCACTAGATTGAAGGGTTCCTGGATCACCCCCTTGCTAAAGAAACCTGATCTCAACCCTAAAATTGCCACTAATTATCGGTCGATCTCCAATTCTCCCTTCATCTTGAAGATAATGGATAGAATGGCGTATGAGCAACTCCTAGTGACACTTGATCAGACCTTGAGCATGTTTGCCCAGGTCAATAGCCTGGTATCAGCATCGGCCTATTATATTGGACTTCTTTCGCACATCCGCCCGTTTCAATCTCAAAAGGGCTGCAAAATGATTGTCCGAGCTATTGTCTCTGCAAAAATTGATTATTGTGCATCCCTTCTCATACGAGTAGGAAAAACAGAACTCGCCAAACACCAAATGGCGCAAAACAGCAACGAAGGTTGGCTCATGTGTCGGAGGTGAGAAGAAAATTGCATTGGCTACCCATTGCAGGGAGGATAGAGTTCAGGCTGCTCCCCATCACCTATAAGTCTCTTAATGGATCCCTTCCTGCTTATATCGCCAACAGACTTAAAAATAAACCAGTGGTGCACTCCCTTCGCTCAAATTGTGAACAAAACCTGCAAATTCCGAAAACTTAATTGGAACTGGTTAGAAGGGGTACCTTCTGGGCGGCTGCCCCGGCAAAATGGAATGCCCTGCCTTTGGTTCTGAGAAATTGCCCGACACGGGAAGTATTTAAAAACAAAAAAAAATTAAAAACACACTTCTTCAAATAATGAGGAGTGCTCAGACCTTAATGTTATTGCTCGCTACTGATTGTTTTCGGTGCCCGTATGCCTCTGGGCCACTCTGGCTGTGTCTAATAAATAATTTAAAGTAAAGTAAATGCTGCTGCTTTTATGGCCCTACTGCTGGTGTCATAGCTTGACTGATGCTGTAGTAAAACTACTGGTAACCTTGTGGCTCTATTACAGCCGTTATGGCTCGACTGTTGACCTTGTGGCCCTGATGCTGCTCTTTAACCCCTGTTAATTAATCTTTTATAATAAGCTCAATACCTGATACCAGTCTCTGAGCACGGGACCGGGATTCGAACCTGTGTTCCTCTGCTGACATTGCCTGCCCTTATGGTTATGGCCTCCTCCATAATGACGCCATACTAATACTCAAAGGAATGGGTTTAAGAAGGCTTTAACAGACTACCGACGGTGCATAAGGGTATTGTTACATGGTGTATAAAAGAGCATGGCCCACGATTAAATTGGCAAAGCTCTATAATCACAGTCCACAGCTCCACATGGGTTTTGTGGAGAACGGAAATGCTCATTCTTAACTGCGGCAGTTTCCTGCCTTAGGCCACAGACATTGAGTTTCGACAGTGTGATTTTATACATTATAATTGCTCTTTTTTTAGCTACAGCGCGAAAAGGGAAGTTACAGAAATCCGATGTATAGGAAGTCTCGTAGAAGAGCTGAATGGAAGAGCTGAAGGGAACATGTGACCTAATGACTTCTAAGAACGGACGTTTAGATGTGCTGACTTGTTGGCCGCCATTTGTTGTTAGCAACCACGCATACACACACTCTTGAGGTCAGCAGTCTTGTTCGGCTGAACCGAGCAACATTGGAGTCGGGTGGGCTGGGGAGAGGGAACCGCTGACCAGAGCTCATACTAGAGGGAAGCAGATGGCCACAGACCAGAGCTAGTAGGAGAGGAAGCCATTCATGATGCAAACTGTTTTTTCTATCCAACGTGAGTACAGTGGGTCTTGAATGTGTATAGACTAGGCATGAAGTACAGGAGAAATGCTTTCCATGCATTTAAACTAGAATTACTTTTTCATTGTTTGTTACTCAAGATGTTCGCCACTTATGAGAGTTTTATTGTTAGGAGTGATGGCTTGTTATGTTATATTTACCATGTGTGAGAAACCCGAAGGTGTCTCACTACTAGTCCACAGGGATTTGTCATCCAGGTGGCCAGGCACGGCCATCGCTATTCCATCCAGTTCATTGGGGTCGATCAGTGGGGGAGGGTCACCTGGATGTGGGGTCTTCGGGCAGTGGAACTGGGACACCAAAGGTTGAGACGTGGTACCCCCTTCCTTTTAACACCTTTTCCCCATCCTACCTTGTCGGAAATTTAGACACAAACACTTTCTTGCACCGTGACAGAGGGACTAACACCAGAGCCGTTTACCTGACATGTCCCAACACAAGGGTCAGGCAGAGTCAGGCAATTAAGAGTAACCACACACACCTGACGGCCCTTTAACTTCCCTGCAGGGATAAAAGGCAGAGCATGAGAGCACACTACGAGCAAGGCCGAACGCACGAGAAAACAGCTACACCGGACCGGCAGTACAAATGGAGGAGAAAGGCGGAGAGACCTGGAGGGGCGACGAAGAGGAACTGCCCTTGCCCTTTTCAAATCGGACCTGCAAAGCCTCTGAAAGGGAAATCATAAGACCGGGAGTCACAGCTGTCGTGTGGAGTAATCAATGTCAATGGTGCCCATGGGCCTCCCGCATTGATAGCACAGGCGAGAAGGCATTCTGGCTACCGTGGGCCAGTCCTTGACTCCAGAAGCAAGCCAAGCCAATGGGTTCAGCACAACCGGTGAGTGGGAGGAAGCTGGTAGTAAACTGAACTGTTTTTGAGCCTAAGGGTGCAAGTGGCAACCTTATGTGAACGCAAGGAACTTGGGAACAAATAACTTGTGTGTGTTTGAACTTTTGGGAAAGCCCAGACAAGGGCCAGCTGCAGAGTAGTCAGGCACCGCAGGAGTGCTCATTCGAAGGACTCTCGCCGGCCCCTTTTGTTTTGTGTTGAAACTGCAAGTACCAGAAGGCTCTAGGAAAGGGCAGCAAGAGCTGTCAGAGTGGTGCTACAAGGGTCACGTCAAACCCCTTGTACAATGGAAAGTTTCTGGCCCATTGCTGAAAGAAAGTTAGGGGAAGGGAGACCCCGCTTTCTGAAGAGATTGTGAACAGTGTGAGCTATGGCAAGTGTGCACCCGACAGAGGAATGCCGAATGAAAGTAAAGGAAGGGAAGCCACGCTTTCTGGTGAGATCAAGCAAATCATGAACTATGTCAGAAATTCATGAACTGTGTTGAAGATGGCTATGTGAACCGGAAAGATGGATGCCAAAGGAAGGCTAAGAGAAGTCAATCCTGCATCTCAACAGTATTGAGATTACGAGTACAAGACTGTAGTGAACCCAACAGAGGGAGGCCCACGCTTTTTTTTTTTTTTAAGAAGGATCCAAGCCCGGCAGAGGGAGATCCAAAGGGCGAAGAGCAATCGCCCAATGTTTAAGAGCACCGAAGAACTTTTGTTTGTTGTTTTGATCCAGTAGGCCTTCTAAGGCAAGAGACTTGGCCCCTGAAAGTTCTGATATCGTCGAATGGAATTGGGAGCCTAATGCTGGAGAGGCCCAGGAGTGACCTATGCGCAGGAGATCCGCCTTGTCCGGTGCTAAAAACGTGGGGATGGGAGACCCCAGCCCTAACATCCTGACTTATCATTTTCTGAACACTTCTGTGTTTTCTTTCCCACACTCTTTTGTAACTTTGTGGTAAGGATTTGCAATGGGTTTTTTAGTATAGGCCCTTTTTATTTGACAAGGCGCTACGTGGACTGGGTGATTATTATTATTATTATTTGATGGTTGTCGCTTGCTCCCATCTTGGCTTTAGGTTTAGATTAGGCGTTTTTCTCACCCATGCATACAGTTTAATAAGCACCCTTGAACTGTGATCACTTGTCTGTCTTTACTGTTGCCACCATGAGTACCTTACACATGGCAGTCGATCGTCTAATAAACGCTCATGCTTTTATAAATAATGGGCTACATTAAATATAACTCCGCGCTGAATCGTGGCATAAATGAAAAATGACACTGTCTTCTCCAAGTAGGTTTTGAACGATAATTCCCTGGCTGTCTGTGTTTGATCATGCTAAAGGCACAGTAAAATAGGCCCCATGATGCCCAGTGCTGGCATCAAGCTTGGCTTGCTTTAGGCATGAACGACTGAGGACAAGAAGCCATTCATCGGAGCCTCGTCAGGAGGTGCCGATTCATGAATCCTGATCGTTCCTAATTAAGGACAAAGACAAAGCCATTGCCCCTGAGCTATCATCCCAGCGCTGTTGTTCTCATGACTCTGCTGTTGCGGACCAATTGGTACTTTCATTGGTACTATTGTAGCTCTGGTAAAGCATTTCTGGCTGTAGTGCTGCTGTTGAGACCCTGCAACCTCTGTGGCGCTATTGCTTCCTCCATGGCTTTTCTGGTGCAGTCATAGCTCGACTGCTATCCTCCTGGTTCTGGTGGTACCGTTGTTGGCCCCATGGCTATGCTGGTGCTATTGTGGCCCCGCAGGAACCTCCATAGCACTATTGGTACCATTGTGGCTCTGGTAAAGCAGTTATGGCCCTAGTGCTCCTGTTGTGACCCTATTGCCTCCTCCATGGCTGTAGTGTTGCCCTGCCCATGTGGCCGTATTGCTTCCTCCATGACTTTTCTGGTGCAGTCATAGCTCGACTGCTATCCTCCTGGTTCTGCTGGTACCATTGTTGGCCCCATGGCTCTGCTGGTGCTGGTGTAGCCCAATTAGAACCTTCAGCGCACTATTGGTACCATTGTAGCTCTGGTAAAGCAGTTATGGCCCTAGTGCTCCTGTTGTGACCCTATTGCTTTCTCCATGGCTGTAGTGGTGCCCTGCCCATGTGGCCGTATTGCTGTCCTCGGGGCTTTTTGGTGCAGTCATAGCTCGACTGCTGTCCTCCTGGTTCTGCTGGTACCGTCATTGGCCCCATGGCTCTGCTGGTGCTGTTGTGGCCCACCAGGAACCTCCATAGCACTATGATACCCTTGTGGCTCTGCTAAAGCAGTTATGGCTCTAGTGCTCCTGTTGTTGTGACCCTATTGCTGCCTCCATGGCTATAGAGTTGCAGGGTCTGAAATTGAAGGGCACAAGGAGCTATTTATCTTCTGGATAGGGTTTAAATGAGCCTTGTTAGCTTGACGCCAACAGATACAAGGAGCTACTTTTGGCTCCCCAGGCCAACTGATGCTGAGCAAACACACCTATGTAAATTTAAGTTTTTGTGTTAGGGACAATATGTAATTAGACATTAGGACATATCTATACAGCATTTAAGGGGTCATAAATAATGGACAAAATGATGTTTGTGTTTTATGTGAAAATTAGGTTTGTGTAACACAGTGTACCAGCTCCTCTTCCCGCTGTGGTAGCTCCTGGTCACTGGTAAATGTTGGAAACCCAAGAGCTACTGCCTAAGCAATCTTAATGTTGATCTCTGGCCGTTGTCCTTCACTTCTGGCTGTATTGCTGCCCTCTGGGCTCTTCTGTTGCCATCATGACTCTGCTTGTTTCCTCATAGCTCTGTTGGTGCCATTGTGTCATGACTGGTGCTGCAATTCTGAGCCAAGCTTGCAGCGCCAAGGCATAAATTAGTTTTTCAAAAAGTGATTCACAGAGTTTGCTCATTAAAATGTGCTTGATGAGCAAACACACTTATTTGATTAGCAAGTTTGTGCTAATATTTTAAATGTCACCAGAAGTTATTTGTACCCCAACATATAAAATTAGCAAGAATACAGCACTTCTATATACCTCTGAAGTAATACATTAGTGGAGTGAGTGTCTGTAAAATGTACAGGTTATTCCCAGCGGCCACTTGCTAACACCCAGCCCCCCACCAATGACTCAATCTGCTTGCAGCAGCCCTTTTAAAAAAAGATAATAGTTTTCGTTTTGACAACAATCCTAGGCAACATGCAATTCGTTATTTAAGTCAAGAGATCGTAACAAGAAAAGGTGACATTGGGCCTCATTACAAGTTTGCCGCTCTGGTAGTAACAGCGCCGGTAAGCTACCGGCGCCGTTACTACCGGTCCGGCAAAATACCAGTTCTGCTCGCTGGTGCCTTTCTGCCTGCCAGGTCTGACCGGCACCCGCAAGCAGAGCAGGTCGGATGCACCGGCACCATTCGCGAATGGTGCCGGTGCATCCGGCTTCCCCAATGCCATTGAAGAATATTTTCCAGCGCCCAGGAATGGGCAACTACCGGGTTGCCGGGGTCGTAATACCCCGGTAATTGGCCATTCCGGGGCGCCGGAACAATTCTCAAGTTTGGCGGCAGCATATTATCACTGACATTGTCATGGGGGCTTCTGTAACATCTCGGCTGAATACACCGCATTCGGCGTGTGGGCTTGCTCATGAAGTCTTTACCAGGTTAAACGTGATTATTGTTGTTGGGTTAATTCTGTGTGTTATACTTCAGTGATCGTATTTTGCACTGAATTTCGCCCATGCCATTTCAACAGAGCTCCGTTCTGCATGGATGGCAGCTGTTAGGCATTCGGTATAAATTTCGAGCCACATTGATCCACTCCGTTTTTTTTTTTTTTTTTGGGAGAGTCTTCCTTTTCCAAAATGTTACTAGACAAGCCCGTGCAGCTAGGAGAAGTCCATGAGCCATCTTTGGTATATTTTTTAGAAGTTCATCCTTTTGTTCTTCTAGGCCAAACAATATTAGTAGTGGTGTTTTCTCCCTTGTTTCCCCATCTAAGCGTTTATCCAACTGAGGACTTCGTCCCAATAGGATTGGACTGCTGTGCAGCTCCACCACATGTGCGGGTGGTTGGCTTTTGTCCCACATTCGTGTCAGAAAAAGGGACTCGCTCTTTGGTACATCTTGGTGTGTCTGATAGGGTCATATTGCCATCTGTAGAGAAGTTTAATGCCGTGAAGTTTGTATTGGCAGGCTATGGATGTTTGTGCTGTCTTTTGCATATCTTAAGCCAAGCGTGTGGAGATGGGTCCCTCCCCAGGTCGACCTCCCATTTTTCTTTCAGTTTCTTGGAGGTGCTGTTGTTCATATCTATCAGGGCCCCGTATAGTGCACCTATTAGCCCTCTGACGCCTGTACTCATGTTCAGTATTTTCTCAAAGGGGGTGAGTTCTCTCTGCAGTTTATCTTTCCAGGTGTCTTTGGCCATGATTCCCTTTAGTTGTAGGCATAGAAAAACCAGGAGTCGGCCGAGACCTCTTTGAGTTCTTGGATTGTAATGTAGGTTTTCCCTTTCCATAGTTGACCTGCCCTTTCCAGTACGACCTCAAACCATGTCTGAAACTTCTCTGGGTTTGGGATGGTGTCTCTGATTCCTGGTACCCATACATGTCCGTGGGGAGATGGCTATGTTGTAGCACCCTCCATACCCGCTGTTAGTCACCATATGTCCCACAGGGTTCCTAAAATGGGGTGTCCTTGTATTCTTTTAAGTAACTGCGGTCTGGGTACCCATATCCATTCTCCTGCAGTAGTGGGATGAAGATGTTTGTTGTCGAGATCCGCCCATTGCAGATCTTTCCAATGTCTGAGGTGTGGACTAGAATTCTCAGTTACGCTGCCTCGTAGTATCGGCATATGTCTGGAAGCCCCACCCCTCCGTTGTCTTTGGTAAGGTGTAGTAGTGCGAAGGGAACTCTAGGTTTCTAGACTTGCCACAAAAACCGCAATAGAGAGGATTTTGTTTTCGTAAAATCTTCATCTGGTAATAGTATGGGGAGCATCTGGAATAAGTAGAGGATTTTTGGTAAGCTCACCATTTTGATGGCATAGATACGACCCATCCATGCTATTGTCAGCTGGTTCCATCTCGTGAGATTGGTTTCTATCAGTGTCATGAGTGGGGGGAAATTTGCCTCGTATAGCTCCTTATGTTCTCTAGTAACATTGATGTCCAGGTTTCGTAACGTTCCCAGGTTTATTTTCATGACCAGGGGTGTGAACCATGCCATGTCTTAGTCTTTGCTTTTCTCTATGGGGAGGAGGACTGATTTCCCAGGACTTAATTTGAGTCCAGCTAGCTTACCGTACACTTCAATTATCTCAATTGCCGCCGGGATCGAAGTTAGGGGGTTTGTTATGTGGAGCAACATATCGTCTGCATAAAGCCCTAACTTGTATGTCCTCCCTCCAACCGTGATGCCTGTCACTCTCTGATCAATGACAAATTCTCTGAGCTAATGGGTCCAATGAGAGAACAAAGAGCAATGAGGATAACGGGCAACCCTGTCTGGTTCCTCTCCCCAGGTTGTACCATCTGGAATAACCCAGTTAACCGCTACACTAGTTTTTGGGGATGCGTATAGTGCCTTGATACCTGCGCAGAGTTTTGGACATATTCCAACATTTAGGTGTACCCTGTCTAAAAATTCCCATGCTACTCTGTCAAACGCTTTCTCCGCGTCTATGGAGAAGAGAGTGGGGTCTCCCTGCATTCCCTGGGCTTTGTGTATCAGGTGGAGTGTTTTCTCATCATATCTGCCCCCTGCCGTCTTAATACAAATCCTACCTGGTCAAAGTGCACTAGTTTTGGTAAGTGACATTCCAGTCTGACTGCAATGACCCTGGCGTATATTTTCGCATTAATGTTAAGGAGCAATATTGGACAGTATGAGCCTGTGTGCTTGGGGTCTCTGCCCTCTTTGGGTATTACTGTAAGAAGGGCCTGGGAGAATGGTTTGGAGCCTTTCCCGTTTCTATTATGTTATTGAAAGTTTCATTAAAAAGGGGATCAGGATTGGAGAGAATGTTTTAAAGAAACCTGGAGTGAAACCATCCTCGCTGGGTGCTTTTCTCAGCTTGAGACGTCCTATGGCTGCTTTTATTTTGTCTCCCGTGATCTTGGTTCCAAGGACCGTGTTTTGTTTTTAAGAGGGAGGGGAGGTGTGATTCTATGAGGTATTCCTCAATAGCACCTACTGGTGCCACACCTTCTTTGCTGTATAAGATTTCATAATAGGAGGCAAATGCTTCCTGAATCTCCTCTGATACGTTTATGCAGCTATTATCTGGCCTCTCTTTCCTTGACCCACCTTTCAGCTCGTTGTTTTCGTAGCCTTGCTGCTAGTAGGGCGTCGGCTTTGTCTCCTTTTTCATAGTCCTTTTGTTTTAGAAAATGTAAGTGGAGTACTATCTTTCCCTATTCTACTAGCTTCAGCTCTTCCCTTAGGTTCCTAGCTTCTGTGATGTGTTTTTGTCTGTCCCTGGGGGAGGATTGTGCAAGCCTCTCTGCTGCTTCTATTTTACTCTGTAACCCTTTTTCTATGAGTGCTCATTCTTTTTTTTCTGGGCTCCTTCCCTAATGAGACTGCCTCTCCAGGTGGCCTTGGCTGCGTCCCATACCATAACCTTGTTCACTTCCCCTGTGTCATTGGTGATAAAGAATTGTTTAATTTTGTTCTCCATTTCCTCCCTAAAAATCGGGTCCTTCCATAGTGAATCGTTGCACCTCCATTTAGTGTTTCTGGGCGCAGGCCTTCCCAGATTATGTCGATTGATGCCATGTCATGGGCAGACCATGGGATTGGTGGATGTGAGAGTCTCTTAATACCGCTAGTGCCTCTCTTGAGGTGTATAGATAGTCCATTCTTGTCAGTGTGCCGTGGGGTGTGGAATAGAAAGTGAAGCCCTTCTCGTGTGGCTGGAGATATCTCCAGCTATATTTTAACCCATATAGCTCTAAGGTCGAGTTAAGTTCTGCTCCCCATTTGCCCTGCGTTTCCTGGTAGGTTTTGTCTCTGGATTCTCTATCGAGGGTCACGTCCATCCATGCGTTAAAGTCTCCTCTGAGTATAAGATGTTCCTGTGTCTCCCCAATTATTTTCTCTGTAATCCTCTGTAAGAATCTTCACTTACCCTGACTCGGTACATAGATTTTTTTTCTCTCACACACAAACTTCATACAATAAACTTGCAGTACATGTCGCAACATCACAAAATTGGCATATACCATTCAATGTCTACTGCCTACCCCCTTCCCTCCCCCTAACTCGAGCCTACTCCACTTTGCGTTCCGTGTCTACTTCTTGAGGGGGATTTCTCTTACTGCGTCCTCAGCCGGATCTTGGTCGCTCGACCAATCTTGGGTGGGCCCATACAGTGTGGCCACTAGTTGTTTCCAGGCCGTCAAGGTTCCCACTTCCTCTTCCCCTCCTCTATTATCCGCTTCCTGCCACACAGCCGTTTCGGCTTCAGTCCATTTCTGAAGATCTTTCCACCATACTTCTATCCTTGGTCTGTTACATGCCTTCCATCCCATGGCGATTCTACGCTTGGCAAGTATGTATGCTAGGTCCTTTAGTTTGCTCATGTGCTTTAATTTACGTGGTCTTGGGAACCCTCCTATCAGGCATGCCCACACTGATTCGCCATTTAACTTGATCCCTTTCTCCTCTAACTGGTGGGCTAATTCTTCCCAGAACTTTCTAATTTCTGGGCATGCTCAGAACATGTGTGATATCCCAACATTTTCTTCCCCGCATTTGGGGCACGTTTGTCGCATAGCGTTCTTGAACTTAGCTATTCTCTCGAGGGTCATATATGCTCTATGGGTTATATATAGCTGTATCTGCTGTAGTCTCGCATTTCTGGACACTTTCTTGTGATATCCCTGGGCCCGCTCCCACATCCTGTCACTCATGGGTACCCCGATTTCTTCCTCCCAGTCATATCTTAGTTGTACCACTTCCTTTCCCACTCTGGACATCAATATCTCGTACAATCTGGAAATCTCATGCCCTCCCTCCGCTATATTGTATATGGTTTTTATGGCCTCATCAGGCTGCTCTTCTAGTGTTCTTTCCGACCATGTCTCTCTGATTCGACATATCACTCTGTTTAGGTAATATATTGCCCGGCATGTAACCCTGTTTCCTCCAACAGCATCCCGAATTCCTTTATCTCTCCCTCATGCGATATATCTCCCATTGTTGCTATCCCTACTGATTCCCAGTGCTTCCGGATGGTTTTTATTAGGTGCCCATCGCTTCCCACCAATGTGACCAGTGGCACCTGCAGAGAACACTGGGTTGGGTTCCCCATGGCCTGGCAAACATTACGCCATAACTTCCATCCCAGTACCATCATATTTGGGTGCTCTGTCAACTCTAATTTGGGCAGCCATATCACCTCTTTCAAGAAGTACGGGGCACACTAGCGTCTCAGTCTCGATTTGGAGGTCGGTCTTCGGATAACCACTTGGCCACATACTGTAATTGGCTAGCTAAGTAATATATCTGGCAGCTTTACCCCCTTTATTGTATGTATTGTGCAGCTTCCAAAGGGCAATTCTGTTCCTAGTCCCATGCCTTAGAAATCCCCTGTATATGCTCTGTAGCTTAGTGAAAAATCGCCTTGGTATTAGGTATGGTATGGTCCCGAAGAAATGTAATTGTTATGACTTGATGGTCGTGTAGATTTGTAATACCTCCGTCCCCAAGTACCACACGAGCAGAAGTGAAACCACTACTCGTGCAATCTTTGAGGCCACAGGTGTAGAATGTCGTCCGCCTGGAACCGGGAACGCCGGAAGAACCCCTGGACCACTGCACGGCAAAGATTTGGTTAAGTGATATACAGAGGCTAAATCGAATGAACAGGTTAACTGGGGGGCAATCCAAGGCTTACCTATTGTGTGAGGGGTTCTGTGTGAAGGGCAGCTAACTTCAAATGAGAAGGCGGCAGCAGCAGGCTGAAGGAGTATTTAGGACACTCTGTAACACACCTGAGTTGTTGTAAATACAGCGTGACTTGATCCGTAGGTAGTCCGATACACAAACAAGGTCGAGGGCCAGAAGTACAACAATCCAAGGGAAATCCAAGTCACGATGCAATAGGTCAAGTTCCAGAAGGCAGAGAGATACGGAAGTATCCAAAGGAAAAAACCAAAGGCAGTCCGTGAAGCGTTCCAAGGTCGAGAGTAACAAGAGTTCAACAAGATGCACAAACGCCAGAGACCCGTAGAATCAGCTGTGAAGCGTTTCTTCTGCGTTCTCTTGCTCTATTTGAATGCAAGATGTGATCACATGATGCGAAAACGCGGAACCGCACGCGAGAGTCACGTGACCCGCGATGAAAACGGGGATCTCTTCCTGGTCACGTGACGCAAAGAATTCCATGCTCTTGTGCGATGCCGGTGGCTAGGGGAAAGACACCATGGCAGGTGCCAATGAAGAAAAGGCCGTAACAGACCTGAATTGCCAGGTGGGCCAAACCATTTTCCGGTGAGCCGCTGCCGCCGCCGAAGTGTACGTGAAAGGGAAGGGGCATGAGCAATGCAGGGAGGAGACTGATGAGAGAGTAATGAGTGTGTAGGCATGACAGTAATAATCTCTGCAACACCACCATCTTCAATAGCGCCCCTCTTTCAATATTTTTGAGCACCTTCAGTATTGTGCTTGTTTTCTGCCTCCACCGTATGACAAATGTAAGATTGGTAATTGATCCCGTGGGACTTCCACATACCTCAACAGTTAGAAAAACAGAATGGAGACCACCCCGTAGTAACCAGTGCTCACTATTGCTTCCTGCCAGGAAGCTAAATTCATTCCTTTAGATCTGTTATTGATTGATTTGTTTAGCTTAATTATCTGTTCAGAAAAGCAGTTTCAAAAAAGCAGCTCAAAAAAGCAACTGTAGTCACTTCTTTTTTAAATCTTTACTGTTGTGGTTGTGATTAGATCACACAATTAATCAGTGGATTCATAATTCTTCTACAAATCAGTACGGCTCTTGCCAATGCATTTCGGTGCCTAGCAGCATCTTCAGGGCTATATTTTAACACAATTCATATCACAAAATTAGAATGTAAGTGTGCATACCCACAGGTAATTCAGTCCCACTGTGTAGTTGGGTGAAAAGAAAAAAGGAAGGACAAATTCCAATGTATTCATTAGTGACCATGGTAACATAAGCAATGCTTCATTGCAATGTACATAATGTGCTCGTAATCATGCATTTTTACCTGCGCCGTTCTTTCGCAATCCTAAATGCCTACTGTATAAGTACACATAAGTAGAGTGTCCCTGTCGGGAGAGAGGGATAATCAGCTTTCTACAATTCCCTTCTAATCTTCCTCTGTTCAAACAAAATGCCCTGTCATTGCAGCGCGTCTTACCTCCACTCTGCTTCTTTACGATCTGCTCGCAAAATGAGTCGCGTGCGCGCGTCCCCGTGTGAGGCTTCCTAACAGCGTTACCATGGAGTTCTTGGCACCGCCCGTCGTCCAGGATTGGATGAAGTGGACGTGCCTCCCGTCCCACCCCTACCCGTGAGCGGAGGGGCGGGACAAGGGACCTCCATGACAACCGCCTGTGTTGGCATGATTGTAAGATTCCATGAATATGCATTACGGTATATTTTTCATTGGTGTCTTCAATCATCATGGGTATGAAGTTATATAGGGCAGCCTCCATGGTTACAGCGACTAATCCGCCGTCCTCAACTGGACGAACAAAGCGTGTCTCAAGTCTCACCCTTTTACATGAGAGGGGCGGAGACCTACTGTGTGCTTACTATACGTCATAGCTTGCTGTGAGAGAATGTCACACGGCATACAAGCCTGCCTGTGTTTATCGTACATCGCACAAGGGTCACATTGCAATACATATTAATCACAGATTGTGTTTAACCCATACTGTTAGGGCCTTACATTCGTCATTATTACATTATATTGGAATCTCTAGGTAGCCGTATACGTAAATACTTGCTAATGTATAGCCTCTAAGTTCACAAAGCGTATCATCCCTAGGTGATAAAGTAACCACAAATCCCAGAAAAGCATTCTTATTTTCAAAAAATTAATTAACACTGTATATTCATTAAAGGAAACAGGCAAAGTTGATCTCTTCGTTCAGCCCCTTTGGGGTTAGAGTTCCCAATTTATCAATCCAAAACGATTCTCTCTGATCAAGTCTTTGTTGGAGATTCATGTTTGGCTCTCTTTTTTGCACCACTTCCAAGATTTGGACTTTTATCTGGGACAAATTGTGTTTCTTGGCATCCCAGTGTCGTGCCACTGCCGAGGTTTCGTGTGTTCGTATACACGAATGGTGCTCATTCCATCTTGTTTTGGCTGCTCGTGTCGACTATCCCACATAATAAAGCCCACATGAGCATTTTATGGAGTAAATTATATTCACTGAGTCACATGTCCCAAACTGTCTTAGTTTTATTTTTTCTCCAGTATGCGGATGATTCACTATGTTCCCTTTCAGAACATATCCACAATTAGAACAGTTCAAACACGGGAATGTTCCGGTTTTGTTTGCGTCCTTTTTCTTCCTCAGATTCCTTGTTTTAACCAACTTGTCTTTCAAATTCTGACTCCTCTGGTAGGCAAAGATGGGAAGTTCTTTAAACAAAGGTTCCACTTGTTCATCCAATGCAAGTATGTTCCAGTTTTTTTTAATTATATTTTTGATCCGTTGACTCTGTTTTGAATATTTGGACACAAACGCAATCGAAGGCGCTTCATCGGCCTTCTGTTTAGGTTTCAGCAGTTCTTCCCTTCCTTTGTCCTTGAGTCTCCCTTCTGCTTCTACAATTTCTGATCTGCCATAACCCCGATTGAGGAATTTGGTTCCCATCTTGTTGATTGCTTCTTCATAGTCCTCTGGATCGCTGACTATTCTTTTAACTCTCAGCATTTGACTATATGGGAGATTCTTTATTAAACTTGGCTGGTGGAAACTCAGCTTGTGTAAGATGTTATTTCTGTCAGTTGGTTTTTGGTATATGTTGGTTTTGTAGCCTGTGATTTCTTTAGTAATCTTGACATCCGAGAAATGTATGGTTTCAATGGAGCATTCAAATGTAAACTGTATGCGTTGATCAATATTGTTGAGATACTCCAAGAATTTCCTCAGTTCTTCTTCAGTGCTGTGCCAAATCCCAAAAATGTCATCTATGTATCGGATCCATAGACCGATCTTACTTTTCCATCTTTCATTTTCCAACACATAGTCTACTTCAAATTTGCATAAATGCATTGGCATATGACGGTGCCATGGTGGCACCCATGGACGTGCCTGCTGTCTGTAAGAAAAAATGTTCCTTGAATTGAAAATATGAATTTTCGCTGATAAATTCTAATAGACTCATGATAAATTCTTTCTGGGCAGGGATATCCCCTTCTTGTAGTAATAGCCATTCAACCAGCACGTACGTTAAAGATACCACAGATTTATTGAAATATTTGAAGGCGACAACTTATACCGGATCAGATATATTGTTTACAATAGATGTAAAAAGCCTTTACACTTCAATCCCACATGACCAGGGAAGAGCAGCGGTTGAACGGCTATTACTACAAGAAGGGGATATCCAAAGGAAGGGAAGAACTGCTGAAACCTAAACAGAAGGCCGATGAAGCGCCTTCGATTGCGTTTGTGTCCAAATATTCAAAACAGAGTCAACGGATCAAAAATATAATTAAAAAAAACTGGAACATACTTGCATTGGATGAACAAGTGGAACCTTTGTTTAAAGAACTTCCCATCTTTGCCTACAAGAGGAGTCAGAATTTGAAAGACAAGTTGGTTAAAACAAGGAATCTGAGGAAGAAAAAGGACGCAAACAAAACCGGAACATTCCCGTGTTTGAACTGTTCTAATTGTGGATATGTTCTGAAAGGGAACATAGCGAATCATCCGCATACTGGAGAAAAAATAAAACTAAGACAGTTTGGGACATGTGACTCAGTGAATATAATTTACTCCATAAAATGCCCATGTGGGCTTTACTATGTGGGACAGTTGACACGAGCAGCCAAAACAAGATGGAATGAGCCCCGTTCGTGTGTACGAAGACACAACAAAACCTCGGCAGTGGCACGACACTGGGATGCCAAGAAACACAATTTGTCCCAGATAAAATTCCAAATCTTGGAAGTGGTGCAAAAAAGAGAGCCACACATGAATCTCCAACAAATACTTGATCAGAGAGAATTGTTTTGGATTGATAAATTGGGAACTCTAACCCCAAAGGGGCTGAACGAAGAGATCAACTTTGCCTGTTTCCTTTAATGAATATACAGTGTTAATGAATTTTTTGAAAATAATGCTTTTCTGGGAATTGTGGTTACTTTATCACCTAGGGATGATACGCTTTGTGAACTTAGAGGCTACACATTAGCAAGCATTTACGTATACGGCTACCTAGAGATTCCAATTTAATGTAATAATGACAAATGTAAGGCCCTAACAGTATGGGTTAAACACAATCTGTGATTAATATGTATTGCAAAGTGACCCTTGTGCGATGTACGATAAACACAGGCAGGCTTGTATGCTGTGTGACATTCTCTCAGAGCAAGCTATGACGTATAGTAAGCACACAGTAGGTCTCCGCCCCTCTCATGTAAAAGGGTGAGACTTGAGACACGCTTTGTTCGTCCAGTGGATTAGTCGCTGTAACCATGGAGGCTGCCCTATATAACTTCATACCCTTGATGAGTGAAGACACCAATGAAAAATATACCGTAATGCATATTCATGGAATCTTACAATCATGCCAACACAGGCGGTTGCCATGGAGGTCCCTTGTCCCGCCCCTCCGCTCACACGTAGGGGTGGGACGGGAGGCACGTCCACTTCGTCCAATCCTGGACGACGGGCGGTGCCACGAACTCCATGGTAACGCCGTTGGGAAGCCTCGCACGGGGACGCGCGCACGCGACTCATTTTGCGAGCAGATGGTAAAGAAGCAGAGTGGAGGTAAGACGCGCTGCTATGACAGGGCATTTTGTTTGAACAGAGGAAGATTAGAAGGGAATTGTATAAAGCTGATTATCCCTCTCTCCCAACAGGGACACTCTACTTACGTGTACTTATACAGGAGGCGTTTAGGATTGTGAAAGAACGGCTCAGGTAAAAATGCATGATTACGAGCACATTATGTACATTGCAATGAAGCATTGCTTACGTTACCATGGTCACTAATGAATACATTGGAATTTGTCCTTCCTTTTTTCTTTTCACCCAACTACACAATGGGACTGAATTACCTGTGGGGATGTACACTTACATTCTAATTTTGTGATATGAATTATGTTAAAATGTAGCCCTGAAGATGGTGCCAGGCACTGAAATGCATTGGCAAGAGCCGTATTGATTTGTAGAGGAATTGTGAATCCACTGATTAATTGTGTGATCTAACCACAGCCACAACAGTAAAGATTTGAAAAAGAAGCGACTACAATTGCTTTTTTGAGCTGCTTTTTTGAAACTGCTTTTCTGAACGGATAATTAAGCTAAACAAACCAATCAATAACGGATCTGAAGGAATGAATTTAGCTTCCTGGCAGGAAGCAATAGTGAGCACTGGGTACTACGGGGTGGTCTCCACTATGTTTTTCTAACTGTTGTTCTTACTATAAAGCCCGAGTGTCGTTGGGCTTTGTTTCTACCTGGTAGGCTCCGTAGAAAAGCACACATGTATCTGAAATAACAAAAGAAACGGTTTGTCTCTCCAAACAACACAAACAAACCAATGGTGGTGCCCACCTGTTTTCCATTTTTTTGCTTTACTTCCACATACCTCCCCAAAGGAAATAAGCATGAGTTTTTGGGGTTCACCGCTATGCCAGATAGTAATGCGAATCGCTCCAACACTTCCAGGATATATTGGAGGTTTTCTTCAGGATATCCTAGGTACAGCAACACATCATCTGCATATAGCGAAACTAGATGTGGTTTCCCTTTTTATATTTATCCCTATTACCTCGTACTGTTGCCTCAGGTATATCGCCAGGGGCTCCATTGCTAAGATGTACATTATCGGGGACCCCGGGCATCCCTGTCTGGTACCCCTACTGAGTTGCCACCTTTCTGAAATGATTGCTCCCGTTTTGACCCTGGCTAGCAGTGCACTATACAATAATTTAACCCATTTGAGGTACCCAGGACCTATCCCATAGTTAGTCAGGGCTGCAATCAGCCAGGGCCATTTGACAGATTTAAAAGCCTTTATTGCATCCAGTGATACAATTGCAATCTCACCCGGGTCTTCTTTTTTGTGCTCTATAACCCGGTGGAGTCGCCGAAGGTTATCGGATATGTTCCTGCGTGGGACATATCCGGTCTGACCGGGGTGTATTAGTTTGTTTATGACTCGTTTCATTCTACTTGCTAGCACCGCCGTGAGCACTTTACTATCTTGATTCAACATCGATAATGGTCTAAACGATCCGCAATCTCTGCCTGTTTTATTGTGTTTGGGGAGTGGAATACTTTATTTATTTTTATTTATTTATTACATTTATATAGCGCGCAGGCAGCCCAGGGGCATTAAGGGCTGTTACTTTTAAGGGAACTTAGTTACAATGGGTACAGGTTGTGCCTTGGGTTACAGTAAGGCGGGATCCTGTGTTAAGCGATAGGGAGCAACATACACCATAACACATCATACATAATAATCGCCTCTCTCAGTGATTCTGGTAGCCTCCCTGTTTCGAATGCCTCGTTTAGCGTTGCCAGTAGCGGGGGAAGCACTTCATTTGTATACATTTTGTAGCACTCACTAGGGAGTCCGTCAGCCCCTGGGGTCTTGCTAGTGGGTAGTTGCACTACCACCTCTTCTAGAGTAATTGGGGCATCTAGGTCTTTTCGTTCTTCCGCACTTAATCGTGGCATGCCTATGTCCTCTAAGGTTTCTATTATTTCCTTGCCATCACTCCTTTCTTTGTCCTCATACAATTATTTATAGTATTCAAGGAACTCCCGATTTACTACTTCTTGAGTGTCCACTAATTGCCCCTTCTCCCCTGTTATTGCTCTGATCGTGGTTCTGGGGGTCTCACTTTTGTACAACCAAGCCAGCGTCCTCCCTGGTTTGTTTCCTCCCTCATGTTGCCTTTCTACGTACTTCTTGTAGTTTAGATTGCACAATCTCTCCCAGTGTCCTGCACACTCCTGTTGCAGTCGGTTTATAGCTTCGGCATCCTCCCCAGTGTTACCTCCCCTTCTCAGCTCTGTTTATAGCCTTGTTTCTGCCTTCTGTAACTCCCTCAATATACCTCCCGGCAGCCCTTTAGACTTGGCTATAGCTATCCCTCTCACCACCACTTTGAAAGCTTCCCAAAGCGTACCGGCCGATTCGACACTCCCAGTATTGGTCTATCTCTTCTCTCAGATCCTCCCTAAACATTGTATCTTTCAGTGCTTCAGCTCTAAGTCGCCACGTTGGAGCCCAGATCCTCCCTAAACATTGTATCTTTCAGTGCTTCAGCTCGTAAGTCGCCACGTTGGAGCCCAGATCCTCCCTAAACATTGTATCTTTCAGTGCTTCAGCTCTAAGTCGCCACGTTGGAATCCTGGCTCTTGGGGGTCGATATTGCCATGTTAGTATCAGTGGCGAGTGATCCGATAAGACCCTTGCTTTATATTCTGTCTGTGCTATTTCTGCCATTGTCTCCTGTGTGGTAAACATGTAGTCTAACCTTGTATACAAGTTTTGTGGGGCAGAGTAATGTGAATACTGTCTATCTTGCGTGTGTTGCACCCTCCATGGATCCTCTAACCGAAAGTCTGTCAAAAGGGCTTGTAGGGACCTGGCGGCAGGAGCAGGCCTGTCTAGTTTGTTATCTTACCTGTTTACCTTCGGGTTTAATGTACAATTGAAATCACCGCCCCTCCAAGGTACGAGCTCATTTTATTATATAGGGCCTTGAAGTATGTAGTTGTGTCCTGATTCGGGGCATACATGTTTATAGCGCATATTTCTTTATTTTCCACCAGCCCTCTCAATTCCACCATCCTGCCGCTTCAACTGTAGACTGTAGTAATTGGAATGGGACATGTGGTGCTACCCAAGTGATCACTCCTCTGGCATATGCCGAATATGTTGTGCCAATAACGGTCCCCCCTCCATTTCTTCCGGATCACCTCTAACTTCTCCTTTGTGAGGTGGGTCTCCTGTATTAGGGCAATGTCTATTTTGTTTCCCTTCTTCGGTACATCATAACCTTATTTCTTTTTAGGTAGCTGTTGAGCACCCTGATATTCCAGGAAATTACCTTAAGGTCCCCCATGTTCTAGCCGTGTCCCGCCCTCCCTTAGTATTTCCACTACCTCCACCTGGAGCGTCCATGCTTGTGTAAGCAAGCCTGTTCCCCATTTTAGACTACCCCTAACCAAACCCACTGCAACTCCCCAAACTTCCCTCCCTTCCAAGCCCCAACTTAACCCCCAACTCCCCACCTTCCCGCCCCTATCCGAACTGATGGCCAGCTCCATCCATGGATCTCGGGCTCCCCCGCATCTAATCCTTTTCTTGGCTATTGCCAGTACTCTAGGACCAGCAGGGAGATGTCGCCCTACTGGCGCTTCTCCTACTCTAACCTCTGGGGTAGGTCACTTACATTCTGTGTCACCTATATTGGACTTCGTATCAAAGCGCATTTGCAGCTCATATCATGCTTTGCACACTTCTATATACCAGTCCATCAAGTCCACCTTACGCATGTGCAATTTGATTACCGTTTGCATTTTTCTAACCTGCCCTTCGCACCCCCTCCAGGCCCTATTGCTGCAATATTACCCGCCCCCAGCAGTAGTAAGCAAGGAGCCGATTTACTTATCCTGTCTGTCTCGCTTTCGATCGTCTCCTGACTCTGGGCAGCCCTGGGCATCCAGCCAATATGCCACCTCCTCCGGAGCTTCAAAAAAGTATACTTTGCCTTTGTGTAGGACCTTGAGTTTCGCAGGGTACAGTAGCATATATTTAAATCCGGCTGTTCGCAATCTCCTTTTTACCACCACATAGCTGTAGCGCTGTCTTTGCACTAGCATCGTGTAATCCGAATATGCAGTGACCGTTGCGGACGCTCGAGTTATTGTTCCTCCTTTCTGGAAAAATTCCAGGATCTTTTCCCTGTCCCTGTAATTCAATATCTTCGCTATAATTGCGCGGGGAGGGGCCCCAGGTTGGGGCCTCCTTGTTGGGGCCCACTGTACTCGTTCAATAGCAAACCCCTGGGAGATCTTGCTGGCCCCTATTTCCTGGATTATCATATTCTTCACATAATCTGTAGGTTCTGAGCCTTCTTCTCCTTCCGGTAGGCCCGCTACGCGAATGTTACTGCGTCTTGCTCGTCCTTCCGCCTCCCCTGCTCGGTTTTCCAGGTTGACCACTTGCTGTTTCAGTTTGTGGACCTCCTTGGCGTTGGTTGCGCTGACATTCGTGTTTGTTTTCACAGCACTCTCTAGTCCGCTTGTGCGTTCCGCCAATGCTCTTACATCTTGCCTCAGCAGGTTGACCTCTTTTCCTACTGCGTCGATCTTGGTTTACAGTGCTGCCTTCAGATCTGCCATTGCAGTCCCCCACGAGGATTTGAGTTCCGTGATTTATTTTAAAATTTGTTTATGGGCATTTATGGTTAAAAGCGTTTTACATTATTACTGGTCAGGGCCTTTATTCAGGATACCTAACATACTTATTGCAGTTATGCCTTGTTATGAAACAAATTAACAACATTTATGCAACAAGCTTAACATTAACAGTCTCCTTACAATGGGCGAATGGTGGCTGGTATTGTCGGGGAGGGTGAGTGTAATTTCCACAGGTGAGCGGGAGGAGTTCTTTCTGGAGTAGTTCAGAGTTTGGGGGGTATGGTGCTTGGTGTTCTATGCCTTCACGTTTGTCAGTGGGATAAATATTTGCAACGTTCAGGGGGGTTTATCATCAGAGGATCGGAGCAGTTTAGATAAGGTGTCTTTCCATCCCTCTAATGCCATGCTTGAGTCTTCAGTGGATCTGGTTACACTGTCCTCCCAGGCTCTGGTTTCGGCGTTCGCCCATCTTTCCAGTTCTTTGCGCCATACTTTGTGGCTTGGTCCTGTGGGCTTTTTCCAGGCCATGGCGATAGTTCTTTTGGCCGTTATGCACAGCAAGTCCATTAATTTTACAGCATGTTTAAATTTGGCTAGCCTAGGGTAGCTGCGTAGGAGGCACTCAGCTGGAGTCCATTTGTATCTTGTGACTTCTGCTTCTTCGCAGGTTTGCTTTACTTTCAACCAGAGGTTCTGTGCCTTGGTGCAGTTCCATAACATGTGAATCAAGTCTGCCCCATCTGTCCCGCACCAGGTGCATTGTGCCTCAGTGGTTCTGTTGAACTTCGCTATCTTACTCGGGGTCAAGTAGGTCCGGTATAATACATTGATTTGTATTGATCGAAATCTTTGGTTTCTGGAGACCTCTTTTGGGAAGGACAGTGCTCTGAGCCATTCACTTTCTGTCATTTCGTGTCCCATGTCCGTTTCCCAGCGGGTCTTTAGTGCAGCACTGCGAGTGTTGGGGATGTCCCTTAAAAGACTATATATTTGAGATATCGCTTTTCCTCCTTCATTTAAGTTGTGCATCAGTGTCAAGAAGGGGTCCTCTTCGGGTTCCTCTGGCCAGGTGGACCATCTCGTGCGGGCTATGTTGCGGATCTTTTGATACCACAGGAATTGACCAGCCTGGATATCTTCTACCGCCTGCAGCTCGGGGAATTCTCTGAATGTACCGTCGGTGTATAGGTCACTCCAAGTATATATCCCTTTCTTTTCCCATAGCCTGATGTTGTAAAGGTTGGTATCTGTTTTGTCGAGCCCTGAGATGATTGGCACTTCTCGGGAGTATGGATGTTTCAGGCGCAAGACCGTTATGGTTCTGTGCCATATCTTCTTGCCTAGGGTCGCCAGTAATGGTGGTCTATGTATCAGTTTCTGTGGGGCCCAAAGCCATTCTTTCAGCTGTATCGGGGCAATCATGGCCTGTAGCAGGGGGGTCTCGGATGTGGCTTCATCCGCTAGCCATTTGGACACATGGCTCAGTTGGGCTGCCAGATAGTATTTTTCTAGATTTGGTAGTTGGATGCCACCTTGGTCGTATGGTAGGACTAGCGTGGATAGGGCTACCCGGTGTCTGCCCTTCCCCCATAGAAATTCCTTGATTATTGTGTCAAGAAGTTGGAAAAAGGGTTTTGTGATATAGAAGTGGACATTTTGGAATCCGTACAGGAATCTGGGGAGAATGATCATCTTGGCTATCAAGGCCCTCCCTAGCATGGATAATGGAAGCTTCGCCCAGAATCTTATGGATTTGCGTAGTGCGGGTACTGTAGCCTTCGTATTGTGTATGTGCATTAACTCTGGGGTGTGCATTATTTGGATCCCTAGGTAGCGGAAGGAGGTTGTTTGCCATTTGACGCCCACTTTGGGGAGATCTTCGCTGCTTCTGTTTTTCAGTCCTGCCAGAGGGAACAAGCAGGATTTAGTTTTGCTAAACTTGATGCCAGAGTATTTTGCGAAATTGTCGAGGACTTCCAGTATTGTCGGCACATTTAGGTGGGGATTGTTGACATATATTAGAACATCATCAGCGTATAGTGAGATGATATGGTCGATTCCCGCCAACCTGATCCCTGCATCGAAAAATTGCTGTCTGAAATAGATTGCTATAGGTTCCAATCCTAAAACATAGATCATGGGGGAGAGTGGGCAGCCCTGCCTAGTACCCCTCTGAATGTCCCATGTTTTAGACACGTATTTCCCAGATTTCAGCCTGGCCTTAGGCTTGTGGTACAGGTTCTTGACCCATCTGATGAATCCCTGGCCAATTCTGAACCCCTCCAGGACTGCTATTAGCCACTCCCAGTATACGGAGTCGAAAGCCTTAATGGCGTCTAAGGATAGTAGTGCTAGTTGTTCGTCGCATGTGTCAGTCTGGGCTATGATATGTTGGAGCCTACGCAAATTTAGGGATGTGTTGCGGCCGGGTATGAAGCCGTTTTGGTCTGTATGTACTATTTCTCCTATCACTTTGGATAGTCGCTTTGCCAGGATCGTCGTTAATATTTTAACGTTGTAGTTGAGCATGGCGAGCGGGCGATAAGAGTCGCATTTGTCGGGAGGCCTATCGGGCTTGAGCATTGGGATCACTAGTTGAGTTCCGTGATTGCTGAGAGGATCAGATGATCATCCCTCGACGAGGTCGTCTCTCCCTGTGTAGCAGCCATACCTTGTGCAGGTGTGGTCGGGGACGGCTGCGATTTCGTGAAGATGTCCATGGTCGGCTGTTTGCCTTTGGCTTTTTAAGAGCCATGGCTTGGGCTACCCTGGTCCAGCTCGTCTACTGCCCTGGGCTGCGTCTCGTTTATGGTCTGTTGTCCCAGTGTTGATCCTTGGTCCTCACTTCGCCAGTGCTGGGCTCTTAGTGGCGCTGCCTCCCATGTACTCCTGTCTTTTGGTGTGCGGGTTCGCCCCGTATGGGATCTTTGAGCCTTATCCACTGGCTTTCCGGGCCTGTGTGATCATGATTTTGCTGTGGGAGCCGCAGCGCTTCATCAGACCCGTACCCGGTCCCCAACTCAGCGCCCACTAGGTTTCATTCCTATATATGCAGTGCGTGCCACCGCTCCTCAGGTGCTGATGCGTGCAAACAGTTGCACCTGTGCCCATTCACTCCCCCCGGATTGGGATGCAGGACTGGTCCAGTTTTTTTCCCCCATCTGCCTCAGTGGCATTCCATGGGACCCTCTATACCTCGCAATTAGCTGGCGCTTATTCCGGGCAGTACAATGTTTTTCCCACGCTTCACAGGGGGCAGTTGGTCCGCATCTCTCCATCACTCCTATCCGCTTCCTTTTTTTTTAGTTATGGGAGAATCCTCCTGATTCGATACATAGATTGTTGCAAGAGTGATCTTGTTATCCTGAATTTGGCCTGATATCAACAAGGCTCTCCCTTCGGTGTCCTCCCATGTCTTTGTTACTTCCATACGTATTCCTTTCCTTATCAGGATACCCACCCCACCCCAGACCTCCTGAGGATCCCTGAGCTCCAGTATGTGCCTCCATTTAGACCACTAGGTACTCTACGTTCTTCGCCTTTTTGGTATCTGGTCTCTTGTAGGAATAGGATGTCAATCCCTGATATTTTCACTTCTCTGGCAAGTAAGGATCTTTTTGTGGATGAGTTTAAGCCCTTGATGTTTAACGTGCATATTCCGAGTTTGCCATCTCTGTGCGTACTTGCTATTGATGCCATTTGTGGTGTATGCGATTCTCCCTTGCCCTCTTACACCAGATAGTTCCCCCTAGTATATTGCTCTCGTTTCTGATGCTAATAATTTCTCGAGTCGTGTTTTCCGTAAAGTTGTTCTTAACGTCTTCCCCTTTCCTCCACACCCCTCCTTTACTCTCTCCTCCCCCCTCTCCTCCCATGTGTCCTTCCTGTCGAGGTGCCCGGTCTCTCCCAGTTGTCGTCACTAGGCGATTCCGGTCCACCAGCGAGGTCTCTGCCCCATACGCCCCTGCACGTTATACCAACATGTTGGGTGCCCCCGTGACCCCCCCAGCAGATATCCATCTCTGTACAACAGTTCAAACATTTATAAACATTGTACAATTACCCCAGCTTACCTCTGCCTTCACGTCTCCTCAGAAGATCATTCGTAAACTTGTTTCTTTTGTGGTGTGTGAGGTCATTGTCTGCTCACCACCGTCAGCTACCTGGGGAGCTCATCTGTGTGTATGTTTCCTAGCTTCACTGTGTCCCAGATTCGTCATATCTTTGAGGCGTTAGGTGGGGTTGTACTGAGTTTCCTAAACTTTCGTGATCCGGGTATCCTCCTTCTGTTGGTCCCTTCACTCTCCAACCTGTGTTTCTTCTAGTCTCTGCTCAATCGTCTGGGTTTTGTTTCCGTCTCCAAGTAGCTCTCATATTGTGTTGGTGATTTCCACTTCAGTTGTGAGCTTGTGTCTCTGTCAAATGTGATCGAAAATGGGTATCCCAATCTGTAGCGTATTCCCTTGTCTCTCAGCCATTTGGTCAATGGGAGGCACAGTCGCCGCTTGGCGAGGGCGAGGGATGAGAGATCTTGGAATATGGTGATGCGTTTCATGTTTAGCGTCCCAGCCCCTTTGGTTTTGGCCCTCTCAAGGGTTTTGAGCCTGTCAGGGTAATTGTGGAAGCACACTAGTGCAGATCTTGGGCTTCCAGCCGGTCTCCCGGCTCTGTGGAGTCTTTCAATTTTTGTGACATCAATTGAGTCATCATCAAAGAGGTGTTTTAGGATCTGGTGAATTGCGTTTTTGAGGTCTCCTTCTGTCTTTCCTTTTTCTTGGATTCCAAAAAAAGCGGAGGTTATTTTTCCTTTCACGGTTTTGAAAGTCAACCATTTTTAGGATCATGTCTGCCTCCCTCCGTTCTATGTCAGTCAGTCGGACATCCATTTGTGTTTCGAGTGTGTCGAGGGAGGACTGGTTGTGTTCCACTTCCTGGAGCCTTTCTTCCATTTTGTCCATTATGATGTTGATCTTATCCACCTTGTTGCCTATGTCCACCCGCATGCTCCTGATTTCATATAGTAACGAGGTGACATCTGCGTTGGTGGCCATTGAGTCTTGGCCACCTGCTGCCATTGCTGTGTTTTCGTTGAGGCCCCTGTTCTCTGCTCTCCCAGTGTATGCAAATTCAGCCAATCTGATTTTGTGTTCCATAGACCAGTCTTTCTGTCCTTTGATTTTTATGGGCATTTCCAGCCTCTGGCAGTTTCTTCCGTGTTCTACACTTGGGGTTAAAGCATACGACTTCAATAGAGGTGGTCAAGTGTCACTACCGGGACAGGTGATTGTTGCGGGATGCCGTGTGCATGCGATTTTCTGGCGCTCTTGGGGGCCTATCGGTTCGCGCGAGTGCAGTATTTACCCAGGGGGTGACTTAGCTGAACATCATAAGGATTTCGTGTCCGGTTCTAGATGTTCATGGCAGGTGGTCACCTGCCCCCAGTCGGGGGCTGCTGACCCGAGCCACCCTCCTCTCACATTGCTGGGGCTTGCCTAGCGTTCCTAAGTGAGGCGGGCACACGCCCCTAACAAGGGGACTCTCACCTCTTGCTCCATGTCCAACTTTTCCGTCGCGTGGGCAATGTTCGGCTACAGTGCCACTCGGGTGATTCCCCGTGGGGTGCTGTATTCAGTCCAGAGTGCTTATGGTAGGCGGGCACATGCCCCAGATCGGGTCAGTCTATCTTTGTGTGGTTAGTGGGTCCTTTGCTTTCTCCTGCGTGGTTGTAGTTTTATCGTGCGCTTTGTGTAGTCTGGTTGACAGGATGCCCTTCTCGCCGTAGTTTATCTGCAATCTGAATGCCTGATGTGCCACCTTCTGCCATATTTTGGTGTATTGTGGTGTAGGGGGGCTGCGTCAGAGCCACCGTCAGTCAAGGGCTACCATTGACACCCTGCTTTTCCATGTGCACTCTGGTGCCTCGGGGAGGGTTCAAGACTCACACTCTGTGTCTGGTCTCCCCTGCAGCGTGTGTTCTGGCAGTTGTCTTTGATCTGTGGTCTGTGTCCGCGCTTCGTGGGGAGGGGGCCCGTGCCTACTATTTCACACTTGGATTCTCTTCACTTCTCTTGAGTGCCTTCTCGTGGTCTCTTGTGTCTATCAGATTCAGGCATTCTATGTTTAAGACCTTGTGCAGGGAGGTTTGGGTGTCTCGGCGTGTCTCTCCCCTTGTCGTGCCACGACCTTGCAACCAGACTGGTTTAAGCACTGCGTTGCGTGTGGCACCTATGCGGTGGCTGTTGTCCCCCTTATAGCATTGCCATGAATTCCACTTCTCCGTTATGTGTATCCCAGTGGTGTCAGCTTGCCTCGATGTGGGTGCGCCTCAGGTGGGCGGTCCGCGACCCCACGGGTATGCGGGCTGTCACTCGATGTGGCATACTTTTTGTCAGCGAGCTATTTACGCTGTGCTTCTTGTGTCCGGGGCGAGGGGTTCACAGGATACACGTTCCGCTTCTGTTATTTCTCTGATGTATTCCCCTTGGTCACCATTCGTGGGTGATTCAGACCGTACGCGACCGGAGAGAAGGGGGGGTGGGGCAGACTGTTCATGTAATGGACACCTCCCGGGCTCACTGTTCCCCCTCATGAACCCGGCCTCCCCTCCCCTGTGTCCGCAGTGTGTACCCCACGGTTAGGCCCCCTCTGCTGGGACCTTTGTAGTAGTGGACGGCGCCGGCTGTCCTGGGGGAGTGGCTGCTTTTGGTTCCGTTTTTGACTCCGCTACCGGGGGTGGAGTTCTCCAGTGGACCTGGGGATTCTGTTTCTTGGTCACTAGTGCTGTGCTGTCTGTGTGCGGCCCTCCCGCTCCACGTCTGGATGATCCTCTTCAGTAGGCGGGCAGGCCACGCTGCACGCTCTTCTTTCACAGTTGTGAGGCCGCCTCAGTTTAGGCAGTGTTTCTTCGTGAATTCTTAACCGATTTCAAGCGGGTTTGCGCTCAGAATGCTCTGTGCTGTATGTTCTTCTCGTTGGCTGTTGTAGTTCCGATGACTCTGGGGCTAAAGGGGGCACCTTTGCCAGTTCTAGGGGTCTGGTAAACGGAGGAGCTCCATCCTACGTCCTCCATCCGTGGGGCCCTGGTGGCCCCGCAGAAGGCCTTTTAATAGGCTCTTATTCTCATGATTAAAGCGCTGCCTACGGCACCTTTTTATCACGAGAATTAAAACATATTTGAAAGGTCTTCTGCCAGCATGCTGTGTTGTGACTGTGGGGCTGGGTGCTAGAAAGTGGCTGGAATTCATATTTCTCCCACCCAAACGTGCAATATTAATATTTCTTCCCAGTGGCCACTTGCTAGTACCCAGCCCGCAGCAATAATACAACCTGCTTGCTGAAGGCCCCTAAACACCACCTGCTTGCTGAAGCCCCTCCACCCCCAAGCACCCCAGCATGAGTCCTTGCCTCAGATTGTGTAGCAGCCCGATCCAAGTGTGCGAATGGATTGGAGTTGAGCTGCTCGTTTTGTTCCTTGTCTCCATGTGATTTGATGGCGCTGCACCCGGTTTGGGCTCATACAAATTTACAATGTTTTTAGCCCAGCCCGGGAGCTTCTTCCTCACCTACACGCTGCACAGACCTTAAGATAACTGAATCTGCTCTGGAACCGATAGCACAGTTGGTGCGACATGATTTCTGAAATGAACAGCACACCAGCAGTATTATCTCGCAAATTGCCTTGCAGCACAGAAGGCGCAACTGCTGTAGCTACTGCACTGTCTGCTTCAGCTGTGACCGGATTGCTGCTGACAAGACCTCAGTGCAGTGTTCTTGTTGACAGCCCTGCTTAAGCTCCCGTCTCCATTTGGTTCTTTTATCCATCTTGGGAGACTGCCTATAAAAATAAGGGAATGTTTGCATGTAAATCCTAAATTAACGTTCCCCAGGAATGAAAAACCAACCATCCACCTCCCATCCCACTTTATGATCTCTTCCAGGGACACTGTAGAAGGTCTTCATTTAGAAGTCTACTACGACCAAGTGCCTTTGACCTCCTCACACCATTGGATCAGCGTCCAGAGCCCCTGAAAGATGGAGGAGGTAGCACAGAACAATAATATTGGCCAAGCTTCAGGTTTTCTTTGGGCACAAGCAGCCTGAAGCAGGGTAAGTGCTGCCATATGTTGATAGGACAGTCCTCAGGATTTTATTTGACTTGAAAGGGAGAAGGGTACAGAGTTGGCATATACAGGAAAGTAACGCCTTGCGTTTCCTTTGGGCACAGGCAGCATAACTGGGCACACTAGTATAGTGTGTTGACAGGCTTCAGATCTGCTTTGTTCCCAAGCGGCATACATATGTGTTTTTAAAGTGGCAATGCTGGTATATATGCTTGCAAAAAGCCTAATAACTTTCTTTGGGCACAACCAACATGCAACTTATACTCGCCTGGCATATTGTGTTTACGGGCCTCATGATCTGCTTTGGGTGCATCCAGCTTGAAAGCCGGGCAATGCTGGCATATGCTGCTAGTGATCGTGGTGCATTTCATGTGTTTCCCTACAAATCTAATTGTAAATTCTATGGCTGCTTACCCAGCTTTCGTGCAGGAGAACACACATTTCAGAAGAATTGGGAATACTCCTACGTCCCGTCCCCTTTCCTCCATACGTATGGGACATCTCTCCGTCCTGTGGGACGGGACCGGAGCACTTTGTAAAAAGCATCCAAATTTTTCCAAAAATGTCCTTCCTCTCTTTCGCCCATCAGTCCTTTTCTCCGCTCGATCGGGGCCAGACGCATTTGCATCCTCTGAAGATTTTCTTCCCTTTTTTCCTCTCTGGCTCTCGCTAGCGTTCGTTTACTAGTCTGTCTATGTCTTTCAAGTTAGACTTTCCAGATTGTTCACCGTGTCACCGTCGGTTCGCGAGGGCGGGTCCCCATCCTCTTTGTTTAGAGAGTTTGGGTCCGGAACACCGTTGGGACTCCTGTTTTTACTGTGACTCCCTTTCGGTCCGGGCACTTCAACGTCGGTTGGAGCGGTGGGAGGAGGTGTTCTGACTAACTCCTCCTTCACATTTTCAGGCGTTCATCGACAAGAAGAAGAAACGCCCAGTATGTTCTTTACTTTTCAGAGCACCCCGGCCGGGGGATACCTTCCCGGGTTCCTCTCAGTCCGGGAGGGGCATTGATCGCTCTGTCACCGAGGTTCGCCCTGAGGTGCCCGTTGGGCCTAATAATTCTACCGGAGTTTTCTCCAAGGGTCTCCATAAGGGGCATGTGAATACCGTGTATGCTCCGAGGCCCCTCCTGTGGGGGCTGTTTGTAGACCCAGTTCTACTGAATCGTGGGGTACCGGAGCTCGCTCTGAGGCCTCTGTCGGCTTCCCTCAAAAACAAGACCGGGGTGCGCTTCGAGGCCTTGGCTGGGCTTGTTGTTACCGAACGGATGTTCAAGGCCCGCGCAGATAAGACTGTTACCGGGCCTGGGTCCGAGGTCCCTCGTCCAGAGGCTAAAGCTACCAACAGTTCTGAGAGGCCGGACAAGGCCTTGTTGGTGAAAGCCGTTGCTCACCATTCCCGCTCTTGTGGTGACACCAGATCTGTTGAGGGGGCAAAGAAGCAAAGTTCTTCTTTTATCTGCAGTGCCGAGGTCCTTCCTTCGAAGGCTCAGTTGGCGGTTGGTATGTCACAAAAACATTCCAGGCCTCATAGTACCGGCTCTGCCGAGGTTCCTTATGTTAAGGGTAAACTTAAGACCCCTGATACATCGACGGGGACCCCTGCCTCACTTCCTCACGTGCCGCAGTTCCCCTCAGATGAGGACAAAATGGCGCCCGTTCCCGCCACGACCGCCGCAGCCATTTTAGGTGCTACCCCTACAACTACGCCATCGGCCTCTGGTGTAAGGCTTGGTCCCTTGGGTGAACCTAAAGTCCCTTGTGCGCATCCTTACCAGCCGGTTTATGATTGGAACGCCCGGATGCCTCTTCCGCACAATCTTTCGTTGCCTGCAGGGGCGGCACCTTTGATTTATGTGGATACGTCAGTGGAGGGGCCTGTGTGGCACCCTTCCCCGTTACGTCCCTGGATTTGTCCACCTCATGAGAGGCCTCCTCAGGTTCCGAAACACTCTCCGGAGGACGCCTTTTTTTGGCAAATTTCAGGCACTTATGCGCACCGACCCCAAGAGGGAATATTTCAAAGGGCTTTTCAAGGAGATATGTCCACCTACGCCTCCAGCTCCACCCGTTTCTCGGTGGTTCCGCCGGCATCTCCCTTGCCCGTGGTGCCTCCCCCGGCTCTTCCGCCTTTGCCTCCATTGTCCTCAGTGGACAAGGCGGTGCCTGACACGGCTCAGCAGGATGCTGACCTGTCAGATGATCCTCAAGGCGATCAGGACAACAAGGACCTTCCCCGCTCTATCAGAGCCTTTCATGACTGGGTACTGGACATGATGAGTTTCTTAGATGTTCCGGTGCCCGAGGCACCCGCTCCGCAACAGGGTGTGCTTTCTGGGGCGTTCACCCTGTCTCCCTTGGAGCGTACGGCCTGTTCCTGCAGGAGGACGTTCTGGCCGAGGTCCGAAGAGTCTGGGAAAAGCCACACTCGGGACTTTTTGTCAATAAGAAGATTGACGCGAGGTACAGGCTACATTCCTCGGAAAAGGTGGCCCTGTCGTCTTGTCCGCCTCCCTCCTCCACAGCGGTGGCTGCGGCTACGTTGCAATCCAGACCTGCAGCATCCTCAACTCCTTGACTCCCTAGGGAGAAAATGTTTGCCAACTCAGCCTTGCAGCTCAGGCAGGCAAATGCTGAGTTGATATTGGCGGGAGCTAACATGCAGATGTGGAAAGGTCTGTCGGAGTTTGAGGAGCACATCCCGGTCGAGAAGTTGGAAGATTTCAAAGGAGGCCTTTCCGACGCCAGGGTCTTGGCCCAGGATCTCCTCGAGGCTGCGGCTCATCACGTAGACACCTCGGCTCAGGGCCTGATGCTGGGGGTTGCTACCTCATGGCAGGCGTGGCTGCATGCTACAAAATGTTCTAAGGAAGTGCAAGACAAGGTGTTGGACCTTCCATTCGATGGTAAGGAGCTTTTTCATTCTACTACAGATGTAGACCTCACCAAGACCAAGGATAGCACTCAGACGGCTAAATCATTGTCTGTTCTGGTCAAAGCTCCTTTCAAATCCCAGAGACCGTTGTCTCAAAGTCGACCCTCCTCTGGCTTTAGGGGCTTCCTCGACCGTAAATCTCGCAGAGTGGATACCCCTGCAGGGAATAACCGCCGTAGGCAACAATGGACGCAGTTTTTCTCCCACTCTTCAGCCTCCTCCTCAGGCTCAGGTGGCACCGCCACCGATAAGCCTGCTAAATGAGGGTTTTCCGCGCTCGCACGAGACCCCGGTGGGAGGACGCATTGCGTCTCATTGGGAGGCGTGGCACACCATCACAGAAGACAGATGGGTCTTGTCAGTCACTCGAGCGAGCTTCCGCTTGCCTTTACCCCCTACCCCACCCCGCAACCCTCCTTTTCAGCTGTCGGGCTCGCCCTCCCTCGAAGCCGAGGTTCAGAAACTTCTGGACCTCAGAGCTGTGGAACCCGTTCCCCTCGGGGAGCGAGGGGAGGGCTTCTACTCCCGGCTGTTTACGGTGCCCAAACTCAACCAGGTTGGCCTGCGCACCATCCTAGACCTTTCCCAGTTCAATCTTTTCCTACCCCAAAAGAAATTCAAGATGATTACACCCAGCCAGATACGCTCCTCCTTGCAGGCGGGCGACTGGCTCAACGTTGTGGACCTTCAGGACGCGTACATGCATATCCTGATTTGGAACCCACACAGGAGATATCTCCGCTTTTCTTTGGGAGAGGAGCACTTCCAGTTTCGAGTGCTTCCTTTTGGCCTCAGCTCGGCGCCGCGTGTCTTTATGAAGATGATGTTGGTGATTGCGGCCTATCTTCGTCTCCAGGGTATCCATTTGTATCTGTATTTGGACAACTGGCTCTTACGCAGCCCTTGTCCGCTAGCTGCAGTGGGCAATCTCCAGTCTCTCCTTCAGCTCCTGTTCCATCTTGGGCTGTCGGTGAACTGGCGGAAATCTTCCATGACGGTCTCGCAGGACCTGATTTTCCTGGGTTTTCGCTGGAACACGATCGACTGCAGAGTGTACCTGACCGGGGACATAATTGTAGATCTGTTAGCCACGTGTCAGATGTTTGTGCTTCTGGCGATCTTTCTGGCGCTCAAGGCGTTCAGGCCGCTCATTGCCAACAAGGTGGTCCGCTTACGCACAGACAATGTGGTGTCAATGGTTTATAGTGAAAAGACCGAAAAAAAAAATATCGAAAAAAAGGTCGAACCAAAAAATCTCAAAAAAAAAAAAATTATTTTACCCCTTTTTTTTTTTTTACTTACCTGACCCCAAAAATACATATAAATAAATAAATAAAAAATTTGATTTTTTTTTTTGTTGAGATTTTTGTCATTCGATATTTTTTTTCGGCCTTTTGACTGACCACCGGTGTCAATGTATTACATCAACAAACATAGGGGAACAAAGTCTTCCCCCCCCCCCCCCTGTGGGCCTGTCTATCCAGATATGGGAGTGGGCTGTGCTTCATGGTGTCTGGCTGCTTGCAGTACACATCCCGGGCCAGCTGAATGTCACAGCGGATGCCCTCAGCCGGCAGACAGTGGTCAGCTACGAGTGGGAGTTGAAGGCGGAGGTCCTCTCATGGATTTTCTCGCGTTGGGGCACACCGGAGGTGGGCCTCTTCGCTACGGCAGTAAACAAGAAGTTTCCTCAGTATGCCTCCAGAGGGGGGCTGGGAGCCTCCTCTCTGGGGGATGCTCTCGAGATTCCATGGCACAACATGAGAGCTTACGCCTTCCCACCTCTGCCTCTAGTTCACCGTGCAATTTGGAAGTTGAAGAACTCAGTGAACTGTTCCCTTCTGCTCATAGCTCTGTGGTGGCCGGCCAGGTTTTGGTTCTCAGAACTTCAACACCTGTCGGTGTATTCGCCGATCAGGTTACCAGTAACTCTCGATCTTCTTCACCAAGGGGAACAGCAGATGTGGCACCCCTCCCCACAATCGCTCAGCTTGGCGGCATGGTGCCTGAGTTCAAGTCTTTAGAGCATCTGAATTTGTCTATGGATAACATGCACATTATCCAGGCAGCCAGGAAACCCTCGACCAGATCTCCGTACAAGAGTAAATGGGTCAGGTTCTGTCATTGGTGTTTGGAGAAGAAGTTGTATCCAAGGGTTGCCACGATTGACACGGTGCTGTCCTTCGTGTCCTCCCTAGCAGAGTCAGGGGTTCATGTTCTGTCATGCAGAACTTACCTTTCAGCGGTTTCCGCTTATCTTTCTACAGACCAGTGCTCTTATTCTATGAGTAACCCAGTAGTTAGGAGGCTTTTTGCAGGGTTGACACGCCTCTACCCTCCGGTTAGAGGTCCGCACCCTCCGTGGGACCTAAATGTAGCCCTGACGGCGCTGTGCGATAAACCCTTTGCACCAATGGCTACGGTGGACCTCAAGTACTTGTTTTGGAAAGTGTCCTTCTTGGTCGCCGTTACGTCAGCAAGGAGAGTGAGTGAGCTCCAGGCATTGTCGGTGGAGCATCCTTTCTTGGTCTTTCACAAGGACAAGGTAATCCTTCGGGCAAACCCGGCCTTTCTACCGTAGGTAGTGACCGAATTCCATCTGAATCAGTCGATCTCCCTACCGGTCTTTTTTCCGAACCCTGCCTCTGAGGCTGAGAGGGTTCTACACTGTCTTGATGTCCGAAGAGCTCTTAAATTCTACCTGGACAGGACTTCCGAGCTTAGGAGTTGTTCTCAACTTTTTGTGACCTTCGGTAACCCTCAGGGCAGGCAGGCGTCTAAGGCAACTATTTCTAGGTGGATCGGCTCCTGCATCACAGAGTCTTTCACCGTCCAAGGGCTGAAACCTCGTAAGGGTATTCATGCACACCTGGTGCGGGGTAATGCAGCCGCGGTTGCTTTTCAGAAATATGTCCCCTGGAAGTCCATTGCTAGGGCAGCTACTTGGGCCTCCCCATCTGCTTTCTGTAAGCATTATTGTCTCGACATGAGCTCAAGAGCTGACGCTCATTTTGCTCAGGATGTACTGAAGAACCTGTTTCAGTAAGGGGTATTTCCATCCACCCATAGTTCCTGTAAGGAGTGCTTGGGAATCTCCCATAAGTATGGAGGAAAGGGGACGGGAGGTAGGAGTATTACCAGGTTACTCACCGTAGTGACCACCTTACTCCTAGTCCATAGTCCCCTTTCCTCCATACGCCCGCCCGCCGTCCCCTCTAATAAGGTTCCTCTGTTATTGCTAATGGGTCTTTGACCCGGCGATAGAAAAGGACTGATGGGCGATGTGCGGGGCGGAGCCAAGGTGGGCGGGGTTACGGGCATGTGCCGGGCCCCGCGCAAGAAAGAGAGGAAGGACACATTTTGGGAAGAATTTTGATGCTTTTTACAAAATGCTCCGGTCCCGTCCCACAGGGCAGATAGATGTCCCAGAAGTATGGAGGAAAGGGGACTATGGACTAGGAGTAAGGTGGTCACTATGGAGAGTAACCTGGTAAAAAAGTCACAGAATTTACAATCTGTTCTGAAGGAGATTTTTAAAATCTTTATTTTTAAAAGATTGGTTGGGAATGACTGGTTTGGAGGGGGATTTCAGCATTTCAAGTGTCCCTGCTTCTGCTTGCTCTGGTCAATTTGGGAAACACATTTCTGCTCCGCAGATTCAGTTGACACTGTCCTAGAATGCGACATCCCTTACAGCATGCACACCCCTCCACATCTTGACTCCAGCTCCCCAGCTATCCTTATCCTTCTCGATCTCTCCCGTGCCTTTGAAACAGTCACCCATTCCATCCTCATACGAAGGCTCCACGATACCCTTGGTATCTCGGAACGGGCACTTGACTGGCTGACCTCTTTCCTCATTAACCGCTCTTACCAAGTGATCCTGGGCACCTTCTCCTCGCCTCCTTCATTATCCACCTCTGGTGTCCCTCAGGGCTCTATACTCTCCCCCTGGCTCTTTAACATCTACCTTGATCTCCTTGCATGCCTCATCGCTTTTTTCTCCTCCAACTTCCAGTGTTACGCAGACGGCACACCGCTCTTTTTTCTTTTTTTTTAACCAACTTTATTTTCATTTTGTTCTTTTTTAAACGAAAGACAACAGTTAGCCTTTGGTTACAGCAGTATTACAACCATTATCATCTGTGAAAGCAAATAATTTAACCTACTTGAACTTTGGCATTGAGACTATTATTGTCTTCCAACTTTCCCCCCCAAGTATCCCCACCCTCGCCCACCCGTCCCACCCCTTTCCCTTAGAGTTATCTGAACCAAACTGAATCAAGGTTATAACCAAAGCAAAGCTGTTTCCTTAGCTCATCGCTCCTCCGTCTACTGCTGTCTCTATCTGATATGAATGTTTCTTAGAGTCCTGGGTTTAAAGAATTGAGCCTCCCTTTCCCCTACATAGTCTTGAAGTGGATCCCATATGGCTAAGAATTTCAGGTATGTCCCTGATTTTGTGGCGCAAATGTTCTCCATCGCCATAACTCCCCACACTTTCATCCACCACCATGGAGTTGTAGGACCTTCCACTGTCTTCCATCGTTGGGCCACTGTCATCCTTGCTGCCGACAGTAGGTGGGTGATGAGAGCCGCTCTGTTCCCTGAAGCTGCGTATATTCCTTCTGACACTGCCCCCAACAGAATGACTTTAGGGGATTATGGTAGGTCTGCGCCTGTTATGTCTTTGATTAGACTCAGTATTTCTTCCCAATACACTTTTATCCTTGGGCACGACCACCACATATGGAAGAGGTCACCTCTTTCTCCACACTGGCGCCAACAGTCTGAGGGATACGTGGGGTTCATTTTATGTATTCTACTTGGGGGCAGATACCATCGGTAGCATATCTTATATGCTGATTCTTTGATTACCGTGGATTTGGATAGTTTCAGACTCCGCGCTGACCCTCTTGAACCCTCCATCATCCCTGACTGCCTATCTGCCATCCAGTCCTGGTGCACCTCCAACAATCACTGCCTCAACAACTGTAAAACTGAGATCCTTCCCATTGGGACCCTTGCTCCCTCATTCTTCCCCTCACTCTGGCCTTTCTCCTTGGGCTCTCCCCCTGCACCTTCAACTGAAGCCAGAAACCTTGGAGTCATCTTTGACTCCTCTCTCTCCTTCCTCCCTCACACACAGGACATTGCCAAGAAGTACCATTTTCAGCTCTTCCTTCTCAAAGAAATTTTACCTTTTTTCACATTCCCTCAGAGGCTCAATGTGCCCCAAGCCCTGGTTCTCTCTAGGCTTGACTACTGCAATAGCCTTCTCCTGAATCTACCATCTTACACTCTACAACCACTCCAGCTTATCCAGAATAGGGCAGCAAGATTTATCCTTGGCCTTAAACCCAGGGACCGCATCTCTCCTGCCCCAAAAAATCTTCACTGGCTCCCCATGTTGCTTCATGGATTAAATTAAAATCCCTCTGCATCATACACAAGGCTGTCTGGGCCTGCGGACCACACTATCTCCAACTTCATCTCACTAAATACTCTCTCTCTAGACCACTATGTTCCTCTGGCACCTACGTTCTTCTGGTCCAACTCTCTGAGTGTAAAGCATTTTGCTAAACAGAGAAGGTGGTCATTCACTATCCTAGCAGGCTCCCTCCTATGGAATAGCCTCCTCCTCTTCTCAAATTCCGGAAGTTATTTAAGACTTTCCTCTTTTCCTCCTCCTTCCCTTCTTCTCTCCTCTGCTAATCCCACAGTTGCTGCATCGGTGTCCTGGGCCTTTATGCATCCTTGGGGCCCTGACCTCCCACACCAATTCTACACAGCTCCTGACTATCCACAGCATTTGCATCTGCACACCCTCTGCTCTGAAGGTCCGCATTTACCCCTCCCCAGCCCCAGTCCTTGTAGCACTCAACATTCCTAGCACTTCATCCGTGGCTCAATCATGAGCTCTGACTCCCCCGCACTTACCCCCTTCCTTGCTGCACTTGCACATTCTGAATACTCACAAGGCATAGTAGGTTCGTCCCTTCTTCCCTTTTCCCCCCTCTGCTCTTAAATATTGTTTTTAATGTGTTCCCACCCTTGCTCCCTCCCTGCCCTGTGGGTGCTTTGAAACAGTATTTTCTTATTGTATAAGCGCCTATCAAGCAAAAAATAAATACATAAATAAATCAAGGGATGCAATGCAACGCAACATCACCTACAGCGTGCCATACACATACCACCACATCGAGGGACACAATGCAACATTCCCTGCATTATGCACAGTGCACATCCCACCACATCAAGGGACACAATGCAACATCCCCTACAGCATGCACATCCCACCACGTCCAGGGACCCGATGCAACATCCCCTAAAGCATGCACATCTCACCACATCAAGGGACACGATGCAACACCCCCTATAGTATGCACAGTGCACATCCCACCACATCAAGGGACACGATGCAACATCCCTACAGGATGCACATCCCACCACGTCCAGGGACACGATGCAACATCCCCTAAAGCATGCACATCTCACCACATCAAGGGACACAATGCAACACCCCCTATAGTATGCACAGTGCACATCCCACCACATCAAGGGACACGATGCAACATCCCCTACAGCATGCACACCCCCCCATCAAGGAACACGATGCAACATGCCCTACAGCACACACATCCCACCACATCAAGGGACACGATGCAACACCCCCTATAGCATGAACACGTGCGCTATGTAGATAGCAGAGCGGTAGGAAACTCGCCCAGTGGGTGCCACTAATCCCCGAAAGTATGTTTTCAGTCGTTTTCATAAAGCAAGGAGGAAGTCTGGGAAACATGGGATGTTGGGAGGTGTGAGTTCCACAAACGAATGGCTGTCAGCGCATCTTCTTGCCTGTGGGAAGCGCTGGCCCGTATTGGCTGCTGCAGAGAATGCCAGGCTAGCCAAAGAGAAGAGCCTGGGACTATCCAGTCAGCGCATCTTCTTGCCTGTGGGAAGTGCTGGCCTGCATTGGCTGCTGCAGAGAATGACAGGCTAGCCAAAGCGAAGAGACTGGGATTATCCAGTCAGCGCATCTTCTTGCCTGTGGGAAGCGCTGGCCTGCATTGGCTGCTGCAGAGAATGCCAGGCTAGCCAAAGAGAAGAGCCTGGGACTATCCAGTCAGCGCATCTTCTTGCCTGTGGGAAGCGCTGGCCCGCATTGGCTGCTGCAGAGAATGCCAGGCTAGCCAAAGAGAAGGGCCTGGGAGTATCCAGTCAGCGCATCTCCTTGCCTGTGGGAAGCGCTGGCCCGTATTGGCTGCTGCAGAGAATGCCAGGCTAGCCAAAGAGAAGGGCCTGGGAGTATCCAGTCAGCGCATCTCCTTGCCTGTGGGAAGCGCTGACCCTCATTGGCTGCTGCAGAGAATGCCAGGCTAGCCAAAGAGAAGAGCCTGGGACTATCCAGTCAGCGCATCTCCTTACCTGTGGGAAGCGCTGGCCCGTATTGGCTGCTGCAGAGAATGCCAGGCTAGCCAAAGAGAAGAGCCTGGGACTATCCAGTCAGTGCATCTCCTTGCCTGTGGGAAGCGCTGGCCCGTATTGGCTGCTGCAGAGAATGCCAGGCTAGCCAAAGAGAAGAGCCTGGGACTATCCAGTCCACGCATCTCCTTGCCTGTGGGAAGCGCTGGCCCGTATTGGCTGCTGCAGAGAATGCCAGGCTAGCCAAAGAGAAGAGCCTGGGACTATCCAGTCAGCGAATCTTCTTGCCTGTGGGAAGCGCTGGCCCGTATTGGCTGCTGCAGAGAATGCCAGGCTAGCCAAAGAGAAGGGCCTGGGAGTATCCAGTCAGCACATCTCCTTGCCTGTGGGAAGCGCTGGCCCGTATTGGCTGCTGTAGAGAATGCCAGGCTAGCCAAAGAGAAGGGCCTGGGAGTATCCAGTCAGCGCATCTCCTTTCCTGTGGGAAGCGCTGACCCTCATTGGCTGCTGCAGAGAATGCCAGGCTAGCCAAAGAGAAGAGCCTGGGACTATCCAGTCAGCGCATCTCCTTGCCTGTGGGAAGCGCTGGCCCGTATTGGCTGCTGCAGAGAATGCCAGGCTAGCCAAAGAGAAGGGCCTGGGAGTATCCAGTCAGCGCATCTCCTTGCCTGTGGGAAGCGCTGGCCCGTATTGGCTGCTGCAGAGAATGCCAGGCTAGCCAAAGAGAAGGGCCTGGGAGTATCCAGTCAGCGCATCTCCTTGCCTGTGGGAAGCGCTGGCCCGTATTGTCTGCTGCAGAGAATGCCAGGCTGGCCAAAGAGAAGAGCCTGGGACTATCCAGTCAGCGCATCTCCTTGCCTGTGGGAAGCGCTGGCCCGTATTGGCTGCTGTAGAGAATGCCAGGCTAGCCAAAGAGAAGAGCCTGGGACTATCCAGTCAGCGCATCTCCTTGCGTGTGGGAAGCGCTGGCCCGTATTGGCTGCTGCAGAGAATGCCAGGCTAGCCAAAGAGAAGAGCCTGGGACTATCCAGTCAGCAAATCTTCTTGCCTGTGGGAAGCGCTGGCCCGTATTGGCTGCTGCAGAGAATGCCAGGCTAGCCAAAGAGAAGGGCCTGGGAGTATCCAGTCAGCGCATCTCCTTGCCTGTGGGAAGCGCTGGCCCGTATTGGCTGCTGCAGAGAATGCCAGGCTAGCCAAAGAGAAGAGCCTGGGACTATCCAGTCAGCGAATCTTCTTGCCTCTGGGAATCGCTGGCCCGTATTGGCTGCTGCAGAGACTGCCAGGCTAGCCAAAGAGAAGGGCCTGGGAGTATCCAGTCAGCGCATCTCCTTGCCTGTGGGAAGCGCTGGCCCGTATTGGCTGCTGCAGAGAATGCCAGGCTAGCCAAAGAGAAGAGCCTGGGACTATCCAGTCAGCGCATCTTCTTGCCTGTGGGAAGCGCTGGCCCGTATTGTGAGTTCTGCCTCACACTTCATCCTGGACAACCGGGGATAATGTATCCATTTTCTGACAGTGTTTTGGATAGGAAATGGTATTTGTATTCAATATCATGTTCCCAATTATGGTGTGAAGAAAGTCAGCTCCTTTTTAAGAAGAAGAAAAAAATGTAGTTGATAAGAAAAATAGATAATAAACTATCGAAGAGCGGGAAAGCGAGATGAATAGCCCTGATTGATGCATGCTAATAGGAGCCAGACAATCTTTAAATTCCTTCCAAAGGTCCAGAGACCTAATAATGTCCTTAATTCAGCAAATAATATACATATTCCCTTCTGTAATAAAATATTCTCCAGTTCTGGTTCCCAAGGCAACAATTACTCCACCACCGCCGTGCACTGCTCGTGAGTAATTGAAATGGGGGAAACAACTTCTTGGAAGCCCTCTTTGCCGAGTGTGGACACTTCTAGAGGTCCAAGCAACCTGCTGCCGCATGGCCCTATCTCTGGTGTGGTCCAGCGCACTCGGGGTGCGGATGGGCCCTCGCCACTCAGGGCCATCGTCCATGAATCAGATCGTTGCTCTCCGTCTAAACATTTGTGTCTACACAAATCCAGTTGGGCTTTCGACCCTGAAGCACCTTCTCTCGATATGACGTGGGGCTCCCTCTAATTACTTCATTTTTGCATCTTACCTTTTAGTGCTCCGAAAGCGACTCGCTGGTTCACAGTCCAAATAACTAATAAATAAATTAAAAATAGACTAAAAATGCTTAAATAAATGGTGCTGTTCTCAACCTGTCAACGGTAGCAACGGTGATCCTCTGTCTATAAAATGTGGCCCGACGTGAACTTTCCACTGAAAGACCGAAGAGTCCTTCCTCTGTTTCTATTTCTCCCCGAAACTCAATCCTGCAACCAGCAGAACTCCGTTCATTCCTGCTCTGGCTTTTATATACATACCTTTAACATTAACATTATAAAGCCTAGCTACAGTGTACTGGTAGCGTGCTGCAAACCTATTTGAAACTGTGCGACGATTCCAGCGTCCTGCTTTTTTTTTTCTCCAAATCTCTTGCTCCGCTTTCGTCTTCATATAGGTGTGTTCCAGCTGCAAGCTGATTATGTGGGCAAGTCTTCCCCCACCATAGTATTTCATTCGGGGTTCATGAACACGATTCCTAAGTATGCCTCCTAAGTATGCAAAGATAATATAAATTGCTTTTGGTGAGCTCTCACCAGGTTCCTGTACCTCTTCCTCCCCTGAAACGTCAGAATGATAAAGACTGACTGGCCTGGGCAGAGGCCGGTCACTGTCCAAGCAAGGGCCACCTCTTTCTCATCCAGCTACCCTCCAAATTCTTTACATTCTCAGGAAGTCCTGCGGCTGCCTTAGGGCACTTTGTCCTCTTTGTTCCCCAACCTCCAGCAGTGATCAGCCCAACATTGAAAGATGGCTGGATGTTTTGCCAACCTCCAGCAGTGATCAGCCCAACATTGAAAGAGGGCTGGATGTTTTGCCAACCTCCATCAGTGATCAGTCCAACATTGAAAGAGGGCTGGATGTTTTCCCAACCTCCAGCAGTGAACAGCCCAACATTGAAAGAGGGCTGGATGTTTTGCCAACCTCCAGCAGTGAACAGCCCAACATTGAAAGAGGGCTGGATGTTTTGCCAACCTCCAGCAGTGAACAGCCCAACATTGAAAGAGGGCTGGATGTTTTGCCAACCTCCAGCAGTGATCAGTCCAACATTGAAAGAGGGCTGGATGTTTTGCCAACCTCCAGCAGTGATCAGCCCAACATTGAAAGAGGGCTGGATGTTTTGCCAACCTCCAGCAGTGATCAGTCCAACATTGGATGTTTTGCCAACCTCCACCCCCAGCAGTGATCAGTCCAACATTGAAAGAGGACTGGGTGTTTTCCCAACCTCCAGCAGTGATCAGCCCAATATTGAAAGGGGACAGTGTGTTTTCCCAACCTCCAGCAGTGATCAGCCCAACATTGAAAGGGGACAGGGTGTTTTCTCAACGTTTAGCCGTGATCAGCCCAACATTGAAAGGAGACAGGGTGTTTTCTCAACCTCCAGCAGTGATCAGCCCAACATTGAAAGGAGACAGAGGTGATTCATCCAACCTTGTAAGAGGGCAGGATATTTTCTTTCTTTTGAGAGCAAAGAGGCTCTCTTTGAGGGTGAACCCACACACTTTAACAAAGATTATCTTAATAGGGCATGGGTTGCCTTAAAAGAAGGGCACATAACTTTGTGTAGGAGTTGTAGATAGGATGCTGTCTAGGATCATTTATACTGGACGCTAGAAAATGACGCCAGGTCTACGGTCATGCAAATGTATCCAGCAGACCTGTGTATAGAGACTATTAGCAGAGCTTGACCTGTGGTTCCTCGTCCTACTTTATGGGACACCACTTCCTTCCACCTTCTTGTGCCCACCAGCTGCCGCCAAGTCTCCAAACCTGTGCATGGAGGTTAATTTCTAGTGGCCTCTTTTTTTCTATCTAGTCCTGCATGTAGTGTGGAAAAGGGGAGATAAAGTTGAATTGTGCTGATTAATTCTCAGAAGAGACCAGTCCAACACCACCATAACCATCCTGATAAAGCTCATAGCGGAGCCTGGGAACTTCCAGGCAGCTCGATTCATGGCTTTGCTCCCAGTTCAGAGCCCACCCCACGTTCAAAAAGCCTACATTTCCTCACTGCTTTCCTGGCTATAATCGGTGGCAGCTGGTGGCTTTGAAAGGTAGTGGGCTGGAAAAATGGCTTCCGAAATGCGCAATTGACTGTCCAAACCCACAGAAATATGACATAGAAAGCATTCAGTTTTACATACTACTGGTGGTACAATATTCTTGCGTGCGCAAGTGTGATGGTGTATTTCACAGCAGCTTGTATTGTACTATGTTGTATGCATAAGGACATTCATTATAAAGATATCCAGCAATGATGGAAAAATATAATTTTTTTCATGCTGTTACTGGCATTCATATGCATTCATCCTGTTACTAAGGTGGGGTTTTAGGCGTTATCTGAAAGGGGAGAAACTAAGGTAAAATATTACTTGTTTACTGCCTAATTAATGCAACATATATCCTACCACTAATGGCCGTCTGCCTCACCGAGTCGCCATTGCTTCAGTTGCTCAAAGTTGAAACACGTGGAACGCACATGTCACAGAATAGCACGAACATATTGCTTGGAGAAACATGCAACAGAAACAGTTTACTAAGTTTATTATTTTCAGTGTGGGGTTATCACAACCAACAACCCTAACATCATATTCTGATCTGACCAATAATGAAACATAAACATCACGTATCTCACTGTCCTGTGAAATGGATCACTGCAACCTTACACAAAATCCTAGCATGCATTCAATGAGGGTATAACCTACAAAATAACTCCAAATAGATTTAGCAGAACATCATTCAACTGTCAATCTTTTAGAAAGTTTGTGCACAAATTGTGCACGTCTATTTTTTTTCAAATTGTATGTCTTATGACTTTCCATTTTCACATGCCACCCTCTCAGCTAGCCATAGACACCATTCTTTAGTCTGTACTGTTCATCTAATTTTCCCACCACTTTGGTCCCCACAAACATGGGCTTCTTTTCTAATTATTTAAAAAAAATAGCTGATATCTGTGTGCCTTCTAAAGAACCCAAACAGGTAGAGTTGGAGTGCCCAGAGCACCCAACCCTACAAAAGACTCACGCTAGCTCACCTGGCCTGTCATCCTGGAGAATGGTCACTGCAGTTTTTAGTTTCACAAGTAAAGTGGACTGGTTGGATTTGTTCATGCAAGGCGTTTTCGGGATAGACTGGTCTGAAAAAGAGCAGCATAGGCTCAGAGCAGTATGAAAATGGTTCCAGACGTGAAGGAGCGTGTTAACTGGTTGTAACATTGAAGCTGCACCAGAATAGTCTCATTACAATGTGTAAAGAAGTTAGATGCGCCCACACAAGTAAGATTGCCCTTTCCCAAAAGTCTCTGAAGTTACCTCCTCTGCCTACATTTGAAGGGTTAGCCCCTTCCCCACCAAAATGTGTTGCCCTATATATAAAAATATAAGTAAGCACCCAGAACAACTTCATTGTTATCCTAAACTCCCCCCTACCATCTGGCATTTTATCTGTGTGCATTTTACAGCTTTTGCTGTAATATTTTGGTATGCACTAACTACTGTGGAATATGAGGTCCCATTTTGCCTTCATGCAGTGACCCCCACGTGCAGGAACGTGACTGCAAACCCTCATCCGTGCTACGTTCTGTTAACAGAGCCGTGGCTTGGTTTTCGGTGTAACTGCTGGGTCCGCTGACTGAAATACTAATGTGGACAAGTGGGTACATCAACTGGCAGCTAATGTTACTATGAAAGTGCCTGGCAAGTGCCTTTCCCATGCCTACACAAAAGCCCAAACTGTTGGCATTGGCAATGCTTGTTTTTAAAAGAAATGGAGACCACTCTTCATGATAAATTGCTCCCAGGTTACCAGGCTACAAGCAAATGTTGGCACGTGCAGCTTCACTGCATCGAATTGTGTCAACCCCAACCCCCCCCACCCCCACACAGTTTGATGTTCTCAGGGTGAGAAGTGCCCCACAGGAAGGCCCAGTGCATGGGCTGTCAAACTTTATAAGAATCAGCCAAGGAATAGGAGTCAGCAGCCACCAAAACATAAATAACAATAAATCCTCCCTTTCCAATGCCTGAAAGGCCCCCTTTAATTTACTTAGATCACGGCAACAGATGGTAGGTTATTTTTGAGCCCAGGGTTGAATGTGATAAGTGTTTGCTGATTGCTGTGCTGTTGCGAACATGGCCGCGCAAGGCTGGTGTGTCCCTGACTCCAGTTAGTGCAATGATGAGCTGATAGATTGCCTGGAATGGTATCCAGTAAAACCACCGACTCGACTACTCCGTCACTTCACATCCTTAACCCTTTCATGTGTCTAAACACTGATTGAAGAGAAGCTCCCATTAACCGAATGGGGATAACATTGATGAGCAGGTAGATTGCGTGTGAAACAGGAGCGGGCCGGTTAACACACATGGAACGAAAAGGCCACGTGAAAAGGCTATGACGCCTGAAAGCTTCACGCACCCACCCGTGGTGTGCATAACATCTGCACACAAAGACTGTGTGATGGCGCTCCTGGTCGCACAGCACAAGGAGCCAACGCCTGTGCACTGTGTGAGGAAGCGCCCTGCATCCGCTGCACTATCAAAGCCCCCAGGTCTTGGGAGGATAGCTCAGGGGCAACGTGCTCACCTTGGCAGGAAAACGACACAGAGCACCACAGGTTCCATCCCTGGGTCCGCGCTTAGAAACCTCTGGGTATTAAGTGCGTTATAAATAACCGATCATATCAAGAATATCCCCAACTGCCCCAGGGCCCACACACTCCCACATGGGTAAGCACACCTGCCCTGGCAGCATAACGGCAGCTCATTCTTTTTTCTTAAATCGGATCCTGTTTCAACGCCTCTGCCCTTGTACTGTCTCCTTCTCTCAGCAGACTGCTGCACCATGTGGCCCCTGCGTGCCTGCAACCTACCCAGCTGGGCCTTTTTTATCCCTGCTGTGTCCTGCCCCAATAACTCCAGCCACCCAGCTCCATGTTCATGTGGACAGATTCTATAGCTCTTGCCTAGCCTGAGCAGCGTCCCACCTTCACTGCCCCACACCAACGAGCAGAAACCAGGACCAGGTCTACGGACATGCATATAAACATTACCTAATAAAGTCTGCGTGGATGACATTGTGAAGGAGGCATCACACCCTATGAGGGTCAACTAGAGCAAGACACCCAAGCCCCAGTGATTACAAATCATGAAGGCCATCCTGGTCACTGTCAATGCCTTGGCGACTATCCCACCAAATCCAGAAGTGCTGGCAGCACTTCAAGAGGCAGTGCAGGACCTGCTCTTTGGCCATCTCAGAGAGCCTTGCCACCATTGCCCCTGGGGACGCAGGCATAGGAGGAGCAAACCATGAGATAATGCACATGCCTGGCCTCGATGGAGTTGTAGGAGTGCAGATTGGAGAGCACGCCGAGTACTACGAATGTATGCATGGCACTTAAGGTTTGGAGTTGGCATCTGTGCAAGTTGGTAGACCCATTTTCTTCGCTATCAATGTGCAGATGCATTTAACGCATTCCCCACTGACACATGTGCCAACAGCAACTGACATGTGATGTCACCAGGCCCTACCCCGCAAGCCATTTCCTTCTTGTCACTCTATACATCGCCACAAGCACAGTGTGCCGCTAACTCTGTACAGTGAGGCCGAGGATGCAATAGCACTCACCTGTCGTGCCATGGAAAGCGTGGAATCTAGGTATACCCCTAGAGTCTTTACTGAAGGTGAGACAGTGATAATTGTGTTATCTATGGTGAAGGCGCAATATTGCTTACGAAGTTTGCTGAGAGTTTCTTTAGGGACGACTATGAGGATCTCGGTTTTGTCTCCGTTGAGACAGAGCCCATTTGCTGCCATCCAGGCTTGAATGGTGGCATAAACCATGTGGAGAGGCTTGGCATCTTATTCGTAGGAACTGGAGAGAGGTATGAGGACCTGGGTGTCATCAGCATAGTTGTGTAAGATATGCTGAGATTATTCAGCTTGTCGAAGAGTGGTTTAGTGAATAAATTGTATAGGGTCAGTGCTGTGCAAGAACCCTGGGGAACGCCGCAGTGAATGGTGGTTAGTGCTGCACAAGCCTGGTTGGAGAAGACCTTCATGGCTGTTCCCTCCAAGAAGGAGGGGATCCATGTTGTGGCTTCTAAGGAGAATTTACTTTCAGCCTGCAGGATTGCCGCCACGCTGCGCTGCTCAATGCAGAACAGATTCAGAACTTTTGAATCTGTTCTGCACAACTTGTGGCAGTGGAAAATATACACACTGTTCTCTCGCACACTTGGGGGCCCTGATTGGGGGCAGGGGGTGCCCCTCCTCGCCCTTTGAAAGCTGCTGCCACTGTCTGCATTATGTTGGGATGAAGTAGAAGACTATTTGCTCTCCTGTTGCCTTGCGATTGTTTTAACCCACCGACACTAACAATGCCGGAAGGTTTTCAAGCCTGACCATTCCTGAGCCAAAGACGCGCTCTCTTTACTAGGAAATAGTTTATATGGCGCATCCCTCTTCATCTCGGTGCACATTTACTTCTCCGCCTATCCTTCACCTGGCCTGCAGGCTGACCAGTCCCAGAATTGCACAATTCTGCTGTTTGTTTTGTGGGAGAAATTAAACATACTCCCGGGCAATCTAACCAAATTCTTCTTAAGGTTTTCGCTTGAGTACATCTTCAGCTCATCCCCCATTCAAATACTGCTTTTATTAATAGCGATTTATCTCTCTGAAACCGCCCTCCCATAACACCTCCGAATGTACTCCCCTAACTTCTGCAGTCCTGAGTTATAATCTCTTGAACATCGCCCTGGTGCTCCGCGTAGAATCAAAAGAGGAGCCCTGAAGAAGTGTCAGCCTGCGCATGTGCGCTGGCGCTTGCTTCTTTGGGGACGCTAATCTTCTGACGCGCGCAGCCCTGACCACGAGTGTCATTCAGAAAATATATACTATATACTGCGTGTTCTGTGTTTTCGATTGGTTGATGGGGGTTGAATGCTCTTTGTGACTTAAATTGTTCTTGCCTTGCTGTTGAATGTTCCATTATATGTGTATAATTCTTGATTTGTGACATTTGTTGGGTTTATTGAAAATATGAAAATAAAATGATCAAGAAAATATCTGCAAGGTTTTCCTACTCTGGAAGCATTGATTGGACAGGTACTATACAGTTTTCTGAATATCCATGATTAATTCTCAGAAGAATCCGAGAAAAGGTGCTGCGGTTTGGCACTGATCATATGCGGTCCACTGCTGCTGGCTTCTAACTTGGGCTGCAGCTGCTACAGATTTGATGAAGAAACTACATTTGCAAACTCCAGGTTCTGACTTATGAAAGTCTGTAATTTTCCAGCTTCAGTTTAAATAAATCCAGCTCGGCCAGCTACCCAATTAGTATTCACGGTGCACCCCACTGAGTATCGGGAACTTGTTACAAGAAGATGTCAAAATCTTGATGGGAAGACCTATGTGGCCCTCGGGTAGGCCTGCTGAGCCAGAGAATCAGGCCTGGACGTGCTCGCAGCTGGGATGATGAGTAGAAGGCAGATCTAGGATGCCGCTGAGAGTTCTCTTCTGCCTGTCCCCCTGGCCGTCCCCTCTATCCAAGACCGGGCAAGATCTTAATTCCTATAGGAATGTCCGTTAAGTAAAAAGATACAAACACACCCCAAACTCTAAATCGGAAATCACTAATGATTGAGAACCTCAACCACCCTGTGACCCACTGCAGTCTCCCTAAGGAGATCTGACATATAGCTCTGGCAGGGTCCAGGTTTCCCTTCTTCCTGGTCAACCACCTTGTGACCCACTGCAGCCTCCCTAAGGAGACCTGACGTATAGCTCTGGCAGGGTCCAGGTTTCCCTTCTTCCTGGTCAACCACCTTGTGACCCACTGCAGCCTCCCTAAGGAGACCTGACGTATAGCACTGGCAGGGTCCAGGTTTCCCTTCTTCTGGTCAACTACCTTGTGACCCACTGCAGCTTCCCTAAGTAGACCGGACGTATAGCTCTGGCAGGGTCGAGGTTTCCATTCTTCCCGGTCAACCACCTTGTGACCCACTGCAGCTTCCCTAAGGAGACCTGACATATAGCTCTGGCAATGTCCAGGTTTCCCTTCTTCCCGGTCAACACCTTGTGACCCACTGCAGCTTCCCTAAGGAGACCTGACATAGAGCTCTGGCAGGGTCCTGGTTTCCCTTCTTCCTGCTCAACCACCTTGTGACCCACTGCAGCTTCCCTAAGGAGACCTGACATCGAGGGTTGGTTCTCTGAAGTCGTTGCGCAAGCGGGTCCTGCGGTGGACAGGGCGCGAACGACATCACCCTTGCCTCCATTGCCAGCCGTCAATCGAGTTCCTCCTCGAAAAGAAAATTGTCCAACCTGGGTAAACTGCAGTAGAAGCCTGAGAAGCCGCGGACAGAGGAGCAGAAGGCCGAACTGCCCAAGAAAGCCCAATCGGCACAGGATAAGTCTTTGTCGATGATAGAGCTGGTGGCCGCTGCTCTTACGAAGGTGAAGGGGGCTGACCCCGTGAAGGTAGCCCCTGCAGCACAGAAGGTGTCCCTGCCACTGAGACGCAAAACCGCTGCAGTGACTTTGGCAAAGTCTGCTGGCAAACCGGAGAATGGGATGCTGTTTCTGAGCCCGGTTCTGACCCCTCAGGGTGGAAGAAAAGGGGGGGTGGGGCAAGGAGGCCCCGGATCAGCCCAGGCCATGTCCCAGGCCATGGAAGTTTCGTCCACGGACGACAAGGACCAGGAGTCCTTACACATGGTCCACGAGGACATGGAAGAGGAGGACGGTGAGGATGGCACAGGGCCTAGTGTTCTGATCACGCCAGTTCAGCTGAGGGATGTGTCTCTGGACATCCTGTCGACCCTCCACACCTTGGTGGCGGAGATCCAGAAGAGGATGCCACAGGGCCCGGTTCAAATGGTCCCCCAGCACCCCATCAGCCGCCAGCGAAGAGGAGGAAGCATCATTTAACGCCCCCATTTCAGACTCCACATCTGTGTTGGGCACCCTCTCCCCCAGTAGACCCAGACACTGGTACAGGGACAGATACGCCCATGGTATCGACGGAGGATGACGAGGATATTGCCACAGCGGGTCTCCGCAGCCTAGGGTGTCCCCACGTTCCATTTCATGATCACCAGAGCCTCTGAGCTGTTCCAGCTTGTGCCTGAAGAAACCAAGAAGGAGAGTTTCTTGTACGAGAGATGCAAGGCTAAGAGGAAGACAATCATGGCAGTGCCCCTTCTGGACGACTTGTGGGAGGAGGGCCTGGCCCTCTTGAAGAACCCTTGTACGGCTCCAGCCAGGCGGGATAGGCTGGAGAAGAAGTACCGGGTTCCAAAATCCGTGCCTGAAGTCACAACCATCGCCAGACTCTGTGTTTTCAGCAGCTATGAGGAAACGCTCTGCTAACCCGTCCTCGGTCCCTGCGGACAGCGAGGGGAAGAAAATGGACGACCATGGAAAGAAAGGTGATTTACACCTCAGCGGCCACAATCAAGGCGGCCAATGCACTGGAAATCCTAACCAGGTTACGACAGGGTGCTGTGGTACAAGCTGGGCCCGATTTTGGAGTTCCTCTCTGTTGAGATGGATTTCTGAATTCTAACCCGGTGGGCAGAAGTTCAGAAGGCGAGCCTAGTTTCTTGGAACAGGGTAACCTTCTGGACAAGCCAGACCAATCAAGGTAGCATTGGCGACGGTCAGGACTAGGTCTCAGGAGGGGTGAGGGTGATTGAAAGCCCACAATGATCACACACAGCAAACACCACAAATTACTCTGTCAGGTGTATATATCAAAAATACATATACATGTATTAAAGGACTTTTAACTCAAACACAAAGTAAATCTCAGCAATATTAACAAAAGTAACACAACACTAACTAGGAAACATACATACAGTAACTATTGGCCTAAAGGAATTTTACACAAGTAGAGATCCACAACCTGCAACAGAAAGGGGTCAAACAGTGTGAATATATTTTAGGAAATCCTTCATCCATTCAAACCATAATTAATAGGCAGTCTAGACTAGAAGTGTGGAGCCTTGCACTCAAAAGTACATTCAATGCTGGAGCACACGATCATGCGGTTAAGTTCAAAACTGGTCTCTTCAAGGGGCTGTAGTGACTCAGGAACGTGGGTGAGGTGATGAAGAATAAGGTCCCACTTTTCATCGGGGGTCTCCACAACAGGGAAGAGCGATTTCCAAGAATCGGGAATAGCTTGGTAGCACAGGCTACCTTGAAGAGGGCAAGTGGCCCTCAGGGGACACTTGTGCGTAAAAGTCTATGGATGCGCCAGGGGCCACCGGTAAGGGTTGCAAGTACTTACCGTCCCTCGGTGCACACCGGACCAAACTTCATCAGTCAAGTCCAGTTGGTTCGCAGGTTCGAATCCCACAGTTGCGAGTCTCTGTGGCTTTCAGAGGCTGCGTTCCGGAACCTCAGTCTGTGGCGGGGCAGTGGCAATTTCTCTGCTTCTGGTGAAGGGATTGGCCTGTTCCACTGCAGCTTGTCTTAGGGCACAGGGGGGCACAGCAGCAAGGCACCCACGAAGATCGTCACCACAGCAGGACGACACAGTAACCGTGTATGCTCGGGTTTAGGCGGACTCCTAATTCCAGACCCAGGAATGCTAGGTGTATGTAACTCAGCAAGAGAGTGCCTTATACCACAAGCTTACGGTCCACAAAGGCTCAAGTCAAAACGGCGGTGGTTCTAGGGCAAAGGTTCCGTACAAGCTGGTCAGTTTACTGGGCAGTCCAGGAGCACTTCCGAAAAGACTTACTTACAGGTTAAGCAGGAGATGTCGAGAGCAGTTAGTCCCACTACTCCAACGTGTCGAAGCACCTTTCAGTCCTATGATCGATGAGAAACGGGGGCTCTGACGAGACGACAGCTGGGTCAGGGTGCCAAACCTTCCAGCGGGTCACCAGCGGTTCCACAGATCTGCTTCTTCAGTTCAGGAAACTTGGCTTATTTACTAAGTTTGGTGTGTGCTCAGAAGATCGACCTGGAATGGTCGTAGGATGCCTTCTCTTATCCAAAATCTCCTTCACGCCAAAACAAAGAGAAACCAATAAGAGATCTGCTCACATTCAGCCATCCCAGACGTGGACCAATCACGGATCACGGTGGTCCCAGTCATCCCAGCACACAAGAATTCCTGGCACCCAAGATGTGTATTGGAACTAGACAGCTCCAGCCCACATCCTGGGTGCACACACACAAGGCATGCAGAAGCCCGCGAAAGCTTCGGTTTGCACGGGGGTCTTCATGACCAAATAATAAATTTCCCAGATTTGCTCGACCTGGGGAAGGCAAAGGGACAAGATGGCCAAAGGACAGAACAAAGCACCTTGTGGCATGGCCATTTTAGGCACTGGCCACTGTCCTGGGCCAAAGGTGGTAACCGCGGTTTGGACAATAGAAAACAGTCAAAAATGCTTTAAAAGTAACTGCTGCCACTAGCTCTGTCCTGGACACACTTGTACATTCACCAAAAATCCTTTGAGGGTGTCTACGGCCTTCAAAATGAAAAGGGGACCGCAGGGCACTGTACTGGAAGGTACATTGTGCACTGATAAAATGTTACTACAAAATAGCAACAAAGTGAAAGACTAAGGGAAACAAAGTCTCCCAGTACTGACTGACTGAAGGGCATGTCGGTTTCCCCATAACAAAATTAGCAAAAGCCTAGCGGAGTGCAGCAGAAGGCTGGGCCCCACTTGGTAAAAGTCAGGCTAGGATGGTCAGACAAAAGCAAAAAGTTGGGGGGTTCACAACTGGAGGGAAAAATACCCATAAATGGAAATCTTTCCTAACACTCCCCGACGACAAGAGGATGGAGGCATTTGCTCTCTTCCAGGACGGGGTGGAAGCGTCGGATCACACCATCATAGTGGCGCTGGACATTGCCGGCACTGGGTTCCGGCAGATGGGGAACAGTGTCTTTCTTCGTCGCCAACGCTAGATGAAGGTCACGAATTTCCTCCAGGAGGTCCAGGCGAAGGTACTGGACATACCTTTTGACGGAGATAACCTTTTTGGGTAGGTAGTTGACGAGTCCCTACAGACCATCAAAGCGGATATGGGGACGGTGCCGCAAGCCTGTGGGCATTATTTCGGAGCAGCAAGAAGGATTGCTGCAAGCAGTGCAGAAAAATCGCGGAGTGAGAGCTATTTGCAGAGCACACTCCGGAATTCACTTTTATTAGAGCAGCAGCTTCATTATTTGTGCATCTGTCGTTCTTTACATAGTCAACGCAACATCTTGCCCTGAAAACCACGAGGGCTCATCCTGAAAACATGGCCGCTTCATAAATCTGCGGCGACCCCCTCGCCGCAGTCAGGCATCCCAGCAAGGCTGTGCATTTGGAGTGGCGGAAGCCTTCCACAAAGTGTGCTGCCATTCGCCGGCAGGCGAGAAACCGGCCCAATTCCCAAGGTGCAATTCTAAAGGCTACTCCTGTCCCGAGCCTGTCCAGGGCTGACAGAGGCCAGGAACCTGTCCGTGCGCCCCTGGTCCACTGCCTGATACTGCCTATTAACCTATGTAAGCTGTATTTTTATTGAAAACCACTTCTAGCCGAAACTTACATCTACAAAGCTTCACCCCCCCCGAACTTGCCGTCCGCACCCTAAAACACTTTACCAATGCGAACACACCAGCTCTGACCCCATTACACCTACAGCAATTGCAGATCCTGTGCTGTGTGCCTGACTGCTTGCCTTTGCTGATGCATTGTTTACCCGCAGATAGTATTGTTCACGTCCGGCCACCTTTCCTATTTGCACTTAACATCTACCCAATCTTTGCTTATGGAATGTACCGCGACTCTCGTTGCACACGTCATGTAAATGGCATCATGCAGCATAACGTATAACTTGTTTAGCGCGCATTTGCCTAGTCAATGTGATACTGCAATCTAACGTTGCTCTGTAGAACACCGTTGAACCAGCCCTATAGGCATATGCCCGCTTTTCCTTGTGCTTGACTTACCTGCATTGTCACTGCCTCTTAGGCCTACAAACTCTCATATGCCCTAGAATTGTCTCTGCCTAGTGTGCTTCTGCATTTCTAAGCCCAGCCACGCACTGAACTGCTTGCTCCTCCCTGTGCCATTAGCGTATTCTGACTGATCTGCTTCTGCTTGCTCTCATTATCTGCATGCCTAACTGAGCTCGCTTAACTGCATTGCATTGCATGTTGATCTAGCCTGTTTTGTCCACGAGCTCAAGCTTGCCTGCTCCACCTTTGTACTCTCTTGAACGTGCTTGGCCCGTATATGCATTATTCTGCTTAGCAACGCTTTGCGCCCCACACCCTTACCCAACGTACCAGTTTGTAATACCCCCCTCAACGTACACCCATGGTCAACACTCCTGGCTCATCTGCACCCACCTTTGCCACCCCTTCAACATAGTACTACTCCCCGTACACACTTGTCCAACCTCTAGCCCCACCACTGGCACCTAAGTACTGAACGATCTGCCAACCACCAGAATCATAAGTGCTCACAGACACGCCTATCGACCAAACTTATTGCATTTCACTATGTGCAACCTTCATACTACCCTACACCACTTCACATTACTATCTTTACTAGCCTTAGCACATAGCTATACACCCAGCTTACCCTCCCAGCTGACTCCCACAAAGTCAGAATACTACATGATGTATAATCCCACGATCTACCCCACTCACACCTGGCCACCTTGCCAGATCACACACACCTCCCTCCTTGCCCGGTGTCAGCAGCATGAACCCCATAGCTCTGCACCACCTCTGACCACCATTTCATCCCCTATCAACCCTTATCTGAACTGCCCTGCATATGGCTGGAACATTTTCAACTAAACCCACACCAAACAAACCTTGCACTTTACACCTTCGGAACCTCAGATTAGGCTTCAGACTCTCTCACTCAACCTATCACACACAGAAGTACAGCGTTACTGTGATTCCACATACACCTACACAGCCACCCACCAGCCCAGCTAACACCTTGCCTTCACCTGTCCTCTCCACGCAAGCACCCAAAGACCCCCTGATCAAATGCGCCTTGATCAACGCTAGATCCCTTACTGCGCATGTCCTAGATATTGCTGATTTCATTACCACCCAAGACCTTGATCTCCTGGCTATAACTGAGACCTGGCTCCATGCTGCCTCAGGTCCTTTACTAGCCCTTGCCTTATCGACAGATTACACAATCATCAGATGCGATCGCAACAGCACCCAATCCAAAGGGGAAGGCGTCGCTATCATCCACAAAAAAATCTGTCTGCATTAGAGCAATCTGGCACCACCAGTTTCCATCTGCTGAACTCCTATCAGTCAAGCTACCTATTTCACCCAATCAAATTGTCACCATCCACCTTATCTAACGGACTCCCGGACCCATCACCGCCTTCGCTGATGACATTGTCTATCATCGCAGACAGAACTAAAACCAACTCCCAAATCATTTTACTCAGTGACTTCAACCTTGGCTTCCGAGACCCCAATGACACCATAGCCTTGGGCATTGCTAGTACCCTGTCAGACTTGGGCTTCTCCCACCACATACAGGAACCCACCCACAATAAGGGAAGAACCCTCCACTGGCTAGTCGACCTAAACTGCAGTATTAACGTACAATCGAACTTAGCTTGCTCTTGGTCAGACCACCATCTGATCACGTTCAATGTTAAAGCCAATATTCATGCCCCCAAACATACATAACTCCCCCTATTCATACAAGAAATAAAAGAGATATAACATATTCTACCTACTCTGAACAAAGTGTCATCTTCCTATACCAATCCCACAACGTTAGTTGATTCCTACAACCAGATCATGCTCCAAGCCTTGAATACCATTGCCCCCTTCAAGCTAAGGAAACCGAAACCACGCGCCACACCTCAACTCGTGGTTCACACCACAACTGAGATCACTACGGAAAGAGAAGCGCACTACTGAAGCTTGCTGGAAAAGCCTTCCCACTGACTCCAACAAGGCTAGCCTCACATTAGCATCTCTCAACTTCAAGGAAGTTGCATACAATAAGCACATCACTCAAGCCGAGTCAAACACTAAAGAGCTCTTGAAGATCCTGAAGGAACTTGAGACTCCTGTCACTCCCCCCGACATATGCATCAAAGACAGCACGTGGTGCACCAACATTCAACACACACTCCTAGGGAAAATCACCACACTTCAAACTAAAATTAATGCTAAACAAAATAGCCTTCAACCTGACTTTTTACCAAACTTTCCCACTCGCAACACCTCCCATACACCCCCCCTGCCCACACCTTTCACATTCTCACCTTTGACGATCATCGAGGTTGAAAATATCATTAACAATCTAAAACAGTCTTATTTCCAAGGCCACCCTTGTCCAGCCTCAATTAAGGAGGCCGCTCACGAATTAGCCCCCATTTATTACTGCTTTCATAAATTCTTCATTCAAAACATGCACTGTTCCTGACAACCTTAAGGACGCTTGGGTCATTCCCCTCCTCAAAAAAACGACCCTCGACACAAGCATACCCACCAATTACAGACCCATCACAATGGTACCATTTCTGCTTAAAATACTGGACCGTGCTACCTACTTTTAGATCCAAGAATACTTCGAATCTAACTAACTCCTCGGCCTTAGGCAATCTGGCTTCCGCCCCAGGCACGGCATGGAAACCTCCCTTATTGACTTGAAAACGGAGACATGAAAGACCAAGGGAAATTAGCACTCCTACTATTGTTAGACCTATCAGCGCCCTTCGATTTGGTCAACCACAAAATTCTGTGCCAGCACCTCAAATCAGCCGCTCACTTCTCGGATCCCATCACCTCATGGATCAAGTAATTTCTCAACAACAGATCCATGAGGGTCTTATCCCCCTCAGCATCCACCGAACCTTCACTGGTATTATGTGGTGTACCACAAGGTTCCTGTGTCTAGCCCACTTTATATAACATGTTCACCAAACCTCTATTCAATATTCTCGACTATCTGGGTGTCACCTACACGAACTACGCCGATGACACCCAGATACTCATTCCCATTACAGAAGACTATTAGGCCGACACCACCTCACTCAATAAAGTCTATGCAGTCATTCAGGCGTGGATGGCCCAACACGAGCTGTGCCTCAACGATGACAAGACTGAGCTCCTCATCCTGGGCTCTAACTACCGACTTAAGCAACTTGACCCAGCATTCAAAACATTCAACATCGCCGTCAACACCATCAAGGTCTCGAATGACACCAAGGCACTAGGCATCTACCTCGATTACACTCCATCTCTTTCAAGGCAAACTAATGCCGTCAGCTCAGCTTCCTCATACATATGCAAACCTATCACTGCCTTCCGCCCCTTCCTCACCACAGCTTACTGTATCATCTTAGCTGGAACTCTTATATCCAAAATGTACTACTGCAATGCCCTCTACTTAGGTACTGGCCAACTTAACTTAACTTCAGATCATTCAGAACAATGCCATCAGGGCTGCCCTAAACTTACCCAGGGGTCAGCACATCTCGGATACCAGACGCAACTTAAGCTGGTTGTCAGTTGGTCAAAGAATCTCCTTGAAATCGCTGGCCCTCACCCATAAATGCATAAACAACCAGGTGCCCATCTACCTTGCCTGCCACTTAACTCCCCACACATCATCCCGACCGCTCAGATCTGCGCAGGCGAATTGCCTTGCGCTACCCAGATTCAAATTACAGAAAGCGGGCTGGACTAGCTTCCCCACATTAGCCTCCAAACTTTGGAATACTCTGCCCAATCAGCTTAGATCGGAACCATCATTGCATTCCTTTAAACGCAAAACCAAACCGGTTAGCAGAACCTGTTAACCTTCTGACTGCCTGAGATTTCCCATGCTCGTGCCCCCCCCACTGGTCATAACCTGCATTTTGTAGATACTTTGAACTTTCCCTGTACAGCCATGACTCATCCCTGTATATTTTCTTATTTGCTTCAAAACATTGTATATCTTTGTACCTTATCACTCTGTTTTTACTGTATATTGCATTACTTTATTCTGTACTTGTATCATTATGTATTATACTGTAAATCTCAAATGTATGTCTCTGTAACCTAAATTAAGCGCCCAGATGCCCTTGGGCCCGGCGCGCTATACAAATAAAGAAATACAAATACAAATACACCTCAGCAGCACTGATCTTCTTTTTGCTCCTCCAGAGGGAAGTCGAGCAGGTCGTCAAATGTTTTTTCCTCATCCTACCGTCAGCCTTCCAAATCCATGACCCAGGAAGCCTACAGAGGGTTTTCCCAGGTCTACGGTAGAGCAGGACAGCGCTGACGTCGCCAGCAAGGCAGGACGCTGGCGCTGATGCAAGCCTGAACCAACCAGGATGTCTGATCCCACCTGTGCACCCTGGTGGGAGGCCGGCTGACTAGGTTCATCAGCAAGTGGGAAAAGATCACCACCGACAGATTGGTGCTGGACGCACTCGCCCAAAGACATACCCTGCCGTTTCAGCACAGGTGTCCGCGGATCCCTCCAGAGGCCCAGTAGGAGCAGCACATCAGCTCTTGGAGGAGGTGGGGGCAATGCTGCGAAAAGGGGCGATAGAGCTAGTTCCCCAGCAACACTGGGGCTCCTGAGTCTATTCCAGATTCTTTTTAGTCAAAAAGAAGCCTGGCGGCTGGAGGCCCATTCGAGACCTGTGACGTCTGAACAAGTACCTCAAATTCAAAAAGTTCAGTATGGTCCTGTTGCAGCACGTGCTCGGCCAACTAGAAAAAGGAGACTTCTTGTTGCTGCTGGACCTGGAGGACGCCTACTTCCACGTCCCTATTCACAAGAAACACTGAATGTTTCTACGCTTCGTGGTACAGGGACAAAACTACCAGTACAAGGCCCTTCCTTTCAGCTTAAAGTCAGCCCCCAGGATATTCTAAGTCTACGGGGTATACACATGTACCTGTACCTCGACGACTGGCTCATCCCAGGCCGCTCGCAAGAGTTGGCCACCATACACCCGGAGATGACCGTCCAGTTGCTGACAGGTCTGGGATTCTCCAACAACTATCCAAAGTCCTGCTTGACACCATCGCAAAATACACTGTTCCAAGGAGCCAGACTCAATACGGTCTACTGTCTGCTGACGTCACCCTCAGAGGAGGATGCAGCGACTGTTGTTGATAAAGACCACCACGGTGCAAACCATCAAGCCGTTGCTCGGCATGAAGTCATCTTGCATCTACCTTATCCAGCTCTGCAGGTTACATATGCAACCTCTTCAGGAGTTCCTGGACGCTCGCTGGATACAGGTGTCCGGAAGCTTCACAAACAAGATCCTGCTCGACGAGGAGTTCCGTTGGGCAATAAGGTGGTGGGGCGTCCACTCGAACATGGCCCTGGGCACTGGGTTTCAAAACCCCCATACCAGGATACGGTCACAACAAATGCTTCCCTTTAAAGGCTGCAGAGCCCACACCGGATGTCTGCATGTCGGAGGCCTGTGGCTGCCGGAGGAGAAGGATCTCCATATCAATATTCTAGAGCTACGGGCAGTGTTCTAGGCCCTCAAGTCATTCCTTGCGTCTCTGAAAGGCAAGCTGGTGAGGATCTTCACAGACCACACCATCACAATGTTCTACATCTGGAAACAGGGGGTCACTTGATCCCCAGCGCTCCCCAAGGAAGCGCAGGACTTGTGGCACGGGGCCGTGGGCCAAGAGATGTTCCTCGTTCCTCTTCACCAGGCGGAAGTCAAGAACACCATTGCAGACTCCCTCAGCAGGGAATTTTTCTCCTGCCACGAGTGGGAACTTCGGCAGGACAAGGAGGACCACATCTTGGTCAAGTGGGGCAGGCTCCTGATCGATCTGTTTGCGACGGCGGTGAACTCCAAATGCCAGAAGTTTGCCAAGAGATTCCACCAACCGAGGAGCCTGTATGCGTTTCCTCAGTTGCCTCTCCTGCTACGAGTCATCAACACACTCAGACAGTGCCAATAGAGGATGATACTCATCACCCCGGAGTGGCCGAGGCAGATTTGGTACCCGGACCTTCTCAGCCTGTCTGCGTCACCTCTGGTCAAGCTGCCAGTGGTTCCGGATCTTCTCACCAGAGAAGGAGGTGCAATCCTTCACCACGACCCAGGATCGTTGAACCTGAGGGCTTGGCTCTTGCAGCCCTAGAGTTTGGAGGATATGAGTGGCCTGCGGACTGTAGGGAGTTCCTCGCCAAAGCCAGGCCATCGTCGAATTTGAAGTGCTATTGTCACAAATCAAAGCATTTCGCTACGTGGTGCCGGTCTCAGAAGATTACCCCTCTGAGGGTCACGGCCCCGCAGATTCTTTGTTACTTGCTATCCTTGGCCAAGGCTGGACTGGCGCACGCCTCTATCAATGTACATCTGGCTGTTATCTCCTTCTACACCTGGTCTCCAGGAAGATGTTCGCTTTGGTCTCACTGATTCGTCAAGGAGTTCCTCAAAGGACTGTTTTGATCTTTTGCACCGGTGAAGGCTCCTGCCCCAGCGTGGGAACTCAACGTGGCGCTGACGAGGCTCATGCGGGCCCGCTTCGAGCCTATGCATCAAGCCCCTCTCAAGTTCCTCTCGTGGAAAACTGCTTTCCTTTTGGCCATCACCTCTGCCAGGAGGATAGGTGAGATCCATGCCCTGTCCGGCAAACAGCCATATCAGACTTTCCACGAATCGAGGGTGATGCTGCGGACGCACCCCTCTTTTATGCTGAAGGTTCCCTCGGAATTCCACCTCAACGAGCCTTTGGTGTTGCCTGTTTTTTTCCCAAAGCCTTCATAGCCGGCTGAAAGGGCCTTGCATTCGCTGGGCATTGCTTGTGCCCTGAAGTTCTGCATGACACGCACAAAGAGTTTTCGGAAGACTTCACAACTGTTTGTGAACTTTGGTCCTGTGAACCATGGGGAAGGCCTTGTCCAAGGCTTCCATTTCATGGTGGCTCTCTGGCTGCTTCACGCACTGTCATCAGTTGGTGAACTGACCATTGCCCGGCCGTCCGAGAGCTCACTCAACAGAGTGATCGCTGCGACAACAGCATTCCTGTCTGGTGTGCCCCTGCTGGACATCTGCATGGCTGCTATGTGTAGGTCCATGCACACCTTAATGAAGTTCTGCTCCATCGACAGGGATTCCAGGGAGGAGTCCAGTGTCGGCAAAGCAGTGCTTCGCAACCTGTTCGCTTGAGGTGTGTATGTTCCAGAGGGAAGAGTTAATTGCTTCTGTTGAGCCTTTCCACCTCCAGTGGTTGTGTAATGTTGTACTGCTATGTATTTGTTATTCATGAGCATGTCAATCCATGCCAGACCCCATGCTGGAGAAGGAACACGTCACTTACCTGTAACTATTGTTCTCCAGAATGGGCATGGCATGGATTCACATGCAAACCCTCCCTCTGTCCCCTCTGAGGCTCTGCTTGGTCATACTGCCACTTTATGTGCTTGCCAAATCTGAAGATGGCTGCCAAAGGAGGGGCTTAGGGAGAGGACTGTCATTAGATGGGGCAGTATGACCCAGAGGACAGTGATTAGATTAAAGGAGAAATAGAGTTTGTAAGTGAAAGTGAAACTGTTTTTCTTTTACTAAGAATTCCCAGCCTCACGACAGGGAATATTCATAAGCATGTGAATTCATGCCAGACCCATGCTTGGAGAACAGGAGTTACAGGTAAGTAACTTCTTCCTTTCAGTACTTCCTCCTTCGTTGTTGCAACAGTTTTGATGAGTCCTATTCATTGAAATTCTACACTCTGTCTCTGTTTCACATCTGTTAGTTTGGCCAGGGCTGTCTGGCCCTTCAGGCCGACTGGATATACGGTATGGCGTTTATCCCCTCGGAGGTGTTGGTCAGCTCATTGTGGGCCATCTTTCCTTCCAGGTCATCTGGTTGTCTTATGGCTTTCACCCCTACATGGGTTGTTCTTAGGCTGAGCCCCTCATGTGCTCCCTGGACTTCTGCTTCTCTGGTGGCTATCAGCCCATCGTGGGCTCTCTGGACTCTCTGGTCGTCTGCTTCTCTTCTTGCTTTCACTCCCCCCGACCCCCTTGTGTGGTATGCTCATGTTCAGCCCCTTGTTGGCTGTCTAGCCTCTCTGGCGGTTTGTTTCACTGCTTGGTTTCACCTCGTTGTGGGGTATTTTCAGGTTCAGCCCCTTTTGTGGTCTTTCTGGCCTCTTCGGTGGTGTTTCACTGCTTGCTTTCACTCCCTAGTGGGGTATTCTCAGGTTCAGCCCGTTGTGGGCTGTCTCGGTGCCTCACCACCCCCTCTTTTGGTATGCTGCATACCTGTTCTCCTGTGGCAGTGTTCATCGGAGGAGGCGGCTTCTCAGTTTGTTACGTAACTGTTAATGCATCGTCGTTGTCTGGTACCTCCTATCTGCGACTGGCCGGACTTTGGCGTTGGGACATCGGTATGCTGTTCCCGTGACGACTCGCTTCTCCATTGGTTAGGCAGCTCAGTGTTCTGTGGCCTCCCTGCCTTCCTGGACTCTGCAGCATTATGCAGGCTCTTGATTTCATCTGCCCACCGTTCTCTGTGCGGTCCTGCCTCCTGCCTCCTCCTCAAAGTGTGCTCTAACACCTGTAAGCGTCTCTTGTGCTAGATGGAATTACCAATAAATATCTCGGACCCAAATACCCGGACAGACCCAAAGAATAAGGCACTGTACTACTTTATCATTAGAATAAAATAAAGCGGGACAATCTGACGAACAAACAACAAGCTGGAGTTCCCACACTCACACGTCAGCTATGACGTCATCCTACGTGGCAAACTGTAAAACGTATTGAAGGGAGGGATTGGTCAAGGGAACATATGTACCTCTAGTATGTATAAGTGTTAATACTTTCATTGGGTGGCCCTTATCTGTTAGGCACACCTCTAACCACATCTAAATACATCACTTGCGGTAACTTTTTATCATTGCACAAAGAAGCTTACACTGCAGTGCAATGGGGTTCATTTTTGTTTTGCCCTAGACTAACACTCAGAGGATTTTTGGTTACTCTAGATGTGCTTGAAAGATGGGCTGATGGCAGCAATGACTTTTCCCCACTTTTTGGGGAATTTCGTTTTAGCTTTACTGCGTTTACCGCGTTTGGCTACTGACTGTGGCCACTGGTCAAACATGGCCATGCCACAAGATTTTCACCTGTTCTTTTTGCCATCTTGTTGTTTAGCCTTCTTCCTGGCCTCAGCGTCCAGGAAGATCCTTATAACGACTTCCAGTGCCCGGGAAAGCAGCAGCTTTTGGCGGGCTACTGGAGGGCTTTGTGTGTTTGCAGGCAGGATGTGGGCTGGGTCAGTTTGACCCTAATCCACATATGGTTTCTGTGTGTCTGAGTGGTATGCATGAGTATTCCCGCCAGTGGTCCTGATTGGACCACTGTGGGGTGTGTCGGGGCTAGTCCTGCTATTGGCTAGTGGAAGTTTCAGCTCCTACCTGGCTTTTAGGATAAGAAGAGGACCCCCTGCACCCTTTCGTCAGAGATCCTGGAAGAACCTGAAGAAGCCAAGACTCCTGTCCAGCTGAGAGACCCGCAAAGAAACCTGAACCTAACTGAAGGAGGCCTGGCAACCGGCTTCTGCTGCAGTCTTGGTGCCCTGGAGCCGTCCTGTGGCTGGCCAGCTTTGTTTTTGGGCTGCCGTGCTAACTTTGTCGCTGTACTTGAAACTTGCCACACCCTCAGCTGCTACTGCAAAGTCACCCTCTGTGCAATTTCAGCATCCTAGCACCAAAGGGACTCGAGAAAGACTGGAAAGTCTGACTGCGGCTAGTGATTCCTGTTGCATCGATGTACCCGGCGTGCACTGTCCGAAATCTGCTTACCTGACACGAGTCCAGTCCTGAGAGCGGTGCTGCATCGTTTGTTTTTGCATTCTTCGACCGAGAGTCCTGCACCAGCAAAAGATCCCAACCAGAATTATTCTCGAACCTGCAACCGCTGAAAATCGAGGACCGCGGATTTTGGCAGGAAAAGTAAAATAGGACGACCTTCCTTTGTTATGCCAAGTCTGGGAAAGATTTGGAGTAGGGGGGTCAGTTAAAGAGCTTTTATCCTACCTCTATACTCACATTATATGTCAATGGGCTTATAATAATACTATTTCTTACACTATTGGCTTTGCCAATGCTTGCCTTTGCAAGACTTCTGACTGTTGGGGATAATTTTGGGCATTAGTCTACATTTAACCCTAACTCTAAGAACCCTTCACTGGACCACAGAAACCCTACCTGCATTTTTCCTGCATCCTAAGTTCAGTGGAACTGTATCCTGAATAATAGGGCACAAGGCCCCAGGCAATTTAGGGCTGGACAATTGTATCTAGGGAATCATCTCTGTGGATCTTTTGGTGTATAATATTTACCTATTAATTCCTAAGTAGGAGTATTTCATTTGTATTGTGCATTTGAACCTGTGAATGTATATATGTATTTAGTTTGATGGTATTGTGTGATAAGTATTTTCTTGTATTCATTTTCTTATAGTGTATTTTGGCCATAATTAAATAACTGTATTTTTATACATCCCGTCTAAGTGCAATTTCTGACTCCCATTGTGTGACCTCATTGCGGACCCTTTACAAGCTCACCCCTCTGAAGAACTTACCCTACACCGCCTGTCACTACTACCTAAACTGGTGTGGCTACAGCTTCCCAGAGTTGTCCCTGTCCCAATATCGGTTTGCCTTCTATAAATCTGTCCACCAGGCCAGAGTATAGAAAATCAGTCCTAACAGACCCTCTGATTGGTTGCCATGCTTTCTCCACCTTGGACTTTTGGCTAGTTAGCAGCACGTAAGCAAAATGAACCCCAGGTGCCAAGAGTAACGTCAAACTACTCCTCACCTTCCCATTTAGTCCATCATCTCTCATTGGTCCGGCCCCAAGCCAAGGCTTCTCCTTTGTAGTTGATCTTGAGCCTGTTCCTGATTCTGGGACTGTTAAGGGAGTGTAGGCGCACCATTAGCTTTGTCAGGAGTTTAATGAATAGCCCTTGTCTTCGACTTCTGAATCACGTGTGAGGAGACAACAAATGTGTCCATTTTGGCCTTCTATTTACTGCTATTTGATTCAATTGAACTGGGTCTCATTACACTTCTTGGCCTCTGGAGGCTTGCTCACTCCACCTTGCATAGGCATTTTGCATCTTTAATTGTCCAATACTTGGCTCCTGCAGATGTTTCCTTCTTAACTTAATCTAAGAAGTATGTCTTGCGTACACAGCTTATCCTTCTGACTCCTTTGTGTCTTGCAATTATACGTTGAAGTAGCATCCTTGATCCCAGCACAATAGACTCCTCTTTATTCCTCACACAAAGCTGTTCTTTTAGCGTCTCCTGTCTCTGCGGCCCTGGTCTGTCTCTGAAGTAGCTTGATTGGTTTTAATGAGTCCGGCATCCATCTCTCCAACATGGCCCTCCCAACCACGGTATGTTTTCTTCTGCTGCAAGCGTCTATATGTCTCATCTACCTTGCATTTCTGCGTATATACATTCATTAATCAGTAGGTTACTTTATTTTCTTTGCATATATGATTTCTTTGTATTTGATTACATGCTTCTCTTGTTGCTTCAGTTGCGTCTTTATTTTTAAGTATTCGTATATTGTTTCAGTGTGTCTGTGTCTTCCCTTCATGACATCACTCTGCCTTTTTAGATTTCACTTATAGCTCTATGATGTCCAATGGTGTGTGCTGACATCCTTCCACCCTTTCAGTACAAGGGTACATTCGATAAGGTGTGGCTTAGTGCATATCGTCTCTCATACACTCAATGTGGTATTGGGATAATACCTGGTGTCCCACATAGGGCTCTTCTGCTGTTCTAGGATGACGGAGGTGATGGGGCGGGAGCTAGGGATGACGTATCCACCTGCTCCTCTATATTAGAGAGACATCCTTTCCTCTGTGCTCCGGGGCAGGCTTCTGTGTTTCACCCTCAGGCTGGCTCTCTCCACTTCTGGGTACCTTTAGACTTTTTAACTTCCTTTCTGGAACAAGAGAGGAGACACATTAGTCACTTTTATTAAAGGTGGCTGTTAGCATAACTTGGTCAGAAGCCAAGAAACCAAGACCATCGTCTTTAAAGGGCCCTGCACATGATGATATGACTTAACCTCCAGATGTTCAACCAAGATTTTGGACTGACTTAAAGGGCGTTATGGTAACATCTTTACCTGTGGATCACTCGTCTCCTAGGGGGGTCATCGCCCATGGGATCCCGCTTGCCATGTCCCCTAGGGGGTGTTAACAGGAGCAGGCTCACCTTTCTAGTCCCAGAGGGTGGGGGCTCCTGCTCGGGGAGATGGGACTCATTCCCTGGATTTGTCACAGGAGGGAGAGAAACAGATCTGTAGAATGATGAGTCGTTCCGATCAGCAGTTGGTTTCTTTACGAGCGGCACGGCTACGGCTATTTTGTAACAGTCTGGGAAGATACCAGTTGAGAGGGAGAGGTTGAATAAGGTTTAGAGGTGAGCGGATGGGGATCAGTGAAAGTTCATTCATATATGGTGCAAAGCGGTCATTTGGAGTACAGAATGGGTTTGCAGAGCGAAGCATGGGTAGCAGTTCTTGGAAGGAGGGGAGAATGAGGGGAGATGGGAGAGATATAAGGGTGAACTGGGAGGCCAATATTTTGGTGATTTTAGCAGAGAAGTAGGAGTTGCGACCATTTCTGGAGAGGAAGCTCCAGGGAGGTTTGTAGGGGGGAGGGATGAAACCATGACATGGAGGGTGGTTGATCGTGTGCGTGCAGTGAGAGGAAACAAGTAAGTGTCCTGGGGGGGGTTTGGCTGTGTTGTGAGCAGTGGTATGGGTCAGTAGAGAGTCTTCGTAGGCAGAGAGGAGAATGGAGTGGGTGAGTCTTTGTGCCAGGGTGTATGCAGCAACACATTGATGAGCTCAGTAAATCCACACCTGGGGACACGGGCAAGAGGAGGTACAGGAGCAGGCCGGCCTTTGATCATTGAATGGGCAGATAGTGCAGAGGTGAATTCAGTATAAGAGAGATTATGGATAGGATTGTATAGTGAGTGCAGAGTTCTGCCCCCTGTTGCTCTCCAGATATTTCGGACCGTGACTCCCATGATCCCTCATTGCAGACTGTTCTGACTAGGGCTGATGGCAGCTGTAGGTTGCAGGCCGCAGACCTTGGCATAACGCCTGCCTGATGAGCAGGAAGTGTGTGGCTTGGTCCTGTTTGTGCCAGGTGTAGGTGCCCTGAGCTTTTGCTCTTTAAATAAAATTGCCAACATTGTATGATTGACTATTTGAATTAACATATAGTACTATTGGTAATGTGTAAATGTTCCTTGATGCTTCTACTCTGATATCCATGTGTTCCAGGTTTCCCACTGCCCCTTTTGACCCCTCCAGAGTGCATGGGCTACTCTACCTGGCCTGCTCTGATGGGGTCCTCTAATAATGTGACGCGGACTGCATGTGCAAGGTGTGCGGAACCAAACTAGATGCAAGGGGACATCTGAGTCATTTGTGAGGGCCCACATGCTGAATTGATATTGATAACATTCTCATATAAATAGACCGGTCCGGGACCTGGACCTGGACCCACCAGTGCACTATCCACCGGATACGTCTCTACTGAAAGGGCTAACGCTTTGTGTACCCTGGACATGCGTGCCAAGTACGCGGCAGCACTATAAAACGGTACCTTGTCTACCAGCTTCGCTAGGCATGTGGTTTAATGTTGCATAGTAATAGAATATCAAACGCTGCACAAGGAGCAGCAAAGCAACTATGCCCCCAAAGGAGGTGAACGGCTAATCCTGGGTGTAATTTTTATTGGGGAGATAGCACATGATTTTATATTAAATAATTTACTGCCATGCATCCAGTTTACGAACATGTCCACCAAACCATGAGCAGCTGCTGGACAGCCCCCAAGCTTGGATCCTGCATACGGACCTTTCTGGAAGTGTGGCCCTAGACCCTGGCCAGGTTGCCATCGGGCCACTCAGTGTCCTCACCGTAGCCGATGGGGTGGGATGGGAGAGGAGAGCTTGTTTGGCAAGGGTCTCTGTGGCAGTTACTATAGCTGTGCGACTCACCTACATAGCCACCAACGATGATATGCCGGCCTACATGATGGCGGCGCTGGGTCATCTCACAGTAAAACCAGCACCAGACTATAAACTAGCCTGGCTCGTGAGGAGAAAATTAGGGGAAAAGTCCTTCTCATGCTATTGTCCAGTCCTATGAAACTCCACCCCGGTGCCAATCCAGACTGCTCCAAATCTCCTTCAGTTGAGGAAAGAACTGAAGACCTGCCTCCTCCAACACCACCTTGGGGTAGCCTCGATTCCGGCTATCACGTGCACACCCCAGTCAGTATATTGCACTCTCAAACTGAAGACCTGGCTCTTCCACCACCACCTTGGGGTAGCCTCGATTCCGGCTATCACGTGCACACCCCAGTCAGTATATTGCACTCTCAAACTGAAGACCTGGCTCTTCCACCACCACCTTGGGGTAGCCTCGATTCCGGCTATCACGTGCACACCCCAGTCAGTATATTGCACTCTCAAACTGAAGACCTGGCTCTCCCAACACCACCTTGGGGTAGCCTCGATTCCGGCTATCACGTGCACACCCCAGTCAGTATATTGCGCTCTCAAACTGAAGACCTGGCTCTTCCAACACCACCTTGGGGTAGCCTCGATTCCGGCTATCACGTGCACACCCCTGTCAGTATATTGCGCTCTCAAACTGAAGACCTGGCTCTTCCAACACCACCTTGGGGTAGCCTCGATTCCGGCTATCACGTGCACACCCCAGTCAGTATATTGCGCTCTCAAACTGAAGACCTGGCTCTTCCAACACCACCTTGGGGTAGCCTCGATTCCGGCTATCACGTGCACACCCCAGTCAGTATATTGCGCTCTCAAACTGAAGACCTGGCTCTTCCAACACCACCTTGGGGTAGCCTCGATTCCGGCTATCACGTGCACACCCCAGTCAGTATATTGCACTCTCAAACTGAAGACCTGGCTCTTCCAGCACCACCTTGGGGTAGCCTCGATTCCGGCTATCACGTGCACACCCCAGTCAGTATATTGCACTCTCAAACTGAAGACCTGGCTCTTCCACCACCACCTTGGGGTAGCCTCGATTCCGGCTATCACGTGCACACCCCAGTCAGTATATTGCACTCTCAAACTGAAGACCTGGCTCTTCCAACACCACCTTGGGGTAGCCTCGATTCCGGCTATCACGTGCACACCCCAGTCAGTATATTGCGCTCTCAAACTGAAGACCTGGCTCTTCCAACACCACCTTGGGGTAGCCTCGATTCCGGCTATCACGTGCACACCCCAGTCAGTATATTGCGCTCTCAAACTGAAGACCTGGCTCTTCCAGCACCACCTTTGGGTAGCCTCGATTCCGGCTATCACGTGCACACCCCAGTCAGTATATTGCGCTCTCAAACTGAAGACCTGGCTCTTCCAACACCACCTTGGGGTAGCCTCGATTCCGGCTATCACGTGCACACCCCAGTCAGTATATTGCACTCTGGTAATTACTTTTTTACTTGATGACTTAATGAATTCTCACTACCGATGCTGTGGTCTGGAAACGGTGCATGGTTTATATAAGAATAATAATATTCGCACGTGGGTTTCATCGGGAGTTGTCAGTAGGTGTTGGGGCGCGGAAGCCATGTCTGGAGGTATTGTCACTCCACTGCTCTCGCCAGACCCCATCACCTGCGCCCCACCTGATCCCGCCCGCGGCTGCAGCCGACGCTGAACCCCGGCCGCCCCGCCGTCTGCTTGTGCATAAGGTTTCTCAGTGGGACGTCCTCTTCTAGGGGACGGCCTCTTGTGTGCGCTCAAGAAAGAGAATTGATAATTAGGTGTCGCTTAAGAGAGCCAGGGACCCCCTGCAGGCGCTTCCTGCGCGCCGGGTTAATGAGCTGCAGATCAGCGTGAGGCCTCGGTGCTAATGACTGTCCTGAAGGAGTGAGTGCTCTGCAGCCTGCAGGCCCCCACGGGGTCTGCAGGGGGGTATTCTTCTGTGTCTGCGGGGCGGGGGAGGGGGTGGGCTATTGGCTAGAACATCCACCCACCTTCATGGCAGCACGTGTACTTCCAGCACACATTTGTTTTTCATGTTTGTGGAAGATGATTGGCCGCCAATGCCCCTTATCAGTGCCATTATTACCCATAATGCAGTGCTCACGTTATCCCTGTGGTGCACTACGGGGTAAAGGGCTGAGTCAGCCCGACCAGGGCATGGAACCCATGCTGCAGCAGGGCGGTGCCTTTTTGCCAAAGCGAGCATGTGGCGCTGGTTACAGTCAGTGAGGAGAGTGTAGCTGGAGGGGGGGCAGGGGTCCTGTTCCTACTTGTATCAAGAGGCCGTTAAGGATGACCCGCCCACAAGCATCACCATATCCACAGGGTTCGAAATTGAGGGGAGCTGGGAGCTTTCTAGCTGCTGCTTGTAGCCTAGAAGAGCCAGGTTGGCAACTGCTGCCAAACAAGCACACCTAAGTGAATGTAACGCTATGCATGTGGGGCAGTCTATGAATAAGCATTAGGACATACGATATGACATTTAAAGTGTAAGGGGTCACACCAATAAACCTGTGCATGTTCCGTGGAAGTTGGATTTGTAGAACGCAATGTACTAGCTCCTGGTACTGCTCACTGGTTATTGCCAGACACCCAGGAACGCTATGTACTAGCTCCTGGTACTGCTCACTGGTTAATGCCAGACACCCAGGAACGCAATGTACTAGCTCCTGGTACTGCTCACTGGTTAATGCCGGACACCCAGGAACGCTATGTACTAGCTCCTTGTTCCCCAGTGATAGCTCCTGGTGACTGGTTATTGCCAGACACCCAGGAACGCTATGTGCTAGCTCCTGGTACTGCTCACTGGTTAATGCCAGACACCCAGGAACGCAATGTACTAGCTCCTGGTACTGCTCACTGGTTAATGCCGGACACCCAGGAACGCTATGTACTAGCTCCTTGTTCCCCAGTGATAGCTCCTGGTGACTGGTTATTGCCAGACACCCAGGAACGCTATGTACTAGCTCCTTGTTCCCCAGTGATAGCTCCTGGTGACTGGTTATTGCCAGACACCCAGGAACGCTATGTGCTAGCTCCTTGTTCCCCAGTGCTAGCTCCTGGTACTGCTCACTGGTTAATGCCAGACACCCAGGAACGCTATGTACTAGCTCCTGGTACTGCTCACTGGTTAATGCCGGACACCCAGGAACGCAATGTACTAGCTCCTGGTACTGCTCACTGGTTAATGCCGGACACCCAGGAACGCAATGTACTAGCTCCTGGTACTGCTCACTGGTTAATGCCGGACACCCAGGAACGCTATGTACTAGCTCCTTGTTCCCCAGTGATAGCTCCTGGTGACTGGTTATTGCCAGACACCCAGGAACGCTATGTACTAGCTCCTTGTTCCCCAGTGATAGCTCCTGGTGACTGGTTATTGCCAGACACCCAGGAACGCTATGTGCTAGCTCCTTGTTCCCCAGTGCTAGCTCCTGGTACTGCTCACTGGTTAATGCCAGACACCCAGGAACGCTATGTACTAGCTCCTGGTACTGCTCACTGGTTAATGCTGGACACCCAGGAACGCTATGTACTAGCTCCTGGTACTGCTCACTGGTTAATGCCGGACACCCAGGAACGCTATGTACTAGCTCCTTGTTCCCCAGTGATAGCTCCTGGTACTGCTCACTGGTTATTGCCAGACACCCAGGAATGCTATGTACTAGCTCCTTGTTCCCCAGTGATAGCTCCTGGTACTGCTCACTGGTTATTGCCAGACAACCAGGAACGCTATGTACTAGCTCCTTGTTCCCCAGTGATAGCTCCTGGTACTGCTCACTGGTTATTGCCAGACAACCAGGAACGCTATGTACTAGCTCCTTGTTCCCCAGTGATAGCTCCTGGTTACTGGTTAATGCCAGACACCCAGGAACGCTATGTACTAGCTCCTTGTTCCCCAGTGATAGCTCCTGGTACTGCTCACTGGTTATTGCCAGACACCCAGGAACGCTATGTACTAGCTCCTTGTTCCCCAGTGATAGCTCCTGGTCACTGGTTAATGCCAGACACCCAGGAACGCTATGTACTAGCTCCTTGTTCCCCAGTGATAGCTCCTGGTACTGCTCACTGGTTAATGCCAGACACCCAGGAACGCTATGTACTAGCTCCTGGTACTGCTCACTGGTTAATGCTGGACACCCAGGAACGCTATGTACTAGCTCCTGGTACTGCTCACTGGTTAATGCCGGACACCCAGGAACGCTATGTACTAGCTCCTTGTTCCCCAGTGATAGCTCCTGGTACTGCTCACTGGTTATTGCCAGACACCCAGGAATGCTATGTACTAGCTCCTTGTTCCCCAGTGATAGCTCCTGGTACTGCTCACTGGTTATTGCCAGACAACCAGGAACGCTATGTACTAGCTCCTTGTTCCCCAGTGATAGCTCCTGGTACTGCTCACTGGTTATTGCCAGACAACCAGGAACGCTATGTACTAGCTCCTTGTTCCCCAGTGATAGCTCCTGGTTACTGGTTAATGCCAGACACCCAGGAACGCTATGTACTAGCTCCTTGTTCCCCAGTGATAGCTCCTGGTACTGCTCACTGGTTATTGCCAGACACCCAGGAACGCTATGTACTAGCTCCTTGTTCCCCAGTGATAGCTCCTGGTCACTGGTTAATGCCAGACACCCAGGAACGCTATGTACTAGCTCCTTGTTCCCCAGTGATAGCTCCTGGTACTGCTCACTGGTTATTGCCAGACACCCAGGCACGCTATGTACTAGCTCCTTGTTCCCCAGTGATAGCTCCTGCTCACTGGTTATTGCCAGACACCCAGGAACGCTATGTACTAGCTCCTTGTTCCCCAGTGATAGCTCCTGGTCACTGGTTAATGCCAGACACCCAGGAACGCTATGTACTAGCTCCTTGTTCCCCAGTGATAGCTCCTGGTACTGCTCACTGGTTATTGCCAGACACCCAGGAACGCTATGTACTAGCTCCTTGTTCCCCAGTGATAGCTCCTGGTCACTGGTTAATGCCAGACACCCAGGAACGCTATGTACTAGCTCCTTGTTCCCCAGTGATAGCTCCTGGTACTGCTCACTGGTTATTGCCAGACACCCAGGAACGCTATGTACTAGCTCCTTGTTCCCCAGTGATAGCTCCTGGTGACTGGTTAATGCCGGACACTCAGGAGCTGCGTTTAGCTCCTGCTTATCTAATCTTCATTTTGACCCCTGGATATGCACTCGCCACTAGCCACTGACACGTGATCATTCACTCTTGGTGCATAAGAAATGGTGTGCCGTGTGCATGTGTAGAATAGCCAATCATGCCAGTGGCTGAGACTTTTTATGCCTGGCTAGTAACTTGCCACTTTAAAAGCCAAAGCGGATGACTGTAAGCCGCTTTCCCCCTGATCTTCCTCCTGGTGACAATACCCGCACATTCCAAGCCTTTCCCCATTCGCCTTTCCTTTCCCCCTACCCCCTCACTGTCACACGGCCTGCGTAACCCACCTCTTAAATTTCAACATAAGGGCCTCGTCCCCTCCAAGTTCTTGGTTCTAAGGAAGTCTGATGAAGTGGGAGGTACGCGAGTGCCAACCACTGTGCTCGCTGCCAAAACAGAAAAGGGTAACCAAATCGGTCCAATGCCCGCCTAGAGGACTTGCAGGGCCTTCATGCACAGGCTAAGAGGGATGCGGACAGGACCCGTTGTTTTCCCAAGATCCTAGTGTGCGCACAGGAGGGATAGGAGATGTGCCGCAGGAGATCCCAGAGGGGTGGCAGTGATGTCATTTCTATATGATAGCCACAGCAATTACACTGACACCCATTTGGGATCCTCCTTAAGGCAGACCATTGACTGTAGAGTACCACAGAGAACTATAGACGGTGTTTACCACAGAAACCGAGATGGGGCAGGAGCTGCTTTTCTCATCAGTCCTGAAGCAGAGACCGCAGGTCCAGTCAACGGTCCATGGCATGTCTCAGGCCCGGAGGGGTGACCACCCATGCCAAACGCCAGCAGAAGAATGAGTGACAGATTACAATAAGGCCTCCCTCACCCAGTAAGAGCTCCTCACCCCAAAAGACCTCCCTGACCTGGCCTGCATAAGTCTGCACTGGCTAATAACTGAACCAGTTGCCCCGGCACTTGGGGAAAAGAGATCCGGCTCAGCTACTTTATGGGAGAGGATGAAGGCAATCCTGACACGTAAGGGGGATTGACCTCCAAAGAGAAGAACCCTGAGATGCTGACGCACATATGAGATTGCGGACCAGCCAGCTGAGGAGGAAGAAATGACCGCGTGCAGCAGCAGATAAGGAAACTTAACAGGTTATGGACCCAGAGTGGCAAGGCCGTGAAATGGTAATGGGACCCAACGCTACCAGGTGCAAGGCCGTCAACGCCAACCTGAGAACATCCAAGTGGGCTCCATGATCTTTAACCTAATGGACAAGGCCTCAACGGGCTCTGAAGACATGCCGCTAAGGATTGCAGTCGACAGAAGGGTCGCCGCAGAATCAAGGAAGCCTCGGTTTGGTTCTAACCCTCCTCTGCGTTCAGGAAGGTATATGGTGTCCAAGAATTCCAAGCGTATAGGCTACATTGGACAAAGGAGGAGGATAGCCGTGGTTGTCCCATTGTGATGAAAAGCAGTCCATGTTATGTCCTATATACAACGATGGGTTCTCTTAATGACACAGCCTTCCCGCAGCACCTCCGCCGCCGCCAGAGGAAACCTTTGCGCCAGGCCGGCGGAGACAGACAATACACAGAGAAACGTGTGTTTGCATGTTCCCTTTACAGGAGTGGTCCAGACCTGGCTGGGGGAGGAGGGTTCAAGGATCCGTGAAGATCGCAAGTGCCCCTTCTTGTCCCATGATGCCTTATTTCATGTGCCACTTGCTTCCCTGAAGAGGCTGGGGTACCGGCCACCTTATCCCTTCCCTGGGCACTGCAAAACACGTGGTTATCTTTTCATTTCTGCCAGGAAGTGGTGCCCTAATCCCCCTCCTGGAGAAGGAGTGGGGGCACAGACGGTGGGTGTAAAGAGAGCAGTTTGATGTTTGGAGGGGGCAAAGGCAGGCCACAGCCTCCATAATCTGAATCCTTTGGAGCAGGACCCAATTGTGCGACCCCCTTCTTTACATCTTTGAGGGGGTGAATGGGCATTTTATTATCCAGGCATACACGAGGAGCCGCAGCAGTTTCCCCCTAGTATTTGGGGGTCACCCTGCCCTATTAGCATCTTTGGCCAAAGGCATCCTCTAGGTTGATGGAGGCAGGGACGGCATGGGCGTCTTGTCACATATGTATTGTACATGAGCAAGTTCACGTTGAGTTGCATGCAGAGAGTATGGTTGGGATGCTCTGCTTAATCCAGTGCTGGAATAGTCCGTTATTTGTGTTTTCAGTTACCCAGAAATAAAGCCTGCATGGGTGCTGCCAGGGCCGCTCTGTTGTCGGATCTGAGCGAGGAATTGGAGACGAAGAGAGGGTCACTGTGGCGGGCCTCCTCTCTTCTATGAGGCGGTCGGTTGGGTCTCCCCGGTTATGAGAGTTCAAGACTGACCTTGCAAGGGAAGGGGCGGATTGGGGGGTACTATGACATCTGGAGTTCTGCAGGAAAGGAAAAGCCTCCTGTCGGAGGACTGTGACGAGGGAAGAAGACCAGTGGAGTTCGCTTTCCGAACAGCACGAGTTCGGTATACGTTCGGTGGTATTTGTATATGGGGAACACGTGGGAGTATTGAAAAATCATAGAGGTGGTCTCGCAATTAACTTGGCTGTCAAATACTTATAAGAAGGGTTATCGCCCAAAGAATCGGGCTTTCAAAACAACCTTTGTTATTCTTCAAGTAATGTTCTTTTCTAATTATTTTTTATTGATTTCAATATGAATTTTACATTTCTTTTTAAACCATATAAACTTTTTTGGAAGCAATATAATGTTACACTCGTACTTGGATAAGACGATAATGTGATTAGGCACGAGTGACTGCAAGAATTTAATTTGTATGATTTCCAGGGATGATGATAATTAATAATAATAATTTAGCATTTATATAGCGCTACGAACCCTCAGGTATCTGAGCGCTGCTTATTATTACCCACGTGTGTGGTGCTCATTTATCGACCTCGGAAAGATGAAAGGCTGAGTTTGGCCCCGCTGGGATTCAAACCTGTCTTAGCAGGCTCTGCACGGGTGTCAAAGCGAGCGCTCTACTCTCTGTGCCACTTGACCGGATGTCAATTCACCAAAATGCCTGGGATAGCGGAAGTGACGTCCCACACAGGAAGTGATGTTATAGGACCCTTGCCCCTGATGACATCACATGATCTTTATCTCCTATGACATCTCCAAAAGTGACTGGCGGGTTAGACAACACAATACTGAAGTAGACCTAAGGGTTAATTAGATCCCAGACACATTTTAACTAGAACTGCCTTGCTATGCCATGGAGGAGGTCATGTAATGACACGGGTGGGACTAGTAGAGCCAACATAGACCAGGGGCACTGCCATGCATATGCCACTACACTATCATGTGGCCATTTACTGCCAGTTTATACTGATATGGCTGCACATGTGAGTTCTAGTGATCACGCGTCAAGTAAACCCCACATTCCCAGGTGCTGCCATGATGCAGTGTGGCTAATGTAGCCTCATTCTCAGGACGCTGTCCTCTCATGTCTGTTATGGCATGACAGCCTATTTAAAGATCAAATATATTTAAAGATTATATATCCGGTGGGTTAATTCAAATTTGAAGTGCATCCTCAAATGTCCAGCAATCCCACCCAATGTTATTTCATTGCAATGGGTGGGGACACGGGGTGGATGGGACTCAAGGCATTGACACGCAAAGAAATCAACCGTTATTAACTAGTACGTTAAGTCTGAGGCATGACATTTGCCACACATCACTACATTCACATATTCAAATGCAGCAGGATTATTCGTCAGAAAATCTAGTAGATGATTTGTATGGCCTACCTTGTGCATGTTTGTAACTGGAGGGACAGCCCTAAAATCGGGCAGGAACTAATGGGCTGGGAAAACAAGATGTATATACATTGATTGTTCCTGTCCTCTCTAATTCCATACTGCAGTGTTTTAGAGCAGTGTATGTTTTAAACCTTCCGAGAAAGACCATGCATTAGTGTTAAATCCTAATCATGTGGTGATGAAACAACCATTAACAATGTTTGGTTTTTTTTTTATGGTAGCCTCTTTATTGTTTTCGTGGCTAGTCTTTTTAGTTATATTCTTAAAACAAGAACAAAACAAATGTTCAGATAAAACAAGGTAGCACAGGGGATCACCATGATCTTAGCTTGACATAACTTGGTCAAAAACAGATCAACAACTGTGCATATGTAAAGAAGTGAAGAAAAACATTGAATAAAGCAAAGGAAAAACTTTAAAACTTGTGCAGTTCTTTTCTGGTCTGTACAAACAATATGCTGTGATTATTTGTTATGATAAAGCTGGGGGTGAACACAGTATTACTTCATAAAGTCCACCATTCCATAAGTTCAATGCTATAACATATTGTATTCAATTACTGTTTTTCTCAATACAAACAAACAGAACAATAAATTTGGAAAAGCACAAAATTCAAACAATTATATTTGCTCATATAACCGTGGTTAGAAAATCAGGATGTCAAGAGAGACTGGTCTGACGTCTATTAAAGAATGGAGGAAATTTAGTGTGGTCCTACCTTGTGCATGTGCCTGTGTTTCATCTAATGGGGCTTCCTCAAGGCTAAATTAATTCCTGTGCACACAGTAAAAGACTAGGAAGGCATCCTCACATTCCGCGCTCACATCCGAATACAAAGAGCCAATTTTGTCATAAAGGTGCCAAAAGGCTGTGTTTATTCGGGATTCAAACCACTCTGCATGTTATTCGGTTGTACCTGTACTTCTATTTGGATATAACAGAAACAAATTACCAACTTTAGTACCCAACAAGGAATTATTAGTGCATATAATTTGGAATCACAAATGATGATTTGCTGTAAATGTACTCATATTTTAGTGACATGAGCAGTTTCTAAAAACGAACAGGTAATTCTAATAGATTGTGATTTAGCATGTCATTATAAGACAATGAGATCATCAACTCCAGTGGTACTCTGAGTATCTCGTGAGCTATTTCCATCAGTGAATTGTTGGTCCTAAAGGAACATGTTTTGAATTAGCATTGAAAGTCGCCAACACGTGTTTCAACCCTCTAGGGTCGTCCTCGGGGCGCATATGTATTATTATACTGCCGTCAAAATAATGGCATAGTCCTGCATTTATTATTTGGGTGATACCGTTTAAGATTTCTGTGAAACCATCAGAGGAAAAGAAAAGAGGGGGAGGATAACAAAAAAAGGGACTCTTATATTAAAGCATTTTATTAGAAACCACGAGGAGCCCATAATGCTTAATACTTTACATTGCGTGATGGGGTTACCTAAACTGGTGTAATCATTCTAATGTTGGCAGTTAAATATGAATACATCTAAAGTCATAAGCTCCATTTGTAAACGCTAAGGCGTGATTGTGAGCCTAATGTGTATCAACCTGCCTAGTATACTAGATGGGGACACTTGACAGCGTGCTTTCACCCAAACCACTGTGCACATTGGTCTAATTAACATGAGTGGATAATGGTGGGTACCAGAACAGTGCCAGAAATAGAAGGAGGTTTAGCTCATGAGCAACTTGGTAATACTTTTCTGGAGCATGGGGTGTGATTCCTTGATGTGTAGGAATTATACACGCCTTGAAAGGTAAAAGGTAAATGAGAAATGTTTACTCACATTGACTGTTATTTTAATACTTGTATTTGTGCTCCAATTTAATTTGTGTGTCATTAACATGGTGTTGGGGCAATAGGTTCATTGCATTAGACACCAGTGCTATTAAGGCTTACCTGCCACGTGATGATGATTATTTGTAGTGTGTTCACTTCGAAGATTTCAATGACGTTTGACAAATGTATTAAACGTGAAGATGGTTATAAGATATGCCGGTCCAAATAGCCAACTGTAACAATATAAAATGAAAAGATATAGATTCAACTACGTTCACGCCAAATATTGATCTCTATCTGCACACGCGTGCACACAGTACATGCCTGGAAATCTAGCTAACAGAAAATCGTTTAGCTTTTAGCTTTCCTTACTTCAGAACCTTGCTCAACAAATACAACCAAGTGGCCAGACAACCGGCGCTTGCAGAGTTGCTATGCAACCAGCTTTTCATGTGACCCATCAGTTCACGGCTGAGCAGTAAACCTGGGGTGGAGAGGCACCGGGGGGCAGAGTTGACCGATACTTCATGGGTTTTGATTAGATTATTTTCTCAGTTTGTTTCTGGAGGCCATGTGTGTTGAATTGGTAGTCATTTAGATTAGAGTGTTCCAAGGATACCAGCAAGTTGGGGTGGGTGAGACAGTTCTCGCCAGTTCAAAGGGAACCGGTTAATTCCCCCTACGCCTCCACATATTGTTTGAAGTGTCCTTGCAAACCATGGTCAATCACGTCTGGGGTTAGAAGGTCCCTGGCCAGCTGGAACTTGTAATAAATTATGTTTATGTATAACTGAGATGTCACGACCTACCACGGAAGACTCGAGGAAAGGGATGTGCTACAAATATGAGCTGATGTTGGTAGATAAATGAAGGTGACCAATGAGAACGTAGGAATTGGAGAAGATTGGATTTCTTTTGTATAGGTTTGACCAATCCTGTGGGTAGGAATTAGAGAAGATTGGATTTATTTTGTATAGGTTTGACAAATCCTGTGGGGGGATGACTTGTAATAAAATATGTGGGTTGAAAAATGTATATAATGTGAAGTGTTTGTGTGGTTCGGAGAGACTCAGGTTAGCTTGACTCTGTATAATCATTTACCCCTCTCAGCCAATTGTACAAACGTGCACTTGCTTCTTAAGTGTTGGGTCCACTTTGGGTTAAGGTTATTAAAGACCCATCTACACAAAAAGAAAATGTCTTTTTTTTCAATCGATGCAAGCGATTATCGGGGTAATGCGAAAACAAACAGTTCTCATAAAGCAATTTGGAGGAGAAAAAAGGATGCAATTGCATTTTCAGTTTCAAATAGTGGTTGCTTTGCCTTTCACACGCCTAAAATAATGCTAGCCCCAATGCAATCCAATGAGAACATTCATTTCTCCCACCATAGCCACCTACCCTCCATCACACAAAGCACAGACTCCTTCTTTGATTGACATATTATATGCCTATGTATGGCCACTGGGCCGTACTGCCAATATAATGCATGTCTTGGTACTTGCTTCTGTTTCAGATGCAGTGTTCTATATTGCCATACTTTACCATGGTATTGCTACCATATGTCACCATGTAGACCCCATCTGTCGCTGTGCAGTAGTAGGTAAATGCAGGCGTATCCACAGCGGCCCTTTGATGGCTCTAGCCAGATTCTGAGCCGCAGCAGAGTTCTCTTGCATTGGCTCCAGCTGTGGCCCAGCTGGCCTGAGGTCCCTGGCCCAAGCAGGCGTGGGTGAAGATGGTGGCAGTAGGCACATGTGAACCAGCACAGCTTTTCAGATGTGTTCTTGAGCATGCTGCAGCGGGTGCCTACTCTGGAACTGGGCCAGGCTTTGCGCAGTGCTCATTTTCGCACCAGTCGAGATCTGCTTGCTTTGTATGATAGAGGGTACCCCACCCCTCCAGATACCTCCCTGCTGTATGGGCAGAGCAAGTCCTGGGGTGGGCAAGACCACCTCTCCTGGGTTTGAGACACGGGGTGGGGTAGCTGGCTGGGACACGCGTACACTGATAGGTCTTTCCACTTGTGGACAAGACTCCTCCAAATGTGTAACAACTTCTGTGACCCCTTCTGAGCGATAACTCCCAAGTCTGGGGAAGAAGGATAGCTCAGGGGCAACGTGTTTGACTTGGAAGCAAGACAATGCAGTGCAATACAGGTTTGAATCCTGATCCTGCGCTTAGAAACCACTCGTTGGTATTAAGCTCTTTTATAAAAGAACAATTATAATAATTCCTCCCTAGTCACTGCCCTTTTGCCGCTGTCAGCTGCTGTGTAGAGGGTTTACTCACACAGCAAGCCAGTTTTACCGGTCCGGTCCAGAGACTTTAATGGGCTCCCACCCGCGACTCCAGGTTGAGATGTGTATGCCAAGTTATAGAGCATGTCTCTGTCCCCCGAACCCCAGCTCCCCCAACACGGACCACCTGATCTGCGTGCCATGGCTTTCCAGGGGGCTGAGGGATGAGTGAAACGAATTCCTTGCTTTGGGGCTGACAAATCATTGTTTAAAGAAGGCATTACATTGTCAGCAGACCAAAGCAAAGGGACCAAGGAAGAAAATACCCCAAGGTTGGTATACCCCCAGTGCCCGGGTGGCAATTCCTGTGTGGGTGAAATGGGACAAAGAATGGACGTGCACCCCTGTCCACTGGAAGAGAGCCCCAAGACTTGCAAACCTAGAGAGACGAGATAATGTCAAAACGACTCCAGTGTTAAGCACCCTCCAGACTGGATTCAATATGGACAGGGGGTTATGACCCACTAAATAATACAGACTCTCATTTGTCTCTGTCCCCCGACCGTGTACAGAAATAACGCGTTGACAACTAGAACTGGGCTCTTCTTTTCAGTTTCTCTTTCACTTGCAGCGACACACACTCCTACCCAGATGTGCAAGCCCAACAAAGCTTCCTCCTTTCAGTGCTCCCTATCCTTGCACACACTGGAGCTCACGTTCGTGAGAGCCGGAACGTGAATGGAAGTCGTAAAACCCTTGCATGAGGCTTTTACGCCTTCCATTGATGCCGCGGCTCATTTCCTTGTCAGCATGGCAAGCGCTGCTCACAATAAAAAGTAAACGCTGCCTGGCATGTGAAGGGGAAAAGGTGACGTGCACACTTGTATGACGCCTTTTACATTTGCACCACGCAGTGCAGATGACACAACATTTTTGTGGCGGGGACGGCTTACATTCCAGTGTAAACTTAATGAGTCCCCGCCCTCAAATTGCGCATTTCAAGAAAATGCGCAGCACTGTGGTGTTCTCTAATCCTACTCCTACCTGTAAATGGAGTTTCTCGTTTATTTTTGCTGACGCTGCCTTTCAAAAGACCCCTGTAAGCAGACAAACAACGGAGCCAGCTGGATCTGTGTGATTACTGCGACCCCCAGAAGTCCGACGGCAGAAAATGGTGACTTTTTTTCTCCAACCCCATTAAACCCCATACATATGCGGAGGAGACCCCCGCAGCCCCCCATACTTGTATTATATCCCATACATACATATGTGGTGTAAAGGGGGTAAAAAGCAGTGGGAGTTCTGGAGGCGACATTTTGGTATATTTCCGAGCCTCACTTTACAAGACCTGGGAATTCCATTGTCCTCTTGTGCGTTCAGGGGCGACCAGTGACTTAGTCTACAGGCCCAAAATATGGAACAGACTACCTTTGGAAATTCAGGCGGTTAAATCGTTGTCTTTTCTCAAAAGCGTTAAAGATCCACTTATTTAAATGAACCCACTTGTGAGTTGGTAGCTTGCACATCTCTGGATCTTGGCGGTTGCCCGTTATTTGTATTTTGCTTCTCCTGTTCTCCTGATGACATATGATGTTCCATCTGCACCCAAATATGAGATATTGTTGTTGTCCTGATGACGCCTGTGTTTGCTGGATATGTTTGAGAGGTCTTGCTGCTTGGCTGAGGGTCCTGTCTTAAGTGACTGCACCCTGAGAAGCTAGAGTGGGCCATTGCTGCAGCTTCTGCTGCGCGCCTTGATTCTGGGGTGGGGTGGGGGGGGGGGAGCATGCAGGGCAGGCTGGGAGGTGCCCCGCTACCTGTCTAGGTACTTTTCTAGCACAGGTAGTATGCGACCGAGGCGGGACACGCTCTAGCCCCATTCGCCACAGCCTCGTTTTGCTGCATTTATTTAGCCCAGTGCATACCTTTTAATGGAGGCCTGATGATAATACCTTGGAGGCGCGCTTCCCTGCAGCACTTTGCATGCATAATAAATCGAGTAAATTGATTGTTCTTTGAATGAGATCAGATGTGATGTGACGCGTACGAGTAAAGCCATTTAGGATATCGTCGTCTTCTTGGCAGCTGTGCCAACCTTCCAGAAACTGCTGCTGCCAAATTGGGGTTTGGCTGGTGCTTTTTGATCTCTGTGGCTAACCACATGGACCGCTCTCGCTCCGTGTAGCAAAGACAACGCAGACAATTTGGTATCAAATTTCCCTTTTGCAGAAAATCAAGCCCTTACATTCCGGCAATAACTTCTGATCCACAGTGCAGGCCCTTCTTTCTCACCCGGACCCTCAAGAGTGTACCCACTTCCACCCTGGCATCCTTTTCCCCCTCTCTGTACTCCTGAAGAAAGACCTGCTGCACCAGTGCTCCGGCGGCCCACCTTGGACTGCTCTCGCTCCGTGTAGCAAAGACAACGCAGACAATTTGGTATCAAATTTCCCTTTTGCAGAAAATCAAGCCCTTACATTCCGGCAATAACTTCTGATCCACAGTGCAGGCCCTTCTTTCTCACCCGGACCCTCAAGAGTGTACCCACTTCCACCCTGGCATCCTTTCCCCCTCTCTGTACTCCTGAAGAAAGACCTGCTGCACCAGTGCTCCGGCGGCCCACCTTGGACTGCTCTCGCTCTGTGTAGCAAAGACAACGCAGACAATTTGGTATCAAATTTCCCTTTTGCAGAAAATCAAGCCCTTACATTCAGGCAATAACTTCTGATCCACAGTGCAGGCCCTTCTTTCTCACCCGGACCCTCAAGAGTGTACCCACTTCCACCCTGGCATCCTTTTCCCCCTCTCTGTACTCCGGAAGGAAGACCTCCTGCACCAGCGCTCCGGCGGCCCAGCATTCTGGCTGCCCAGTGACGCATAAGGCCCCTCCGGTTTCTGGTAAACTCTTTGTGCATTTTGGTGATGCGCACCTCCACACGAATAGAGAATTTAAATTGCAAAATAATCCGACCCTCGAAGATTCCAGCATTCTATGAAAGATCCATTCTGCGCAAGCACCTTCACGCTCCAGATTCTTTTCATCTTGCTATCCACCTGACTTTATGGCCCTGCTAAGATGGCTGCCTCACATTGGAACTCAGTAAAGCACCCTGCTGCCTGAGCCTGCTCCCTCCACCAAACCAAAGGAATGAAGGGATCAAGAATAATGGTTTTTGCCCCCCCACCCATCGCGCTCACAACCTATAAGTTGATATGCTGTCTTGCAGCATAATGAGAACGTTTACACTCTGTATGTCCCTTGCCCTCTTCATTCTTGCTGTAATCAGAATGATAAACAAGTAGCATTTGAAGACCACCATTAGCAGTCTACAAAGGGGTTACTGTTCTAGTACATACAGGATACTTTTCATCAATAACATCCAGGAAGGTAGATGTAGCATGAATGCAGGACCGTGTGTAAAATGTACTTGTAACCCAGAATAGGCAGATCATTTAGCTGCCTCGCAGAATGCAAAAGTGCTAATGCATGGATAGAGGAGACCAATTGGAAGGAAGGAGAATGCTACACGTAGCATAACATGGATAGTGGAGGTAGATTAGAAACTACCAGGAAGGTGTCTCTATCCAGACAGACTGAGATTAGACGTGGGACATCATTTTCAAATAGTGTTGCCATTAGATAGCAAAGGAACAAATGCCTGTGGTGTGTGATGTGAATATGCTCACTATTAACAGTGAAACCATGAATAAGGCTTTTAGGAAGATTATACCATGAGAAGGAAATCACTCGGAAGGGCTGACAATTTTTAAAGGTTTAGGGACTGGCAATATTGAGAGGTTAGGCAATACAAGATTAAATGAGCTGCCCACGATCACACATTGTTGAAGGGGTGAAGCTGGGATTTGTGCCAACTCTGCAATTTCTGCATTTGAACACTTTCTTTTCCAGTTCTTACCACGAACTAAAACAATCTAATTTATTTATTTTTAAACAGACTTGGAAAGGACACAAATCACATTACCAAACATGACAATTTATAAACAAAATATGATAGAAGGGTGTTATGCAAAATGGGAATGATTCTAGCTTCATTCTCGCCATCATCAAGGGAACTATATAAGAACCAGCATACCAATCGATGCGATTTCACAAATTTATCTGGGTTTGTCTTTTGTATTCTGAAGCTTTAAATACTTCCAAAACAATGGCTTGTGACATTTTCATTTATAAATGTGCATAAAAACCTTTTGACTTTTACCAAAAAGCAAACCGTTTTCTATGTCAAACAAGCAGACCTTAAAATATGCTTGCCTGAGGCCTGCAACATATGGTTCACTCTATTCGCTCTACCAACCCTTCCATCCAAATGCCTACATAAGAAGAAAGATCAAGTAATGGGCTAAACGATACCAGCAGCAGGCAAGAAGGCAAACCACACAGAAGACAGCACAGTAATGTAAGATATATTACATGATTTGATCAGGATCACTGTTTCGTCTGCTGGCAAATCCAGGATACAAACATGAACGCGGTCGTTCCATAGTCTTTAATTTGGAAACTTATTCACCTCTTGGCCTGTTTATGCCATCGTTGGAGCCAATTGCCTGGGTTTTACAACACCCCATCTGAACAAACCAATTTCTAGACCTTCACCATACGGATGATATGTTAGTTTTTATAGCAACCCCTATCTGGTACTTGAACTTTGCTGACAATAGCAGATGTTGTTCTGCAAAATCAAGTACATATGCAGGCAGATTTATAAACTTCAGACATAGGAAAGGCTCAGCCAGCCTTGCTGGAATGTGATATTCTAATTTTGCATATGATCACATATCTCTGCAATGGGTGCTTCACACACTGAGCTAACTTCTGAACCATTCTGGCACCCAATTTATCAATATGCATTTCACCATTGCCTATTGCACATGATCAACATAATTCCCACAGGAAGGAAATAATGCTAGAGTTGTGCTGTAAGGAACACACAAACTACGTTTACCACAGTGAAGGCAGAAAGCAATACATGATGAATTGATCAAGGCAGAATGCACTTGCCAAAACAGAAAGGCAATGGGTTTAGAGCCTGAGCAGCATCCCATAAAATATCCTGGCGTGTGCTATTTAATACTGATGAACAATGGAATCTTACTTCTTCTGATCAGCTGGTCATGTGGGGCCCCCTCCCAGGTGGGGGCCAGGGCAAGTGTGTCATGCCTGCCAGGTCCTCTCACGCTCGAGGTCAGCACCCTACACCTACAGCCCAGAGATCAGCCAGACCATTTTATACTCGGTGGAGACTCTGGGGAAAGATTCCTGGCAAACGCCTTCATTTCCGCTAGTCCATTGTCAGACCTTATTATCTTCTGCGGAGGGGCGAACATTCTTTGTTAATCATACCGCGCATACCATTCACATTACCAGTTCATTCCACAGGTATGCGCGAGTATCACATGACCAGACGTCAACGCGCTACTTACGCGTTTCACGTCAGCTGACTCCTATTTAAACAGGAAGCCTCCCGCTAATCGGCGCTTCTGATCGTTGTTTCTTTGATCTTCGTTCTGGAGCTCGGTTTCTACCTTGCTACTAAGCAGCTTCCAAACTGCTTTTTTCCCTTTTGCTCCAGCCGGACCCGCGCTGCTATTTCTGGTGGTTTCCTGAACTGATCTTTCATTTCTGCCAGCCGGACCCGCGCTGTCTTCACATCTGGTCTTCGGATCCATTTCTAACCGCCAAAGGTCCCAACCAGTCCCAGTCTATTTGGACAATCAATTTCTAGGAATTTCCTCTCCATCCATTTCCTCTCCCAACTACTTCCTACAAGGATAGTGCACTGAACTTTATGGACGCTATCCGGTGTGCACCAACCCGTCTCTAGTGCGGCCCTCGTTCCGTTCGGGTTAGTCACCTTACTAACCTCCCCTTTTCCTTCGTTGGTTTTTATTTTCGGATTGTATTCCTGGAACTCAATCTTCAATTTTCAGTCCATACAACCACAGGTTAGTGTATCCTCAATCTAACACTTACTTAGTAATTAGGTTAATTGACTAGCTACTAAAACGTATCATTCTTATCCAACAGACTGGGGGTATCCATCCAAATATCTGGACCTTTCCACTAATTACTCTATCAGGCTGTGTCTGTTGATCAATACTCTGAGAGTGGCATTGGTTGGAAGGTTTTCAATCATCAAAATCTTCTCCTTAGAAGACACCCGGAATAGCCAATCGGGAGAAGCTCTACGGGAACTCAACTTGTATCCTTTTGTACTTATGAGTATCCTTTTGGGTGTTGTGCTAGTGTTATACCTTATAATTGTAACAGAATCCTAACTCTGAATTGTAACAAAGTGCCCCTTTTGCCCTCCCATAAAAACGTCTCTGGGTGGGAGATGGCCATTTCACCTAAGGCCCCCAACAAAGGCGCTGTCTATTCCCCGTCCATTGCCTGGCCAGGTCTGGGGGGGTCCTCTTCCACCCCCCATGGTCGCACATGGAGGCGGAGGAGAACTTGCACACCATCGAGGCAACTGAAAACATCGGGACATTTCCCATTTCCCTGAAGGTTAGTCCCCTCAACCAAAACACGGTTCCTCTACCTCCACCCCTCGAACTGTCCCACCCCTCACTCCGTCTCAACTGGATTCCCCCCCTCTCAACACCCCCACAAAATTGAACTTGGCTGTGCTCAGTGGCTGCATTGTGTTTTCATTCTGTTTCTGCTAAAACTGAACCTACCTGTGGGCAAAACCCTCTGTCTCCCGACCCTTGTGCTCCCCCACCCTCCCTGTGCCCCAATCAGACAGTGGGGTGACTGCTCCGACAGATATGCCAGAAGGCTCTTTCCAAACTTAGAATACATCGGGATGACTGCTCCAACACATATGCCAGAAGGCTCTTTTTGAGCCTACAATCACAGTGGGGTAACTGCTCTGACAGATCTGCCAGATGGCTCTTTCCAAACCTAGAATCACAGCGGGTGACTGCTCTCACAGATCTGCCAGAAGGCTCTTTCTGAGCCTAGAATCACAGCGGGGTAACTGCTCCGACAGATCTGCCAGATGGCTCTTCCCAAACCTAGAATCACAGCGGGTGACTGCTCTCACAGATCTGCCAGAAGGCTCTTTCTGAGCATAGAATCACAGCGGGGTAACTGCTCCGACAGATATGCCAGTAGGCTCTTTCTGAGCCTAGAATCACAGCGGGGTAACTGCTCCGACAGATATGCCAGAAGGCTCTTTCCAAACCTAGAATCACAGCGGGTGACTGCTCTCACAGATCTGCCAGAAGGCTCTTTCTGAGCCTAGAATCACAGCGGGGTAACTGCTCTGACAGATATTCCAGAAGGCTCTTTCTGAGCCTAGAATCACAGCGGGGTGACTGCTCTGACAGATCAGCCAGAAGGCTCTTTCTGAGCCTAGAATCACAGTGGGGTGACTGCTCTGACAGATCTGCCAGAAGGCTCTTACTGATCCTAGAATCACAGCGGGGTGACTGCTCTCACAGATATGCCAGATGGCTCTTCCCAATCCTAGCATCACAGCGGGTGACTGCTCTCACAGATCTGCTGGACGGCGCTTTCTGAGCCTAGAATCACGGTGACTGCTCTCACAGATATGCCAGAAGGCTCTTTCTGAGCCTATAATCATAGTGGGGTAACTGCTCCGACAGATCTGCCAGATGGCTCTTCCCAATCCTAGAATCACAGCGGGTGACTCCTCCGACAGATCTGCGAGAAGGCTCTTCCTGAACATAGAATCACAGCGGGGTAACTGCTCCGACAGATCTGCCAGATGGCTCTTCCCAAACCTAGAATCACAGCGGGTGACTGCTCTCACAGATCTGCCAGAAGGCTCTTTCTGAGCATAGAATCACAGCAGGGTAACTGCTCCGACAGATCTGCCAGATGGCTCTTCCCAAACCTAGAATCACAGCGGGTGACTGCTCTCACAGATCTGCCAGAAGGCTCTTTCTGAGCCTAGAATCACAGCGGGGTAACTGCTCCGACAGATATGCCAGAAGGCTCTTTCTGAGCTTAGGATCACAGCGGGTAACTGCTCCGACAGATATGCCAGAAGGCTCTTTCCAAACCTAGAATCACAGCGGGTGACTGCTCTCACAGATCTGCCAGAAGGCTCTTTCTGAGCCTAGAATCACAGCGGGGTAACTGCTATGACAGATATGCCAGAAGGCTCTTTCTGAGCCTAGAATCACAGTGGGGTGACTGCTCTGACAGATCTGCCAGAATGCTCTTACTGATCCTAGAATCACAGCGGGGTGACTGCTCTCACAGATATGCCAGAAGGCTCTTTCTGAGCCTAGAATCATAGTGGGGTAACTGCTCTGACAGATCTGCCAGATGGCTCTTCCCAATCCTAGAATCACAGCGGGTGACTGCTCCGACAGATCTGCGAGAAGGCTCTTCCTGAACATAGAATCACAGCGGGGTAACTGCCCTGTCAGATATGCCAGAGGGCTCTTCCTAAACCTAGAATCACAGCGGGTGACTGCTCTGCCAGATCTGCCAGAGGGCTCTTCCTAAACCTAGAATCACAGCGGGTGACTGCTCAGACAGATCTGCCGGACGCCTCTTCCTGAGCCTAGAATCACAGCGGGGTGAAAGATCTGCCAGACGGCTCTTCCTGAACCTAGAATCACAGCGGGGTGATTGCTCTGACAGATCCCGCCAGGCGGCTCTTCCTGAACCTAGAATCACAGCAGGGGGGACTGCCCTGACAGATCTGCCAGAAGGCTCTTCCTGAACCTAGAATCACAGCGGTGTGACTGCTCTCACAGATGTGCCAGAAGGCTCTTCCAGAGTCTAGAATCACAGCGGGGTGACTACTCTGACAGATCTGCCAGAAGGCTCTTTCTGAGCCTAGAATAACAGCGGGGTGACTGCCCTGGCAGATATGCCAGAAGGCTCTTTCTGAGCCTAGAATAACAGTGGGGTGACTGCCCTGGCAGATCTGCCAGAAGGCTCTTTCTGAGCCTAGAATCACAGCAGAGTGACTGCTTTCACAAATATGCCAGAAGGCTCTTTCTGAGCCTAGAATCACAGCGAGGTGACTGCTTTCACAGATATGCCAGAAGGCTCTTTCTGAGCCTAGAATCACAGTGGGGTGACTACCCTAACAGATCTGCTAGACGGCGCTTCCTTGCCCAGAATCACAGCTGGGTGACTGCTCCGACAGATCTACCTAGAATCACAGTGGGGTGACTGCCCTGACAGATATGCCAGAAGGCTCTTCCTGAGCCTAGAATCACAGTGGGGTGACTGCTCCGACAGATCTACCTAGAATCACAGCGGGGTGACTGCCCTGACAGATATGCCAGAAGGCTCTTCCTGAGCCTAGAATCACAGTGGGGTGACTGCTCCGACAGATCTACCTAGAATCACAGCGGGGCGACTGCCCTGACAATCACAACCCCAGCATCTATCTGTATCCATGAGCCCAAGAGACGATATCCTGGCTTGGGTCCCGTGCAACGGATATGGCATCTTCTGTTGCATTCCTGCCTGATGCCCTCCTGGGCATCTCCTTCACGGTAACAATCTCTGCATCTACCCGTATTGTGAGAAACCTGAAGATGTCTCCCTGGCTAGGGGAATCTGTCATCCAGGTGGCCAGGACACTGCATCGCTATTGGATCCAATTCCTGGGGGTGGACCAGTGAGGAAGGATCACCTGGATGGGGGGGATCCTTGGGGAGTGGGAGTGGGACACCGACGGGTGAGATGCGGTATCGCCCTTCTTTCAACACCATTTCCCCATCCTACCACGTAGGATATTCCAAAACACTGCCCCACACCATAGCCGTTTACCTGACATGTCCCAATACAAGGGTCAGAGTCAGACAATTGACCAGAATCACATACACCTGACGGCTCTTTCCCTTCCCCACAGGGATAAAAGCTGGAGCACAAGAGCACAGGACAAGCAAGGCAGACTGCACGATGCGAGAGCTAACTGAATACGGCAGTTCAAGAGGAGGAGAAAGACGGCGCAGACCGAGAGGGTGACAAGGAGAGAAGCAACCTTGCCCTTTCCGACCAAGGTCTGTGAAACCTCAGCAGACAGATTTATACATCCACAAACAATAGCCAGCGTGTGTTGCAGCAGATGTCTATGGTACATGAGACCCTCCTCTGCTGATAACCAAGCCAGGGAAGGACGCTGGTATCTATGGTACAAACCTTGACTCGAAGGAGAAGCAAACAAGCAGTTCATCACAGCCGGTGAGTCGAAGCAAGAGCTAATAAGAAACCAAACTGCATTGAACGATAAATAGCCAAAGGCTAATTTGAACTTTTTGAGTAGCTTAAAGATACAATAGACGAGAGAGGGGGACCCAGGAGTGAAGCCATCATGCAAAGTAGACGTGGAACTGAACTTTGTGTTTGTTTGGATACAGAAGGCAAGAGACTTTTGTGAAAACAGACTTTGCCATAGAAGAACCTGATAGCTGATATGGAACTGTCGGCTCGTGCTGGGAAAGCTCGAGCATGTGCTGTGCTCAGGAGATCCATTTTGTCCCGTGCCCTAAATGTGTGAAAGGGAGACCCCTGGCTAAAAGCCATCCTGACTTATGATTTGAGAACACATCTTTTTTTATTGAAACCCTTTCCCACACTCTTTTTGTAATTATTTGTAATGACTTGGCAATATTTTTTTTTAGTATAGGCCGCTTTATTTGACGCGACGCCACTAGGACTGCCGTATTTCTCATTCGAAGGTCGCCGCTTGCTCCCATCTTAGATGCAAGTTCAGGATAGGCGTTTATCCACATTGTTCAATAAGCACGCATGAGCTGTGATCACTTGGGTCTGTCTTTACTGTTGCCACCAGGAGTTCCTTACAGTGTCCATGAGCCCAGGAGACCATATCTTTGGCTTAGGTCCAGTGCAACGGACATAGCACCATGTGTTGCATTCCCGCCCCATGACCTCCCGATGACCTCCTGGGCACCTCCTTCATGATAACAATCCCTGCATCGATCCCTGTCCTTCTAGCAGACTTGCTCAACCAAGCCTACTATGGAAGCTGATCACAGGCTCCTCTTCTGTTTGTACAGCCAGTAGTGCTATGCCCAGGTCAACCAACCAGGCCAGCCTAACCCTTTCTAACTCTGCGTCCTCCTCTTACTGGTGGGGGAGCAAGTCTATCTCTTGCTCCATTGATGCAGGAGAAGGCCTGTCTTTGGCTCACCATGCAGGGGGGTGGAGCGCATTACTGCCCTTTCCCTTAGGAGACCCTGGAATACTGCAGAGCAGTCTCTTTCACCCTCTGGCCTGGGGGATTCAGAAGACCATGGCGCGATTCATTCAGACCATGACCATTCAGCTGCAAGCCCATATCTTCCATTTGAGAACGCGGTAACCAAGCATATACCACACTGCTATTAAGTTAGCTAAACAGAGTGTTTTTACAGGCATGGTGGAGTGGGCATTAAATCAGTCAGAGGAACTGTTCTCAGTTGATAAATCTTCGACCGCACCTTTTACTCCTAGGCTGCTGCCTACTCAAATTCTGTGTGACGCACACGCTGAGTTTATTGCGAGTAAAATTGTTAGCATTTGCGAACATATTCAACGTATGCTTGAGTATTAGCAGTGTGAGTCTGGTGGGGACTTGACCTGCAGTGTTACACTCCTGGTCCAGCTTTCCAGTCTTTTCATCGGAGTCAGTGCTTCGGACTGCTACCTTGCTTAAATCTGCTGCGCCCTCTGATCCTTTTCCGCTGGGGAGACTCAAGGAGATCTTGCCTGGCATGATCCCTTGGGTTACTAGTGCTGTGAATGCCAACTGTCAGTTGGGCGCTATTCCTGCAGAGCTGAAACAGGCTTTGGCTATTCAGTTTCTTAAAAAACCATCACTGTATTCCTCAGTGCTGGCTAACTTTCATCCGATTTCACTTCTTCAGTTTCTGGTGAAACTTCTGAAGTCTTTGGTCGCACCTCTGCTCTCTTCTTTTCTTGACCCCTTTCAGTCTGGTTTCCGGCCTGGGTGGGTTACAGAGAGTGTGCTAGTTTCAGTCTTGGGTGACCTGGCCATGGGGGTTGATCGGGTTGGGTCAGGGCCCTCATATTGTTGGATCTCTCTGCGGCATTCGACACTGTCGACCAGTCCATACTGCTGTCCCGGCTGGCCTTGGCTGGCCTCGCTGGACCTGTGCTTGACTGGTTTACTTCCTTCCTGACTGATCGGGCCAATTGTTTTCTCTTCCACCCTTTTTGTCTCAAGGCTCTACATTGTCCCTGTTGCTTTTTAACATCTGTGTTCAGCCTTTCATGGGTCTCAGCTGCTCCCCCGGCCTCTGGTGCTATTCATATGCTGACGACACCCAGACCCTGGTCCATTTAGATCGTGACCAGGCTGAGGTGTCGCCTCGCTTGTGTGGATGCCTGCTGGGCGTGAAGGGTTGGATGGACAACATTGGCTGATGCTTAACGGGGACAAGACAGATTCTGGTGGTGGGTTCTGTTCTTGACTCTGTCAAGGAGTTCCCCCCTTCTCACCTGAGTTTGAGCTTTGTTGGATTTCTTGATCAATGCCTTCTTGCGGACGGATCAAGTCTTGAAAAAGGCTGCACGAGTCTCTTCCGACTCCAGGGTGCGTTCAAAGTTCCGGGATGCAAAGATCCAGGAATCCAGGAAATTTACAGAGAGCGCTACTAGCACACGAGTCCAGGAATCAAGAAAGGGAGGGAAGGGACTAGGAATGGGGTTGGCTGGAAAGAAGCAAGCAAAACAATACCGCGAGCTACAGAGCACACGTCTGGTCGCTACTTCGCAATAGCATTGAGACGCGCGGAGCCGCTGGAGGCGTGGTCTATTAATAGAACACGCTACGTCCAAGGCGTAGAGCGAGGAAGATGTTTCACAGTGGACGGCCATGTTGGGAGGACAAGGGAGTGTAAGCCCCGTTGAGACAAGGACCAGGAAATCCAAAAGGGGCGTGTTCTGTAGTTCATGACGGACTCTGCATCTTCGATCCCCTCTTTTTGGCCATCTTCTATGGATGACCTTGCTATCCCAGTGACTTTGGTAAAACACCTGGGTGTCTGTCTCTCTTCTTCATTGTCAATGGCTCCCGAGGTTGGTGCAGTTTGTAAAATTGGTCATTTTTTGTTAATTGTGCAAGTGGCAGATCAAAGAGATGCCGCAGGAAATTTGTACCGATGAATCTTAGACAGTCCAATGTGAAGACCTATCAAAGAAAGACGAACACTGTGCTTCTTTTGCTATTTCTTTTTTTGACAGTCACTGGAGCTACTGGAGGCGGTTCTACATAGCCTCACGTCTTTCCGCGGAGCGCAACGCGGAGTAGGGCGCAGAGTAAAGCAGTCTGCAGTCCGCTGGGCTGCAGTGGCTGCTCACCGCGAGCAACATGGACCCCGCCGTTCACCTCTCCCCTGCCCGCTCTTCCCCACCTGCGCTTGAAGATCTCGGATCAAAGCGGATTCTTCGTAGCAACAACTTGTCAACGAACAGCCGACAAGAAAATCAAAGTTCTTACACAGCCCCGTCACCTAAAAGGGCGAAAAACAAAGCCATCAAGCATGCCGCGCTTACTATACTTGCGAGCGAAAAGGGCGGCTCCTTTCCTACTATTCAGCAGAGCCCGCCCTATGTCTCGCGGGACGAGACTCCAGCAGGAGGAGAACAGGGCGGCAAGGAGCCCTGTACCAAGGACTCCCTTGAGGCCGTCAACAGCCCGGGCTCTCCCTTCGCCTCTCCCCGCTGTTCGAAGCCGGCGCGGGACGCGGATTGGAGCTTGGGCCGGAGTACCGCTTCGGCGAGAGGGTTTCCCTCCGAGGCCGTCGGAGGACGACCTGGGCGGGCCCTCTTTCCGGCCCCGCCTCCTGATCCGCCAGGGACCCTGAGAGGCGCTGAAGCCGAATTTCCTGCTGAAATTGCAGCCACACACAAAGAGCAGCCTGTCCAGCATAATCTCTACCCACAAACTGTTGTTTTAATACATGCCGCCGTTGAAATGAACGAAGCACAATCTTGCAGACCGGACCCTTCTACAACAGAACAGCCGCCCCAACGATGCGGCGTGCCTATGATCACCTCAGCTGAGCAAGGCGACTCTCCCGAAAGGGTGATTTTAGATCTGGGCGGGCTCGCCAACAGTGTACCTGCTGATCAAAGCCTTGAAGCATGTCTTGCCCCCACCCGGGCTTTAAAAAAAATCATCTATAGAAAAAACCCAACAGGTAAAAGATCCAAAGCAGAGGCAGAGCTGAAAACAAAAACACTCAAAAAAACACGGTCAGCAAACACTAATCTTCAAAATCAGAATTCTACAGGGAAAAAAGATGTGAGCAATCAAATCTGTCCAAAGCGCTCTAGCCCAAAAGCTCTCTTTAACCTATTCAAGATGCACCAATGTAAACGCAAACATAACGCGATAATGGAATTGTCAGACGCTGAAATGCTCGAAGTTTTGGACATGTCTCCCCTAGAACGTCTTACGGCAAACCAAACTGAAAAAGACGAAACAGCAATACCACCGTCGGCATCTCCATCATCTGAAATCCCACCTGAGATTGGAGAGAAAAGTACGCCCAGGGAAACACCACTGACTGGCTCGACCCTTCTAGCTACAGCCTTCTCAGACCAAACTCCAACAAATACCATGCCTCAATCCACTCAGCCCGGCACATCAGGAAACCCGGGTTCGGGGGCTCCCCTAGCGAACCCTCTAAACTCAGCTGCTCTGCCCAAAACAACTCCGGCTCTGAAGGACTCGATCGTTGATAAATCTTCGACCGCACCTTTTACTCCTAGGCTGCTGCCTACTCAAATTCTGTGTGACGCACACGCTGAGTTTATTTCGAGTAAAATTGTTAGCATTTGCGAACATATTCAACGTATGCTTGAGTATTAGCAGTGTGAGTCTGGTGGGGACTTGACCTGCAGTGTTACACTCCTGGTCCAGCTTTCCAGCCTTTTCATCGGAGTCAGTGCTTCGGACTGCTACCTTGCTTAAATCTGCTGCGCCCTCTGATCCTTTTCCGCTGGGGAGACTCAAGGAGATCTTGCCTGGCATGATCCCTTGGGTTACTAGTGCTGTGAATGCCAACTGTCAGTTGGGCGCTATTCCTGCAGAGCTGAAACAGGCTTTGGCTATTCAGTTTCTTAAAAAACCATCACTGTATTCCTCAGTGTTGGCTAACTTTCATCCGATTTCACTTCTTCAGTTTCTGGTGAAACTTCTGAAGTCTTTGGTCGCACCTCTGCTCTCTTCTTTTCTTGACCCCTTTCAGTCTGGTTTCCGGCCTGGGTGGGTTACAGAGAGTGTGCTAGTTTCAGTCTTGGGTGACCTGGCCATGGGGGTTGATCGGGTTGGGTCAGGGCCCTCATATTGTTGGATCTCTCTGCGGCATTCGACACTGTCGACCAGTCCATACTGCTGTCCCGGCTGGCCTTGGCTGGCCTCGCTGGACCTGTGCTTGACTGGTTTACTTCCTTCCTGACTGATCGGGCCAATTGTTTTCTCTTCCACCCTTTTTGTCTCAAGGCTCTACATTGTCCCTGTTGCTTTTTAACATCTGTGTTCAGCCTTTCATGGGTCTCAGCCGCTCCCCCGGCCTCTGGTGCTATTCATATGCTGACGACACCCAGACCCTGGTCCATTTAGATCGTGACCAGGCTGAGGTGTCGCCTCGCTTGTGTGGATGCCTGCTGGGCGTGAAGGGTTGGATGGACAACATTGGCTGATGCTTAACGGGGACAAGACAGATTCTGGTGGTGGGTTCTGTTCTTGACTCTGTCAAGGAGTTCCCCCCTTCTCACCTGAGTTTGAGCTTTGTTGGATTTCTTGATCAATGCCTTCTTGCGGACGGATCAAGTCTTGAAAAAGGCTGCACGAGTCTCTTCCGACTCCAGGGTGCGTTCAAAGTTCCGGGATGCAAAGATCCAGGAATCCAGGAAATTTACAGAGAGCGCTACTAGCACACGAGTCCAGGAATCAAGAAAGGGAGGGAAGGGACTAGGAATGGGGTTGGTCCGCTGGGCTGCAGTGGCTGCTCACCGCGAGCAACATGGACCCCGCCGTTCACCTCTCCCCTGCCCGCTCTTCCCCACCTGCGCTTGAAGATCTCGGATCAAAGCGGATTCTTCGTAGCAACAACTTGTCAACGAACAGCCGACAAGAAAATCAAAGTTCTTACACAGCCCCGTCACCTAAAAGGGCGAAAAACAAAGCCATCAAGCATTTTTTTTTTTTTAAATTATATTTATTGGTTTTGACACAGTTGATTCATTGATAAACAATTTGATATGCATAACCCAAGAACAACATAGTATAACTTCCCCAAACCTCCCTTCCCTCCCCCCTCCCCCTTTCAACCGAGACCACCGAAAAGTCCTCAATCTTCTTTAGGATCTCGTGCCGGGCCGGGACTGTCCGTTTTATCCCAGGCACCGTCCTGCGCCTCTGGGTGGAGTAGTGGCACCGTAAGCGCCACCCAACTGAGCAAATCAGCGCTGGAGTCGAGGCGCTGCACGTGTATCGCCGTTTCCCACGCTGCTGTCTCAGCAGCTATCCATCTCCTGAGGTCGCCCCACCAAAGGGCCTCGGTCGGACCTCTAGCGCTCTTCCATTTCATAGCTATACGCCTCTTCGCAGTGATGTAGATCAAATCAGTGAGTCTATTCAGGGGCCTATTCTTGCTACTTCGCTTGTATTGCCCCAGTATGCAGGCTGCCGGCTCGCGTATTTCTACCTCGATCCCCGCAGTCGCCACCCTCTCCTTCACTCGGGCCCAGAACCTCTGGATCGTCGGGCAGCCCCAAAACATGTGGGTCATTCCTGTCCTTGGCTCGTGGCATTTTGGGCATGTCTGGGTTGTGGCGCCTTTGAACTTAGATATAGCTTCGGGCGTGAGGTAGGCCCTGTTGGTGATGTACAGCTGGATGAGTTGGAGACGGGCATTCCTGGAAATCTTTCTATGGTAATGGGTTATTTTCTCCCATGCTTTGTCTTCAAATTCCAGGCCCATTTCTCTTTCCCACTTCCCTTTGCATTTTAGTTCATTCTTGGTCGAGCCCTGCAGAAGGGCCTCATATATTCTGGAGACTTCGTGGCCGCCTTCAGCAGTGTCCAGCATTGACTCGACGATTTCATTTTCTATGATTTGGACGGTAGTCTCTGGCCACTTAATCTTCAGGGCCTGTGTCACTGCTCTGTGGAGCAAGAACTGGCCTGTGGGCAGGCCTGTGGATTCACTGAGGTCCGTGAATGTTGTGAGTTTCTGGTCGTGAACAAGGTCCCCAAGTACCGCCACTCCATAGGGTTCCCACTGGGTGCGTGTTTCTGTGTGTCCCCATGAGGATTTAGCCATGATTGCCGCAATGGGGATCTGCGGGGAGTACGGGTCTGGCGGTCCCACTATTCTGCAGGCTCTCTTCCAGAGCTGGGTTCCAAGCTTAATCAGGTAGGGACACTGTCTTAACGCCCCCTGTTCCACCCACAGCAGGTCTCGGAGTAGCAGTCGAGGTAGGGCAGGTTGAAGAAGTCGGGTGTCTGTGGTGGCTTCGTCAGCCATCCAATGCGTTACATGTCTCAGTTGGCTGGCTAGGTAGTACAGTTCGAAATTGGGGATTTTCAATCCCCCTTTTTCGTAGGGCCTTTGGAGAGTGTCGAGCGCCACCCTGTGCCTGCCACCCTGCCACAGGAACCCTCTACAGAGTTTGTTCAGCTCCCTGAAAAAGGCGGGGGGGATGCAAAAGGGAATGTTGACGAAGTAATGCAGTAGGCGGGGGAGTGCCACCATTTTGAGGAGACCAGCCCGCCCAGCGACAGAGAGAGGGAGCTTACCCCAAAAGACCATGGACTTAGCGAGTGCATCCCTTGCCCTAACTGTGTTGAGAATGTGTTCAGTACTCGGGTTACGGTGGATGGTAACGCCCAGGTATCTAAAGGATGTCACCTGCCACTGAAGATCCAGGGGGGGCAGGGATCTGTGCTCCTCGCTAAATAGCGCAGCGAGGGGATAGAGGCAAGACTTGTCCTTATTAATCTGAATGCCTGTGAGTTTGTGAAAACAATCTAAAGTCTCCAGTATGTGGGGCAGTAGGTGCTCAGGGTCATGTAGGTACAGCAGCATGTCATCTGCGTACATGGAGATAAGATGTGTCACTCCGTCCAACACGATGCCTCCGTCTCCGTATTCCTGGCGGAGATATGCAGCAATCGGTTCTGCAGCAATAATATATAGCATGGGGGAGAGAGGGCATCCCTGCCGTGTGCCTCTGTAGAGGGGCCATTTGTCTGAGTAAGTCTTGTTAGTGCGCACCCTGGCTGTAGGGTTAGTGTAGATCAATTGGGTCCATCTAAGGAAGGCAGGTCCGATCCCCATCTTAGCCATAGTGGCATATAACCATTCCCATCTCACCGAGTCGAAGGCTTTGGTGGCGTCCAGTGACGCTACAGCGTATTTCTGGGGCCCTCGCTCGGTGCTATATATAATATGGTGTAATCTACGCAGGTTTTCGGTAATGGAGCGCCCTGGCACGTAACCAGTCTGGTCCTGGTGAATCAGCACAGGAATCACTCTGCGTAATCTGTTAGCGAGGAGTGCCGTCAGAATTTTACTATCTACATTTAACATAGAAAGTGGCCTATATGACCCACAGTCCGTCCCATCCCTCCCGGGTTTCAGCAAGGGGATAATAACTGCCTCTCTCATGGAGTCAGGGAGCATGCCCTGTTCATAGGCTTCGTTATATACCTGCGCTAGCAGTGGAGCAAGGGTCCCCTCGTGCGTCTTATAGAATTCCCCGGGTAGGCCGTCCGTGCCCGGCGTCTTCCCAGAGGGTAATGTTCTAATTATTGCCACCACTTCTTCAGGGGTGATCGGATCATCTAGGGCTTCGGCCATCTGTGTATCTAGTTTGGGTAGCCTTATGCAGTCCAGGGCATCCTCGATCCCGGAGTCGGGTGGAGGCAGGGTCGGGGAGTAAAGGTCTCGATAGAACTCGGAAAAGACAGAGTTAATCTCTGCCTGGGTGTGCGCAGTCGTGCCATCAGGTCTGCGTACGTGGCAAATGGGGGTCCTGGGGGTTTCTCGCCTGTACAGCCACGCTAAGAGTTTCCCAGGTTTATCTCCCAGGGCATGAGTTCTTTCCGTGTGCTTAGCGTAACTTAATTTCCCAAGGGTCTCCCAGTGCGACAAACAGGCTTGTCATAATTTAGTTATTTCCTGCAAGCGTTCAGGAGTCGAGTCTGCCTCGCTCTCCAGTTCTCCCAGCTTCTTTTCCGCACCTGCCAGGGAATTTACAATGGATCTCTGGGCGCCCCCTACCGTGGCTATCATTTCCCCCCTCATAACCACCTTATATGCCTCCCATGCGGTGCTAATATGTTCTACACTATCTAGATTATTTTGCCAGAATTCCTCCGTACTGTCTTGTATGTGGTCGCGGAAGGCCGCATCAAGCAGGGCCTCGGCTCTAAGTCTCCACGTGGGAACCGGGGGTCTGGGTGGGAACACCTCCCAGGTGGTCAACATGGGGGAGTGGTCAGACAATACCCTAGGTAAATATTGTGCATCATGGAACATGGCCTGCTGCCCATGACTGATTAGAATGTAGTCTAGTCTCGTGTGGACATTGTTTGGAGGGGAGAAGAAGGAGTATTCTCGCCGTTCTGGGCCCAATACCCTCCACAGGTCACAGAGTGAAAAGTGGCTTATCAATTTAGCTAATATTTTAGCTGGGGGGGACGGGTGTGAATGTTTAGCGTCTGACCTATCTAAGAGGGGGTCTAGGGTGCAATTATGGTCTCCTCCCCAAATCATAATGCTGTTTGCGTGAGGGCCCAGTCTAGCATATAGAGAGTTGAAGAAAGCCGTGGCATCGTGATTGGGTGCATAAGTGCTAACCAGGCACAGGTCTCTACCCTCCACGGTGCCCTGAACAAGGGCCATCCTGCCCTCATCGTCCGTCTTGGAACCCATTACTCTGAAGGGGACGGACGGGTCGATCCATATCAGGACCCCTCTTGCAAATGAGGAATAGGAGGAGCCGATGAGGGTTCCTTGCCACTTTTTGGCTAGCGCCTTGAGTTTTTCCTCTGAGAGGTGTGTTTCTTGCAGCATGGCGATTCCGACCTTCTGGCGTCGCAAGTATGTGTGAATCCGGCGTTGCTTCACGAAGCTATTCATGCCTCTGACATTCCATGTCATAACTCTAATTCCGTCAGCCATAATTGGCATGGTGTTTGTTACTTCTCTCCAGCCTTGAGCAAGGTCCAATTAATGGTGGATCTGTTGTGAGGTTATCCGGTGATCTCGGTGTTTGTTGAACAAAAATCCCAACATGGGTGTAAACCCCCCGTTGCTCCCTCCTCTTTATTCCCTGTGTCCCACCCCCCCCCTAACTGCAAACAAGTCAAACATAGAACCAGCCCAGCGAGGTCTCCCTCGTTATGACAAACCCGTTTCTGCTCCTCAGAACCGAACATTGGCTCCAGGTGCCCTACGGGAGGGTATATGTACCCAAAGAAAGAAAGAAAGAACTTTCAAGGGGTTGGGGTGAACCTTGACTCGTGCGTCTCCTAGCGAAGGATCCTTCCAGCTGTATGGAATTTCGGTGCGTCCACCGGTGGTGGATGAAGAACGCGCAGTTCCCAGCAAGTTACTGGGGAGCAATCATCTAGGCTTCCGTTTCCTTTCTTCAATATCCGGTATTTGTAGACCGTCCATCCAGTCCCTGGCCTGTGCGGGAGTATCGAACAAGTGTGCTTTGTTTTCGTGCAGTATTTTAAGTTTTGCCGGGTACAGGAGCATGTAGCGCAGCCCAGCGGCTTTCAATCTGGCCTTCGTGTGTATGAACTGGGCTCTGTCCATTTGAACCTGGAAGGTATAGTCGGGGTAAATAGCAATTTTGGCAGAGTCGCGTATTATCTGACCGCCTGTTCGGGAAAAAGCCAGGATTGTTTCACGGTCCCTGTAGTTGAGAACTTTAGCTATCACAGGTCTTGGTGGGGCCCCAGGTGGTGGTTTCCTGGCGAGGGAACGATGGGCCCGTTCGATCGTGAATCCCTGGGAGAGTTTCCCAGCGCCCACTTCCTGCAAGAGGAGGTTTTCTATATAGGCTGTGGGGTCTGAGCCTTCGGAGCCCTCAGGCAGCCCGAGGAGGCAAATGTTATTACGTCGGGCTCTCCTCTCTGCTTCCTCTGCTCTGTTTTCCAAGTTTTTGACCCTTTGTTGGAGTTCATCTACGTCCCGGAGGAGGTGTGTTTTAGATTCAGTGTTCTCCCTGACCTGTGTCTCGAGCACCCCCGTCCTGCCAGCCAGGGTTCGGACGTCCTGTCTCAGGAGGCCCAGGTCTGTGGCAACTGCATCTATCTTATGCTCCATTGTCGCCTGGAGCAGCCTGATGGCTTCCAGGATCTGGGTGTTGCTGGGCTCGGTAGGCGTTGTAGTTGTGGGGTCCGAATGAGGGTCTGTGGTCCCCCCCTCAGGTCCGCGAGGCCCGTTGGCTCGCTGGCTGCATAAGTATCCATGGTTGTCTGCCGCTGTCGGGGCTTGCTGTTCTTACCAGCCATCTCGGGGATGCACAGGGGCCCGGCTCCGGAGGCGCCCAGGGCACAGGCGGCAGTCCGCAGATTCCCGCTGCAGAGGGGAACCTCTCACTGACACCGCAAGGCCCACCCGGCAGTGCCACCTGGGATCGAGGCGAAGATCTGTAGGTGTCTCCGCGCCCTGGGGGCACCCCGGAGCCGCCACAGAGGGGGCAGTGGCCCAGCGATATGGGGGGGAAGGCAATGTCCGTTCAAGAGGCAGCTCACAGTTCACTGCTATGGGTTGCCCAGAGGTGGTGGAGCTCCGAAGTTCCGCTGCGGTGTGGTGATTGGGCACCCCCTCCAGTGGTAGGCGGTCCGAGGGGGCCCCCCAGCGGAGTTACTAGGCAAAGGATGAGACTTCTGTGGCGGGGGTCAGGGAGGCGCGCAATGCAAGCCCCCAGATTAGTGGATGCAGGCCCGTGGTGTGGCGAAGCAGGTTGGCCGGTTCGTCGTGGGTGCCGCTGGGCTGGATCCCACCGGCCGCCGGGCGCAGGGTGCCAGGCGAATCCGGGCAGTGGAGGAGCGCCGGCGCCTCTTGTTGGGGGGTTGTAGGGAGCGGGTTGGGCAGTCCAGACTGCTAAATCATGCAGTTGCGTAGGGTGGGGAGCTCCTGTGCCTCGAGGTAGGCCAGCCCTGTGCGGGCGCGGTGAATGGGCTCCCTCCGCCGACGGACGCAGGCAAGGCTGTGCAGCGGGGGAGCTCCGAGGCCCCCGGAGCGTCAGGGCCTCTTATCGGAGGCGCAGCAGGGAGCGGGCGGGTATTAAGTCCAGGGCGCAGGGTCGGGATCCAGGGCTCCAGTGGCTCCCGCGCTCCCACCACTCCCGGTATCCCCGTTCGGGCTGAGTCAGCCCCCCTCCGCCTACCTGCGCCGCGCCGGCCGGCCACGGGTCCCGCCGGCGTTGCTCCTGGCTCAGCTGGGCTCCGCTGCTCTCCCCGGGCTGGTCGCGGCTCCACGGTGGGCCCGATCGCTCCCTCGCGCCGCTCCTCTCCCTCGATCCCAGCGTGGGTTATCCGCTCCGGGTCCGCCGCTAGTCTCGGCGGGCTACGTCCTCTGCAGTGCAGGCGAGCTCCGGTCCTCCAGACGTCAGGACGCGGGAGGCGCCATCTTGGCTCACTCCACTCGGCCCAATTCGTCGCCGAACAACGGCGTTCGTAGTCTTCGGTCGACTGGCAGATGGCTCGGGTGTGTGTAGATAGGGTTCCGTTGCAGACGGTGCCGCTTGTCGGGTTCCGAAGTTAGTTAGAATTATGTAGAAACAGCTTATTTTGGCACATCAGCTAAGAGCTCACACGAGACACGTCCGCTCTACATGGCGGTTAGCCACGCCCCTAACAAAGCCATCAAGCATGCCGCGCTTACTATACTTGCGAGCGAAAAGGGCGGCTCCTTTCCTACTATTCAGCAGAGCCCGCCCTATGTCTCACGGGACGAGACTCCAGCAGGAGGAGAACAGGGCGGCAAGGAGCCCTGTACCAAGGACTCCCTTGAGGCCGTCAACAGCCCGGGCTCTCCCTTCGCCTCTGTTCGAAGCCGGCGCGGGACGCGGATTGGAGCTTGGGCCGGAGTACCGCTTCGGCGAGAGGGTTTCCCTCCGAGGCTGTCGGAGGACGACCTGGGAGGGCCCTCTTTCCGGCCCCGCCTCCTGACCACATGTCTCCCCTAGAACGTCTTACGGCAAACCAAACTGAAAAAGACGAAACAGCAATACCACCGTCGGCATCTCCATCATCTGAAATCCCACCTGAGATTGGAGAGAAAAGTACGCCCAGGGAAACACCACTGACTGGCTCGACCCTTCTAGCTACAGCCTTCTCAGACCAAACTCCAACAAATACCATGCCTCAATCCACTCAGCCCGGCACATCAGGAAACCCGGGTTCGGGGGCTCCCCTAGCGAACCCTCTAAACTCAGCGGCTCTGCCCAAAACAACTCCGGCTCTGAAGGACTCGATCGTTGAACAGGCAGAAAGAAATTCTCTTGTCGCAGCAAATCTTAAGCAACATCTAACGAAACCAGCTCCGTTGATGTCCAGTATTTCTGAAACTAATCAAAACATCCCAAGTACAATCAGCCCTGCCACGGGCTTGGAAAAAGAAAGGCTGGTTATCCCTGAACACACGCCATCTCTGACAAAACACGCAAAGGACAGCATAAGGCCTCAAATGAGCTCACAATTGTGGGCAAAAACTCATCTAGATAACCATCGATTGGGCAGACAGTCCCTTCCAGCAAACTCTCACTTTAGTTCTTTCACCCCCAGTCCAGAAGACTTGCCGATGCCATCAAGAGCCCGTAAAACTTCATTCGGTCATTATTCCTTACTTGAAAATACCCTGGACACTCACCCGAAATCAAGAGACACAATAGATGAGTCCTCAAGAAAAAGAATCCCCTCAGAGACCTTGGGAGAGTGGAGCAAAGGGTCTCCCAAGAAAAAGCCCGACCTCACCACGGTTATGTCAGCTCTTACCATCTCACTCTCTCCATTTTGAAAACTCTACGAGGCCTTAAACTACTCGGCCAAAGATAACACCTCCATATTGGCATCAATCCAGTCCAAACTAACTTTCCTAGAAGGTTACATCACAGCTCTGGAAATTAAAGAGGCAACAAAACAAGCAAGCCTTGAAGGGAAACTATCTAGGATTGAAAGCCAATTAACCAAAGGTACACCGGTTCCGCAGAATACACAGCAGACTCAGACAGAAGCATCTCGAACCCCAGTCTGTAACGAACAGGACAAAACAGCATCTATATTTCTCACCCACCAAAATAGGCCTACGCAGGCCGCTCATATCGCCTCCACCGGAGCGGCCAAAGAACAGAACGTGGGACTTCATCCATCAAATACTACCTCAAGATCTAGCAAAAACTCAGACGTCAGGTCTGAGCTCCCTAGCAGACAAAGGGAACCAAGCAAAATCTGAAACTTCAACCGGAGCTATATCGGCCAAAATAAGCTCCGGTTCTTCAGGATCACTAAACCCGGCCTTCCAACTATCAAGCTTGAACTCAAGGAATACTAAGAAGCCTCAGACACCAGGACGGAGCAATCGGGCAAACGAAAAGAATCAACCAATCTACGCAATCCATCGAGATAACTCGCAAACATATGCCGATCAAATGGAACCTCAAGTGCTTATTGACCTGAGCAATTCCCCCAAGACTCCAGCGGAATTCCAGGCATCCAGTAGTCTTATGGACATATCCCAACATGTCGATGAAGATGATTGTGCCTTGATTATGACGAGCCAAAGTATCCCAAAATCAATCCCAAGGCCAAGTCAAGAAAGACACCTAGGTCCGACGCCTGTGTCCAAGAATACAAAATCTCGTAGCTGTAGTCGCCAAAGTCCGAAGAGAAAAACCAGAACGGTGGCCGACAGAGCGGAAACTAAAAGGCACCCAAACGATGAAACTCTACAAGATCGAACATGGGATAGCTCCTTAAGTAGCAAAAAACATACCCGATCAGCTGAAGCTAACAAATCTAGAGAACAAGTCGATGTACAAAGCAAACCAAATATTGTTCAACCAAGCACCAGAGTCTTTAAATTGGAGCAAACCTCACATAAATCAGGATACATGATCCTGAATAGAAAACGGTCTTAAACATCGTGAGCAAAACGAAATCTCTAAGGGCTGTAACAACAAACGATTTCCGGCTAATCGAACCTTACCACAGAGCACATAAGGCAAAATCATTTCTGCACATAAAAGCAAGGGCATTAAACACAAGAATGAAAGAGGCTTACAAAGAACTAAGCAAAATGGGACTTCTTCTAACTGAACTGAACTTACCGTCGCACGAAATACAAACCAGCAAGAGGGAGCTTGTGCGACTACAAAACCCAAGTAGCGAAAGATCCAAATCCAGACGACATAGAGACCATCAGATTCAGCACGCCCCTCACACAAAATCAGATTCTCCAAGGAAAATTTATGGCGGCTCTTCACCCAACAGGCCTCGACAAATAGAAAATAAACAGCGAGCCAGACTTGACAAGACCCCAACGAAATTGCTGTCGGACAAAGATTCTGGCACCAAAGATATGTCCTCAATCCGTGATCCAACACGCCAGCCAAAAGGCCCATGGGACTGGCTAAAGTCCACAGTAAATAGGAAGTCCAGCAAATAGAAACCAACTAGGGCGACTTCTCCGTTAGCCCTAGACACATCGGAGTCCAGATTAATCACTATGGCTTCATGGAACACCAGAGGTCACGCTCATCTTACAAACGATAACAACCAGACATTAGTGGGCTTTGACATTATATGTCTCCAAGAAACCTGGCTGACCGAGAAACTGCTTTTAGATGGATACGAAATTGAACTTTCACCTGCCAAACGTGGTCTATTTAGACGTCCATCTTCCGGCCTACTGCTCGCAGTGAAAATAGGTTCCGGTATTAAAATCCGGGAAAAGTTATCAGAGAGCTATGGAACACTAGCAATCCTGACATCTTGGACACATGTTGACACGAACTCCAAACAAATAACCACCACCGATTTGGCGATTCTAAATTTGTATTGGAATCTGCAACAAACCTCAATCGCTAACTTCTGCAACGAAGTAATAGAAGTGATTGATACCATCAGAATTGACTCTAACACAGACCATGTCATTATCTGCGGTGATCTAAATGCAATCTGCGAGCAAAATAATGTTACAGGTCCCAAAAACAGGCCCAAACTATCGTCAGAAGAAAGAGGTAAAGCTTGGATGAGTGCTATGACCGCAAGAAACTTTCACAATCTAGCCTGGCTAAAATCTTGGGACAACATCTGACCTACGTGGGAACGGGACAACTCTAGGGCCACGCTTGATTACATCTTCGCATCTGAAAATCTATTGCATCTGATCAACTCATTCAAAATCATACGGACAAAAGAAAGTGATCACAATTTGTTGGCAACAACTTGGGCATCTCTCCATTATAATAACAAGCTCGTCCTCCCTGCTCTAGAAGCCACTTCCCAACGAACTAGACTCCGCCTGACAGCCACAAACATCAGGAACATCTCAGAAAATTACGGCAGGAAAACTGCAGATAAACTCAATGAAAATAAAAGACCAGATTACCTGCCGTTTCTACTGCAATACAGACCAGATCAAAAGACGGGCAAAGGCCCTAGGCGAAATCACCTCCACAAATTTGATCAAGATCTGGTGGACAGAAGAAAATTACTCAGAAAAGCCAAAAGACGAGCAGCTACAGAACAAACCGACACGGCCAGGATCGACTGTGCATCGGAAATCAGCAGTTACAAATCTTGGCTTTCGAACCGCAGGAGAGCTATGTACCAGAACGATGCAGAACAAATGCTTAAAATCCTCAGCACGAAGAAATCTAGCGACTTTTGGTCCCTGATCAAATCTACAACATCTAGATATGAAAATGAATTGGCAAACGCGGTTACTGAGGAAAAATGGACAAACCTTTTCAAAACCATGTTTGCCCCGCCGAAAGAGCAGTCTGAAAGAAGCTTTGAACCAGGCAGTAACAGATGGGCCACTATCTCTGACAAAGAAGACATCATCAAAGCCATCAAACAACTAAAATCTTCGAGAGCGCCTGGTCCTGATGGCCTTAGTAACATTGATCTAAAGCAAAATCCGGAAGCCTGGGCCGAATTGATTAGTACCATATTTCAGCATTGCGAATCAGCCAGAGCCATCCCTGTATCCTGGACACACTCAATAATTGTCCCGATATTCAAACGGGGCAACAGAGAGGAACCACAGAACTACAGGCCGATAGCCTTGCTAGACATAATCGGCAAAATATTTGCAACGCTTCTTCTCAAAAAGTTCCAAACATGGGCAAAGTCATCTGCTGCCTACGACCCATTTCAGATGGGCTTCCTCAAGAACGGGGGAACTTCAGCAAACATCTTATTGCTAAACTTAATCAAAAGTAAGGTGAAACAGGGCTCTCCACCAGTTTTCATGGCCTTCATTGACCTCTCGCAGGCCTTCAATAGAGTGGATCGGGACCGCCTGTGGACCAAACTACATAAATGGAACTGTCCTACAGAAATTTTACATACAATAATAGCGCTACACACAGCCAACAAACTCCGTGTGAGACTTGACAAACAAGGAACGCTATCAGAAGAGATCCTAGCAGAGAGGGGGGTCAAACAAGGGTGCCCGCTAGCCCCGGCACTCTTCATAAGCTTCCTTGGTGACTTCAAGGACTCTGAAAACTCTGTCCGAGCATTTCCACCAAAAATAGGGGCCACCAACATATCACGCCTTCTCTATGCGGACGATCTAATCTTATTAGACCAAACGGAAATCGGCCTTCAACGCCAACTGACCAACTTGGCAAACTACATAAAAGTAAACAATCTTGAAATTAATAAATCAAAAACAAAAATCTTGATTATGGCGAACAATAATTTAACTAAGAATCGCAACAAAGGATGGTTCCTTGAAAATACCAAGATCGAAATTGTGGACTGCTACAAATGCCTGGGCATAATGATAGACAACTCACCCCGGGAAGCCTGCATGCAAACTACCCTTTGGGGCAAGGCAAGAAACCTAGCTGCCCAGATGAGATCCATTGATAAAAAATATGGCAAATTCTCGCTGGAGCCTGTACTCCACTTTTTTAGAGGCAAGGCTGTCCCGGCGCTAACCTACGGCATGGGTGCGACTCTGTCTATGCCAACTTCAATCTGGCCAAAAATTGAAGGCCTTTTATGGCGCTCAGTCTTGGGTCTTCCAAATTCGGCAGCTATTGCGAACATCAGGCGTGACCTGGGCCTGCAGTCTTTGCTAGCATCAGTGGAACAAAACGCTATGCAAATATAGAAAAATTACCATCCCTGATACGCTCCCAATCTTCAAACTGATAGCTGCAGAAATCTCATCAGGCCGTCTAAACAGTCTCACAAAATGGTCTCAATCACAGACGGCAAAACTAAAAGAAATAGCCTGCACTGAAGCAGACCTGGCAGAAAATCCCCAAAAAGTAAAAACTAAAATGGAGCTTTTGGATTGGATAACTACAGTTGACAAGGCCCATTCAAACAAACTAACCACACATTTGCCACCAACCTCAAACCGCCTTAAGACTCCTCTACCATACTGTCGACTATTCCCGGATAAGAAACTATTGAGAACCTTTTTGAGAGCCCGTTTCAATTTATTACCGACACGAGAAATTCTCTGCATTAGACTACAGTCAACTGCCAACGAATGCAGACTATGTCAATCGGCAGCGGAACCTGAAAATCTAAAACATCTGATACTTCACTGCAAAGCCCTCAGCAAAGAAAGAAGCGTTTACCTTACATTTCTTGGGATGACAGACTCAGTTCTCGACGAGGACGTTTGGTGGAATAGACTGATGTCTGGGGAAAAACCAAAATGGATGATTGCAACGACAAAACTTTTGACAGCCTTTTTTGATAAAATAAAAGCGACAGAAATTTAGAGACGCGAATAAAGTAATCAGCAGGAAATAACAATGAAGGCCAGAAACAGTACTTTTACCAGTTAAAGAACTTCAAGAATTTGGCAGAATGAGAAGGAGCTAAAGCGTCTTTGTAAAAATCACAAGTTGATTTCACACAATAAAAAAAATAAAAAAATAAAAATTGTGCTTTGCAAGATTCTGCCATTTCTGCCGGTTTCATTGTGACCTTTGGTAGTGGCTGCATTAGTTACCAGTTGGATTGACTATGGTAATGCACTCTCTCTCTTGCCCAGTCTGTGGGGTTAATGCACCGGCTGCAGCTTTTGCAGAATCCTGCAGAACGAGTAGCCACTTCCTCTCCATATGGTGCTCACATTAGTCCTGTGCTGCACTCGCTCCACTGGCTCCCAGTGACTGAAAGAATACAATTTAAGTCCCTCTTTTAGACAGGCCTATTACAGTCAGGGGGCTGGCTTTCTTTGTGATAAGTTTGTGTCCTGTGTCCCGGAACGGTCTCTTCGTTCTAAGAATGCCGGTTTAGTGTTTGTTCCCAAATTTCACCTTGTTAGGGTTGGCGGCCGCCCCTTTTTGGTGGCAGTCAGTAGACTGCGGAACAACCTTCCTATCGCGCTAAGGAATATTGAGAATCATCATATTTATGTATTTATTTATTTTAATTTCTATAACGTGCAGCTCCCCCGTAGGTCTCAAGGCGCACATGAAAACACAGACCGACAACTGGGGTCAGCCATGCCGAGAAGAGGGGTTCCTTTATGCCAGGTAAATGACAGACCTTCTGTTCTGTCGATCTTTAAAAACACTTTTATTCTAGGCCATAATGGTGGGATTATACTATCTGAGTCCTAGCGCCAAGATGCCCCTTGGGATGAATGTGCGCTGTATACATGCTTATAACCTAACATATGGACGCCTGTCTTGTCTTGGAGACCATGATCTGCATTTCCAGCTTGGCCCCCATCAGGGCTTCTGTGTCAGGTGATATTACCGGGAGAGTTGACTGCATGGCATTCTCAAGCTAGTCCCTAGACCCCCGTGACACAGCAGTGCAGCCCAATTGGACTTGTGGATTGGATTATGGACTCTCCAATAATTGAAGGTTATGACGTTGGCCATGTTGAGGCTATGGGGGGGGGAAGCTTTGGGAGCGTATTGTGTGCAGTCAAAAGGGGAGTGGGCTTCTCTATGGAGAATGTTAATGCGGACAGAAATTGGTGTTGATCGACAAAGATACGTGTAGGTTGCAGACATCTTTATCATTTAATGTGTATTTCAATCCCAAGAATGTAGATGCAGCCCTGCTCTTGGCTAATATTTCTGATTTGGTATTGGCAGAAATTCTTGATGGAGGTGGTAGCGTAATGGCTGCTGGTGACTTTAACTGCAAATGTTCTGACCCCAAATGGCAGCTGTTTCATGGGTTGCACGAGGGAGAGGCTACCAAACAAGACCAGCATTCGGGGCCTGGGACCTCCCCTTAGTGAATGGACCTGTTGAAGATGACACTCCTCCCCCGCTTTACCCCGCAGATCGCGATGGGTAGATCCACCCTGGATGATATGTCTATTTCCCAGGACTTGCTGGAGCTGGCTGGCGATATGGCAGTACTGGACTCGGACAGAAGCGATCATTGTATGTTGGAGCTTAGGCTGCCCTTGACTATTGTCTCAAGTTCACCCCTTGGGGAGTTGGGCCCAGAGATTCAGCAGTTTTATGGCATCCAAAGCTGGCCACGAGATTCCATGAGTTGGTGCAAGACGGGTGTGAAGGTAGTGCTCCAAAGTTCTGCAATCATACTAGTCTTGACCCTTCTCTGAACTCGATTCTGTAGGTTTTGACAGCAATTCCCACTCTAAGGAAGAGATATCGGGGGCTTTCCCATGTCCATTCATCTGAAAGGAGCAGGGTTATCTGCAGGCATATCCGACAACTCCAAATGGAGAGCCCCCTAGTCTTTAATATGAATATCTGAATTATTCCCACTGGATGAATTTGCGCGATATGCAATGTTTCTGTGAGACGCTGAGAAAATGTCTGAGAGCATAATTGGCAATGATGTTAGAACTTTTGGAAACTTGTTATATCATCTGGTCCTGGCGTTTCTATGCAGGCGCAGCCCAAGGGTGAAGGACATTGGGTAACACATGCCACTAAATGATGTGGAAGATCAGTGGAGGAGGCTGTTGGGGGCCACACCGGGTCACATTGGGTAACACATGCCACTAAATGATGTGGAAGATCAGTGGAGGAGGCTGTTGGGGGCCACACCGGGTCACATTGGGTAACACATGCCACTAAATGATGAGGAAGATCAGTGGAGGAGGCTGTTGGGGGCCACAGTGGGTAAAACATGTCACTAAATGATGAGGAAGATCAGAGGAGGAGGTTGTTGGGGGCCACAGTGGGTAAAACATGTCACTAAATGATGAGGAAGATCAGTGGAGGAGGCTGTTGGGGGCCACAGTGGGTAAAACATGTCACTAAATGATGTGGAAGATCAGTGGAGGAGGCTGTTGGGGGCCACAGTGGGTAAAACATGTCACTAAATGATGTGGAAGATCAGTGGAGGAGGCTGTTGGGGGCCACACCGGCCACATGGGGTAAAACATGTCACTAAATGATGTGGAAGATCAGTGGAGGAGGCTGTTGGGGGCCACACCGGGTCACATGGGGTAAAACATGCCACTAATTGATGAGTAAGATCATTGGAGGAGGCTGTTGGGGGCCACAGTGGGTAAAACATGTACTAAATGATGTTGAAGATCAGTGGAGGAGGCTGTTGGGGGCCACACCGGCCACATGGGGTAAAACATGTCACTAAATGATGTGGAAGATCAGTGGAGGAGGCTGTTGGGGGCCACACCGGGTCACATGGGGTAAAACATGTCACTAAATGATGTGGAAGATCAGTGGAGGAGGCTGTTGGGGGCCACACCGGGTCACATGGGGTAACACATGTCACTAAATGATGTGGAAGATCAGAGGAGGAGGCTGTTGGGGGCCACACCGGGTCACATGGGGTAACACATGCCACTAAATGATGTGGAAGATCAGTGGAGGAGGCTGTTGGGGGCCACACCGGCCACATGGGGTAAAACATGTACTAAATGATGAGGAAGATCAGTGGAGGAGGCTGTTGGGGCCACAGTGGGTAAAACATGTCACTAAATGATGAGGAAGATCAGTGGAGGAGGCTGTTGGGGGCCACACCGGGTCACATTGGGTAAAACATGTCACTAAATGATGAGGAAGATCAGAGGAGGAGGCTGTTGGGGGCCACACCGGGTCACATGGGGTAAAACATGCCACTAAATGATGAGGAAGATCAGTGGAGGATGCTGTTGGGGGCCACAGTGGGTAAAACATGTACTAAATTATGAGGAAGATCAGTGGAGGAGGCTGTTGGGGCCACACCGGGTCACATGGGGTAAAACATGCCACTAAATGATGTGGAAGATCAGAGGAGGAGGCTGTTGGGGCCACAGTGGGTAAAACATGTCACTAAATGATGAGGAAGATCAGAGGAGGAGGCTGTTGGGGGCCACAACGGGTAAAACATGTCACTAAATGATGAGGAAGATCAGAGGAGGAGGCTGTTGGGGGCCACATCGGGTCACATGGGGTAAAACATGTCACTAAATGATGTGGAAGATCAGTGGAGGAGGCTGTTGGGGGCCACACCGGGTCACATGGGGTAAAATATGTCACTAAATGATGTGGAAGATCAGTGGAGGAGGCTGTTGGGGGCCACACCGGGTCACATGGGGTAAAACATGTCACTAAATGATGTGGAAGATCAGTGGAGGAGGCTGTGGGGGGCCACACCGGGTCACATGGGGTAAAACATGTCACTAAATGATGTGGAAGATCAGTGGAGGAGGCTGTTGGGGGCCACACCGGGTAAAACATGTCACTAAATGATGAGGAAGATCAGAGGAGGAGGCTGTTGGGGGCCACACCGGGTCACATGGGGTAAAACATGTCACTAAATGATGTGGAAGATCAGCGGAGGAGGCTGTTGGGGGCCACACCGGGTCACATGGGGTAAAACATGTCACTAAATGATGTGGAAGATCAGTGGAGGAGGCTGTTGGGGGCCGCACCGGGTCACATGGGGTAAAACATGTCACTAAATGATGTGGAAGATCAGTGGAGGAGGCTGTTGGGGGCCACACCGGGTCACATGGGGTAAAACATGCCACTAAATGATGTGGAAGATCAGTGGAGGAGGCTGTTGGGGGCCACACCGGGTCACATGGGGTACAACATGTCACTAAATGATGTGGAAGATCAGTGGAGGAGGCTGTTGGGGGCCACACCGGGTCACATGGGGTAAAACATGTCACTAAATGATGTGGAAGGTCAGAGGAGGAGGCTGTTGGGGGCCACAGTGGGTAAAACATGTCACTAAATGATGAGGAAGATCAGTGGAGGAGGCTGTTGGGGGCCACACCGGGTCACATGGGGTAAAACATGTCACTAAATGATGAGGAAGATCAGTGGAGGAGGCTGTTGGGGGCCACAGTGGGTAAAACATGTCACTAAATGATGTGGAAGATCAGTGGAGGAGGCTGTTGGGGGCCACACCGGGTAAAACATGTCACTAAATGATGAGGAAGATCAGAGGAGGAGGCTGTTGGGGGCCACATCGGGTCACATGGGGTAAAACATGTCATTAAATGATGTGGAGGAGGCTGTTGGGGGCCACACCGGGTCACATGGGGTAAAACATGTCACTAAATGATGTGGGAGATCAGAGGAGGAGGCTGTTGGGGGCCACACCGGGTCACATGGGGTAAAACATGTCACTAAATGATGTGGAAGATCAATGGAGGAGGCTGTTGGGGGCCACACCGGGTCACATGGGGTAAAACATGTCACTAAATGACATGGAAGATCAGAGGAGGAGGCTGTTGGGGGCCACAGTGGGTAAAACATGTCACTAAATGATGAGGAAGATCAGTGGAGGAGGCTGTTGGGGGCCACAGTGGGTAAAACATGTCACTAAATGATGAGGAAGATCAGTGGAGGAGGCTGTTGGGGGCCACAGTGGGTAAAACATGTCACTAAATGATGAGGAAGATCAGTGGAGGAGGCTGTTGGGGGCCACACCGGGTCACATGGGGTAAAACATGCCACTAAATGATGTGGAAGATCAGTGGAGGAGGCTGTTGGGGGCCACACCGGGTCACATGGGGTAAAACATGTCACTAAATGATGTGGAAGATCAGTGGAGGAGGCTGTTGGGGGCCACACCGGGTCACATGGGGTAAAACATGCCACTAAATGATGTGGAAGATCAGTGGAGGAGGCTGTTGGGGGCCACACCGGGTCACATGGGGTACAACATGTCACTAAATGATGTGGAAGATCAGTGGAGGAGGCTGTTGGGGGCCACACCGGGTCACATGGGGTAAAACATGTCACTAAATGATGTGGAAGGTCAGAGGAGGAGGCTGTTGGGGGCCACAGTGGGTAAAACATGTCACTAAATGATGTGGAAGATCAATGGAGGAGGCTGTTGGGGGCCACAGTGGGTAAAACATGTCACTAAATGATGAGGAAGATCAGTGGAGGAGGCTGTTGGGGGCCACACCGGGTCACATGGGGTAAAACATGTCACTAAATGATGAGGAAGATCAGTGGAGGAGGCTGTTGGGGGCCACAGTGGGTAAAACATGTCACTAAATGATGTGGAAGATCAGTGGAGGAGGCTGTTGGGGGCCACACCGGGTAAAACATGTCACTAAATGATGAGGAAGATCAGAGGAGGAGGCTGTTGGGGGCCACATCGGGTCACATGGGGTAAAACATGTCATTAAATGATGTGGAAGATCAGTGGAGGAGGCTGTTGGGGGCCACACCGGGTCACATGGGGTAAAACATGTCACTAAATGATGTGGGAGATCAGAGGAGGAGGCTGTTGGGGGCCACACCGGGTCACATGGGGTAAAACATGTCACTTAATGATGTGGAAGATCAATGGAGGAGGCTGTTGGGGGCCACACCGGGTCACATGGGGTAAAACATGCCACTAAATGATGAGGAAGATCAGTGGAGGATGCTGTTGGGGGCCACAGTGGGTAAAACATGTACTAAATTATGAGGAAGATCAGTGGAGGAGGCTGTTGGGGCCACACCGGGTCACATGGGGTAAAACATGCCACTAAATGATGTGGAAGATCAGAGGAGGAGGCTGTTGGGGCCACAGTGGGTAAAACATGTCACTAAATGATGAGGAAGATCAGAGGAGGAGGCTGTTGGGGGCCACAACGGGTAAAACATGTCACTAAATGATGAGGAAGATCAGAGGAGGAGGCTGTTGGGGGCCACATCGGGTCACATGGGGTAAAACATGTCACTAAATGATGTGGAAGATCAGTGGAGGAGGCTGTTGGGGGCCACACCGGGTCACATGCGGTAAAATATGTCACTAAATGATGTGGAAGATCAGTGGAGGAGGCTGTTGGGGGCCACACCGGGTCACATGGGGTAAAACATGTCACTAAATGATGTGGAAGATCAGTGGAGGAGGCTGTGGGGGGCCACACCGGGTCACATGGGGTAAAACATGTCACTAAATGATGTGGAAGATCAGAGGAGGAGGCTGTTGGGGGCCACAGTGGGTAAAACATGTCACTAAATGATGAGGAAGATCAGAGGAGGAGGCTGTTGGGGGCCACACCGGGTCACATGGGGTAAAACATGTCACTAAATGATGTGGAAGATCAGTGGAGGAGGCTGTTGGGGGCCACACCGGGTAAAACATGTCACTAAATGATGAGGAAGATCAGAGGAGGAGGCTGTTGGGGGCCACACCGGGTCACATGGGGTAAAACATGTCACTAAATGATGTGGAAGATCAGCGGAGGAGGCTGTTGGGGGCCACACCGGGTCACATGGGGTAAAACATGTCACTAAATGATGTGGAAGATCAGTGGAGGAGGCTGTTGGGGGCCGCACCGGGTCACATGGGGTAAAACATGTCACTAAATGATGTGGAAGATCAGTGGAGGAGGCTGTTGGGGGCCACACCGGGTCACATGGGGTAAAACATGCCACTAAATGATGTGGAAGATCAGTGGAGGAGGCTGTTGGGGGCCACACCGGGTCACATGGGGTACAACATGTCACTAAATGATGTGGAAGATCAGTGGAGGAGGCTGTTGGGGGCCACACCGGGTCACATGGGGTAAAACATGTCACTAAATGATGTGGAAGGTCAGAGGAGGAGGCTGTTGGGGGCCACAGTGGGTAAAACATGTCACTAAATGATGAGGAAGATCAGTGGAGGAGGCTGTTGGGGGCCACACCGGGTCACATGGGGTAAAACATGTCACTAAATGATGAGGAAGATCAGTGGAGGAGGCTGTTGGGGGCCACAGTGGGTAAAACATGTCACTAAATGATGTGGAAGATCAGTGGAGGAGGCTGTTGGGGGCCACACCGGGTAAAACATGTCACTAAATGATGAGGAAGATCAGAGGAGGAGGCTGTTGGGGGCCACATCGGGTCACATGGGGTAAAACATGTCATTAAATGATGTGGAGGAGGCTGTTGGGGGCCACACCGGGTCACATGGGGTAAAACATGTCACTAAATGATGTGGGAGATCAGAGGAGGAGGCTGTTGGGGGCCACACCGGGTCACATGGGGTAAAACATGTCACTAAATGATGTGGAAGATCAATGGAGGAGGCTGTTGGGGGCCACACCGGGTCACATGGGGTAAAACATGTCACTAAATGACATGGAAGATCAGAGGAGGAGGCTGTTGGGGGCCACAGTGGGTAAAACATGTCACTAAATGATGAGGAAGATCAGTGGAGGAGGCTGTTGGGGGCCACAGTGGGTAAAACATGTCACTAAATGATGAGGAAGATCAGTGGAGGAGGCTGTTGGGGGCCACAGTGGGTAAAACATGTCACTAAATGATGAGGAAGATCAGTGGAGGAGGCTGTTGGGGGCCACACCGGGTCACATGGGGTAAAACATGCCACTAAATGATGTGGAAGATCAGTGGAGGAGGCTGTTGGGGGCCACACCGGGTCACATGGGGTAAAACATGTCACTAAATGATGTGGAAGATCAGTGGAGGAGGCTGTTGGGGGCCACACCGGGTCACATGGGGTAAAACATGCCACTAAATGATGTGGAAGATCAGTGGAGGAGGCTGTTGGGGGCCACACCGGGTCACATGGGGTACAACATGTCACTAAATGATGTGGAAGATCAGTGGAGGAGGCTGTTGGGGGCCACACCGGGTCACATGGGGTAAAACATGTCACTAAATGATGTGGAAGGTCAGAGGAGGAGGCTGTTGGGGGCCACAGTGGGTAAAACATGTCACTAAATGATGTGGAAGATCAGTGGAGGAGGCTGTTGGGGGCCACACCGGGTAAAACATGTCACTAAATGATGAGGAAGATCAGAGGAGGAGGCTGTTGGGGGCCACACCGGGTCACATGGGGTAAAACATGTCATTAAATGATGTGGAAGATCAGTGGAGGAGGCTGTTGGGGGCCACACCGGGTCACATGGGGTAAAACATGTCACTAAATGATGTGGGAGATCAGAGGAGGAGGCTGTTGGGGGCCACACCGGGTCACATGGGGTAAAACATGTCACTTAATGATGTGGAAGATCAATGGAGGAGGCTGTTGGGGGCCACACCGGGTCACATGGGGTAAAACATGTCACTAAATGATATGGAAGATCAGAGGAGGAGGCTGTTGGGGGCCACAGTGGGTAAAACATGTCACTAAATGATGAGGAAGATCAGTGGAGGAGGCTGTTGGGGGCCACAGTGGGTAAAACATGTCACTAAATGATGAGGAAGATCAGTGGAGGAGGCTGTTGGGGGCCACAGTGGGTAAAACATGTCACTAAATGATGAGGAAGATCAGTGGAGGAGGCTGTTGGGGGCCACACCGGGTCACATGGGGTAAAACATGTCACTAAATGATGAGGAAGATCAGTGGAGGAGGCTGTTGGGGGCCACAGTGGGTAAAACATGTCACTAAATGATGAGGAAGATCAATGGAGGAGGCTGTTGGGGGCCACACCGGGTCACATGGGGTAAAACATGCCACTAAATGATGTGGAAGATCAGTGGAGGAGGCTGTTGGGGGCCACACCGGGTCACATGGGGTAAAACATGTCACTAAATGATATGGAAGATCAGAGGAGGAGGCTGTTGGGGGCCACAGTGGGTAAAACATGTCACTAAATGATGTGGAAGATCAATGGAGGAGGCTGTTGGGGGCCACACCGGGTCACATGGGGTAAAACATGTCACTAAATGATGTGGAAGATCAGAGGAGGAGGCTGTTGGGGGCCACACCGGCCACATGGGGTAAAACATGTCACTAAATGATGAGGAAGATCAGTGGAGGAGGCTGTTGGGGGCCACACCGGGTCACATTGGGTAAAACATGCCACTAAATGATGTGGAAGATCAGTGGAGGAGGCTGTTGGGGGCCACACCGGGTCACATGGGGGTAAAACATGTCACTAAATGATGAGGAAGATCAGTGGAGGAGGCTGTTGGGGGCCACACCGGGTCACATTGGGTAAAACATGCCACTAAATGATGAGGAAGATCAGTGGAGGAGGCTGTTGGGGGCCACACCGGCCACATTGGGTAAAACATGTCACTAAATGATGAGGAGGATCAGTGGAGGAGGCTGTTGGGGGCCACACCGGGTCACATGGGGTAAAACATGCCACTAAATGATGTGGAAGATCAGAGGAGGAGGCTGTTAGCGGCCACATGGGGTAAAACATGTCACTAAATGATGTGGAAGATCAGAGGAGGAGGCTGTTGGGGGCCACAGTGGGTAAAACATGTCACTAAATGATGAGGAAGATCAGTGGAGGAGGCTGTTGGGGGCCACACCGGGTCACATGGGGTAAAACATGTCACTAAATGATGTGGAAGATCAGAGGAGGAGGCTGTTGGGGGCCACAGTGGGTAAAACATGTCACTAAATGATGAGGAAGATCAGTGGAGGAGGCTATTGGGGGCCACACCGGCCACATGGGGTAAAACATGTCACTAAATGATGAGGAAGATCAGTGGAGGAGGCTGTTGGGGGCCACAGTGGGTAAAACATGCCACTAAATGATGTGGAAGATCAATGGAGGAGGCTGTTGGGGGCCACAGTGGGTAAAACATGTCACTAAATGATGAGGAAGATCAGAGGAGGAGGCTGTTGGGGGCCACACCGGGTCACATGGGGTAAAACATGTCACTAAATGATGAGGAAGATCAGTGGAGGAGGCTGTTGGGGGCCACACCGGGTCACATGGGGTAAAACATCTCACTAAATGATGTGGAAGATCAATGGAGGAGGCTGTTGGGGGCCACACCGGGTCACATGGGGTAACACATGCCACTAAATGATGTGGAAGATCAGTGGAGGAGGCTGTTGGGGGCCACACCGGGTCACATAGGGTAAAAAATGCCACTAAATGATGTGGAAGATCAGTGGAGGAGGCTGTTGGGGGCCACACCGGGTCACATGGGGTAAAACATGTCACTAAATGATGAGGAAGATCAGAGGAGGAGGCTGTTGGGGGCCACACCGGGTCACATGGGGTAAAACATGTCACTAAATGATGTGGAAGATCAATGGAGGAGGCTGTTGGGGGCCACAGTGGGTAAAACATGTCACTAAATGATGTGGAAGATCAATGGAGGAGGCTATTGGGGGCCACAGTGGGTAAAACATGTCACTAAATGATGAGGAAGATCAGTGGAGGAGGCTGTTGGGGGCCACACCGGGTCACATGGGGTAAAACATGTCACTAAATGATGTGGAAGATCAGTGGAGGAGGCTGTTGGGGGCCACAGTGGGTAAAACATGTTACTAAATGATGAGGAAGATCAGTGGAGGAGGCTTTTGGGGGCCACAGTGGGTAAAACATGTCACTAAATGATGAGGAAGATCAGAGGAGGAGGCTGTTGGGGGCCACACCGGGTCACATGGGGTAAAACATGTCACTAAATGATGTGGAAGATCAATGGAGGAGGCTGTTGGGGGCCACAGTGGGTAAAACATGTCACTAAATGATGAGGAAGATCAGAGGAGGAGGCTGTTGGGGGCCACAGTGGGTAAAACATGTCACTAAATGATGAGGAAGATCAGAGGAAGAGGCTGTTGGGGGCCACACCGGGTCACATGGGGTAAAACATGTCACTAAATGATGTGGAAGATCAATGGAGGAGGCTGTTGGGGGCCACAGTGGGTAAAACATGTCACTAAATGATGTGGAAGATCAATGGAGGAGGCTATTGGGGGCCACAGTGGGTAAAACATGTCACTAAATGATGAGGAAGATCAGTGGAGGAGGCTGTTGGGGGCCACACCGGGTCACATGGGGTAAAACATGTCACTAAATGATGTGGAAGATCAGTGGAGAAGGCTGTTGGGGGCCACAGTGGGTAAAACATGTCACTAAATGATGAGGAAGATCAGTGGAGGAGGCTGTTGGGGGCCACAGTGGGTAAAACATGTCACTAAATGATGAGGAAGATCAGAGGAGGAGGCTGTTGGGGGCCACACCGGGTCACATGGGGTAACACATGCCACTAAATGATGTGGAAGATCAGAGGAGGAGGCTGTTAGGGGCCACAGTGGGTAGAACATGTCACTAAATGATGTGGAGGAGGCTGTTGGGGGCCACAGTGGGTAAAACATGTCACTAAATGATGTGTAAGATCAGAGGAGGAGGCTGTTGGGGGCCACAGTGGGTAAAACATGTCACTAAATGATGTGGAAGATCAGAGGAGGAGGCTGTTGGGGGCCACACCGGGTCACATGGGGTAAAACATGTCACTAAATGATGTGGAAGATCAGAGGAGGAGGCTGTTGGGGGCCACAGTGGGTAAAACATGTCACTAAATGATGAGGAAGATCAGAGGAGGAGGCTGTTGGGGGCCACACCGGGTCACATGAGGTAAAACATGTCACTAAATGATGTGGAAGATCAGTGGAGGAGGCTGTTGGGGGCCACACAGGGTCACATGGGGTAAAACATGTCACTAAATGATGTGGAAGATCAGTGGAGGAGGCTGTTGGGTGCCACACCGGGTCACATTGGGTAAAACATGCCACTAAATGATGTGGAAGATCAGAGGAGGAGGCTGTTGGGGGCCACAGTGGGTAAAACATGTCACTAAATGATGTGGAAGATCAGAGGAGGAGGCTGTTGGGGGCCACACCGGGTCACATGGGGTAACACATGCCAATAAATGATGTGGAAGATCAGAGGAGGAGGCTGTTGGGGGCCACACCGGGTCACATGGGGTAAAACATGTCACTAAATGATGTGGAAGATCAGAGGAGGAGGCTGTTGGGGGCCACACCGGGTCACATGGGGTAACACATGCCACTAAATGATGTGGAAGATCAGAGGAGGAGGCTGTTGGGGGCCACACAGGGTCACATGGGGTAAAACATGTCACTAAATGATGTGGAAGATCAGAGGAGGAGGCTGTTGGGGGCCACACTGGGTCACATGGGGTAAAACATGCCACTAAATGATGTGGAAGATCAGAGGAGGAGGCTGTTGGGGGCCACACCGGGTCACATGGGGTAAAACATGCCACTAAATGATGTGGAAGATCAGAGGAGGAGGCTGTTGGGGGCCACAGTGGGTAAAACATGTACTACATGATGTGGAAGATCAGTGGAGGAGGTTGTTGGGGGCCACACCGGGTCACATTGGGTAACACATGCCACTAAATGATGAGGAAGATCAGTGGAGGAGGCTGTTGGGGGCCACAGTGGGTAAAACATGTCACTAAATGATGTGGAAGATCAGAGGAGGAGGCTGTTGGGGGCCACACCGGGTCACATGGGGTAACACATGCCAATAAATGATGTGGAAGATCAGAGGAGGAGGCTGTTGGGGGCCACACCGGCCACATGGGGTAAAACATGTCACTAAATGATGTGGAAGATCAGTGGAGGAGGCTGTTGGGGGCCACACCGGGTCACATGGGGGTAAAAAATGTCACTAAATGATGAGGAAGATCAGTGGAGGAGGCTGTTGGGGGCCACACCGGGTCACATTGGGTAAAACATGCCACTACATGATGAGGAAGATCAGTGGAGGAGGCTGTTGGGGGCCACACCGGCCACATTGGGTAAAACATGTCACTAAATGATGAGGAGGATCAGTGGAGGAGGCTGTTGGGGGCCACACCGGGTCACATGGGGTAAAACATGCCACTAAATGATGTGGAAGATCAGAGGAGGAGGCTGTTAGCGGCCACATGGGGTAAAACATGTCACTAAATGATGTGGAAGATCAGAGGAGGAGGCTGTTGGGGGCCACAGTGGGTAAAACATGTCACTAAATGATGAGGAAGATCAGTGGAGGAGGCTGTTGGGGGCCACACCGGGTCACATGGGGTAAAACATGTCACTAAATGATGTGGAAGATCAGAGGAGGAGGCTGTTGGGGGCCACAGTGGGTAAAACATGTCACTAAATGATGAGGAAGATCAGTGGAGGAGGCTATTGGGGGCCACACCGGCCACATGGGGTAAAACATGTCACTAAATGATGAGGAAGATCAGTGGAGGAGGCTGTTGGGGGCCACAGTGGGTAAAACATGCCACTAAATGATGTGGAAGATCAATGGAGGAGGCTGTTGGGGGCCACAGTGGGTAAAACATGTCACTAAATGATGAGGAAGATCAGAGGAGGAGGCTGTTGGGGGCCACACCGGGTCACATGGGGTAAAACATCTCACTAAATGATGTGGAAGATCAATGGAGGAGGCTGTTGGGGGCCACACCGGGTCACATGGGGTAACACATGCCACTAAATGATGTGGAAGATCAGTGGAGGAGGCTGTTGGGGGCCACACCGGGTCACATGGGGTAAAAAATGTCACTAAATGATGTGGAAGATCAGTGGAGGAGGCTGTTGGGGGCCACACCGGGTCACATAGGGTAAAAAATGCCACTAAATGATGTGGAAGATCAGTGGAGGAGGCTGTTGGGGGCCACACCGGGTCACATGGGGTAAAACATGTCACTAAATGATGAGGAAGATCAGAGGAGGAGGCTGTTGGGGGCCACACCGGGTCACATGGGGTAAAACATGTCACTAAATGATGTGGAAGATCAATGGAGGAGGCTGTTGGGGGCCACAGTGGGTAAAACATGTCACTAAATGATGTGGAAGATCAATGGAGGAGGCTATTGGGGGCCACAGTGGGTAAAACATGTCACTAAATGATGAGGAAGATCAGTGGAGGAGGCTGTTGGGGGCCACACCGGGTCACATGGGGTAAAACATGTCACTAAATGATGTGGAAGATCAGTGGAGGAGGCTGTTGGGGGCCACAGTGGGTAAAACATGTTACTAAATGATGAGGAAGATCAGTGGAGGAGGCTTTTGGGGGCCACAGTGGGTAAAACATGTCACTAAATGATGAGGAAGATCAGAGGAGGAGGCTGTTGGGGGCCACACCGGGTCACATGGGGTAAAACATGTCACTAAATGATGTGGAAGATCAATGGAGGAGGCTGTTGGGGGCCACAGTGGGTAAAACATGTCACTAAATGATGAGGAAGATCAGAGGAGGAGGCTGTTGGGGGCCACAGTGGGTAAAACATGTCACTAAATGATGAGGAAGATCAGAGGAGGAGGCTGTTGGGGGCCACACCGGGTCACATGGGGTAAAACATGTCACTAAATGATGTGGAAGATCAATGGAGGAGGCTGTTGGGGGCCACAGTGGGTAAAACATGTCACTAAATGATGTGGAAGATCAATGGAGGAGGCTATTGGGGGCCACAGTGGGTAAAACATGTCACTAAATGATGAGGAAGATCAGTGGAGGAGGCTGTTGGGGGCCACACCGGGTCACATGGGGTAAAACATGTCACTAAATGATGTGGAAGATCAGTGGAGAAGGCTGTTGGGGGCCACAGTGGGTAAAACATGTCACTAAATGATGAGGAAGATCAGTGGAGGAGGCTGTTGGGGGCCACAGTGGGTAAAACATGTCACTAAATGATGAGGAAGATCAGAGGAGGAGGCTGTTGGGGGCCACACCGGGTCACATGGGGTAACACATGCCACTAAATGATGTGGAAGATCAGAGGAGGAGGCTGTTAGGGGCCACAGTGGGTAGAACATGTCACTAAATGATGTGGAGGAGGCTGTTGGGGGCCACAGTGGGTAAAACATGTCACTAAATGATGTGTAAGATCAGAGGAGGAGGCTGTTGGGGGCCACAGTGGGTAAAACATGTCACTAAATGATGTGGAAGATCAGAGGAGGAGGCTGTTGGGGGCCACACCGGGTCACATGGGGTAAAACATGTCACTAAATGATGTGGAAGATCAGTGGAGGAGGCTGTTGGGGGCCACAGTGGGTAAAACATGTCACTAAATGATGTGGAAGATCAGAGGAGGAGGCTGTTGGGGGCCACACCGGGTCACATGGGGTAAAACATGTTACTAAATGATGTGGAAGATCAGTGGAGGAGGCTGTTGGGGGCCACAGTGGGTAAAACATGTCACTAAATGATGAGGAAGATCAGAGGAGGAGGCTGTTGGGGGCCACACCGGGTCACATGGGGTAAAACATGTCACTAAATGATGTGGAAGATCAGAGGAGGAGGCTGTTGGGGGCCACAGTGGGTAAAACATGTCACTAAATGATGAGGAAGATCAGAGGAGGAGGCTGTTGGGGGCCACACCGGGTCACATGAGGTAAAACATGTCACTAAATGATGTGGAAGATCAGTGGAGGAGGCTGTTGGGGGCCACACAGGGTCACATGGGGTAAAACATGTCACTAAATGATGTGGAAGATCAGTGGAGGAGGCTGTTGGGGGCCACACCGGGTCACATTGGGTAAAACATGCCACTAAATGATGTGGAAGATCAGAGGAGGAGGCTGTTGGGGGCCACAGTGGGTAAAACATGTCACTAAATGATGTGGAAGATCAGAGGAGGAGGCTGTTGGGGGCCACACCGGGTCACATGGGGTAACACATGCCAATAAATGATGTGGAAGATCAGAGGAGGAGGCTGTTGGGGGCCACACCGGGTCACATGGGGTAAAACATGTCACTAAATGATGTGGAAGATCAGAGGAGGAGGCTGTTGGGGGCCACACCGGGTCACATGGGGTAACACATGCCACTAAATGATGTGGAAGATCAGAGGAGGAGGCTGTTGGGGGCCACACAGGGTCACATGGGGTAAAACATGTCACTAAATGATGTGGAAGATCAGAGGAGGAGGCTGTTGGGGGCCACACTGGGTCACATGGGGTAAAACATGCCACTAAATGATGTGGAAGATCAGAGGAGGAGGCTGTTGGGGGCCACACCGGGTCACATGGGGTAAAACATGCCACTAAATGATGTGGAAGATCAGAGGAGGAGGCTGTTGGGGGCCACAGTGGGTAAAACATGTCACTAAATGATGTGGAAGATCAGTGGAGGAGGCTGTTGGGGGCCACACCGGGTCACATGGGGTAAAACATGTCACTAAATGATGTGGAAGATCAGTGGAGGAGGCTGTTGGGGGCCACACCGGGTCACATGGGGTAAAACATGTCACTAAATGATGAGGAAGATCAGTGGAGGAGGCTGTTGGGGGCCACATTGGGTAACACATGTCACTAAATGATGAGGAAGATCAGTGGAGGAGGCTGTTGGGGGCCACAGTGGGTAAAACATGTCACTAAATGATGAGGAAGATCAGTGGAGGAGGCTGTTGGGGGCCACACCGGGTCACATTGGGTTAAACATGTCACTAAATGATGTGGAGGATCAGTGGAGGAGGCTGTTGGGGGCCACACCGGGTCACATGGGGTAAAACATGTCACTAAATGATGTGGAAGATCAGAGGAGGAGGCTGTTGGGGGCCACAGTGGGTAAAACATGTCACTAAATGATGTGGAACATCAGTGGAGGAGGCTGTTGGGGGCCATACCGGGTCACATGGGGTAAAACATGCCACTAAATGATGAGGAAGATCAGTGGAGGAGGCTGTTGGGGGCCACACCGGGTCACATTGGGTAAAACATGTCACTAAATGATGTGGAAGATCAGAGGAGGAGGCTGTTGGGGGCCACACCGGGTCACATGGGGTAAAACATGTCACTAAATGATATGGAAGATCAGAGGAGGAGGCTGTTGGGGGCCACAGTGGGTAAAACATGTCACTAAATGATGAGGAAGATCAGTGGAGGAGGCTGTTGGGGGCCACACCGGGTCACATGGGGTAAAACATGTCACTAAATGATATGGAAGATCAGAGGAGGAGGCTGTTGGGGGCCACAGTGGGTAAAACATGTCACTAAATGATGTGGAAGATCAGTGGAGGAGGCTGTTGGGGGCCACACCGGGTCACATGGGGTAAAACATGTCACTAAATGATATGGAAGATCAGAGGAGGAGGCTGTTGGGGGCCACACCGGGTCACATGGGGTAACACATGTCACTAAATGATATGGAAGATCAGAGGAGGAGGCTGTTGGGGGCCACAGTGGGTAAAACATGTCACTAAATGATGTGGAAGATCAGTGGAGGAGGCTGTTGGGGGCCACACCGGGTCACATGGGGTAACACATGCCACTAAATAATGAGGAAGATCAGTGGAGGAGGCTGTTGGGGGGGCCACACCGGCCACATGGGGTAAAACATGTCACTAAATTCTGTGGAAGATCAGTGGAGGAGGCTGTTGGGGGCCACACCGGCCACATGGGGTAAAACATGTCACTAAATGATGTGGAAGATCAGTGGAGGAGGCTGTTGGGGGCCACACCAGGTCACATGTGGTAAAACATGTCACTAAATGATGTGGAAGATCAGTGGAGGAGGCTGTTGGGGGCCACACCGGGTCACATGGGGTAAAACATGTCACTAAATGATGAGGAAGATCAGTGGAGGAGGCTGTTGGGGGCCACATTGGGTAACACATGTCACTAAATGATGAGGAAGATCAGTGGAGGAGGCTGTTGGGGGCCACAGTGGGTAAAACATGTCACTAAATGATGAGGAAGATCAGTGGAGGAGGCTGTTGGGGGCCACACCGGGTCACATTGGGTTAAACATGTCACTAAATGATGTGGAGGATCAGTGGAGGAGGCTGTTGGGGGCCACACCGGGTCACATGGGGTAAAACATGTCACTAAATGATGTGGAAGATCAGAGGAGGAGGCTGTTGGGGGCCACAGTGGGTAAAACATGTCACTAAATGATGTGGAACATCAGTGGAGGAGGCTGTTGGGGGCCATACCGGGTCACATGGGGTAAAACATGCCACTAAATGATGAGGAAGATCAGTGGAGGAGGCTGTTGGGGGCCACACCGGGTCACATTGGGTAAAACATGTCACTAAATGATGTGGAAGATCAGAGGAGGAGGCTGTTGGGGGCCACACCGGGTCACATGGGGTAACACATGCCAATAAATGATGTGGAAGATCAGAGGAGGAGGCTGTTGGGGGCCACACCGGGTCACATGGGGTAAAACATGTCACTAAATGATGTGGAAGATCAGAGGAGGAGGCTGTTGGGGGCCACACCGGGTCACATGGGGTAACACATGCCACTAAATGATGTGGAAGATCAGAGGAGGAGGCTGTTGGGGGCCACACAGGGTCACATGGGGTAAAACATGCCACTAAATGATGTGGAAGATCAGAGGAGGAGGCTGTTGGGGGCCACACCGGGTCACATGGGGTAAAACATGCCACTAAATGATGTGGAAGATCAGAGGAGGAGGCTGTTGGGGGCCACAGTGGGTAAAACATGTACTACATGATGTGGAAGATCAGTGGAGGAGGTTGTTGGGGGCCACACCAGGTCACATTGGGTAACACATGCCACTAAATGATGAGGAAGATCAGTGGAGGAGGCTGTTGGGGGCCACACCGGGTCACATGGGGTAAAACATGTCACTAAATGATGTGGAAGATCAGTGGAGGAGGCTGTTGGGGGCCACACCGGGTCACATGGGGTAAAACATGTCACTAAATGATGTGGAAGATCAGTGGAGGAGGCTGTTGGGGGCCACACCGGGTCACATGGGGTAAAACATGTCACTAAATGATGAGGAAGATCAGTGGAGGAGGCTGTTGGGGGCCACATTGGGTAACACATGTCACTAAATGATGAGGAAGATCAGTGGAGGAGGCTGTTGGGGGCCACAGTGGGTAAAACATGTCACTAAATGATGAGGAAGATCAGTGGAGGAGGCTATTGGGGGCCACACCGGGTCACATTGGGTTAAAAATGTCACTAAATGATGTGGAGGATCAGTGGAGGAGGCTGTTGGGGGCCACACCGGGTCACATGGGGTAAAACATGTCACTAAATGATGTGGAAGATCAGAGGAGGAGGCTGTTGGGGGCCACAGTGGGTAAAACATGTCACTAAATGATGTGGAACATCAGTGGAGGAGGCTGTTGGGGGCCATACCGGGTCACATGGGGTAACACATGCCACTAAATAATGAGGAAGATCAGTGGAGGAGGCTGTTGGGGGGCCACACCGGCCACATGGGGTAAAACATGTCACTAAATGATGTGGAAGATCAGTGGAGGAGGCTGTTGGGGGCCACACCGGCCACATGGGGTAAAACATGCCACTAAATGATGAGGAAGATCAGTGGAGGAGGCTGTTGGGGGCCACACCGGGTCACATTGGGTAAAACATGTCACTAAATGATGTGGAAGATCAGAGGAGGAGGCTGTTGGGGGCCACACCGGGTCACATGGGGTAAAACATGTCACTAAATGATATGGAAGATCAGAGGAGGAGGCTGTTGGGGGCCACAGTGGGTAAAACATGTCACTAAATGATGAGGAAGATCAGTGGAGGAGGCTGTTGGGGGCCACACCGGGTCACATGGGGTAAAACATGTCACTAAATGATATGGAAGATCAGAGGAGGAGGCTGTTGGGGGCCACAGTGGGTAAAACATGTCACTAAATGATGTGGAAGATCAGTGGAGGAGGCTGTTGGGGGCCACACCGGGTCACATGGGGTAAAACATGTCACTAAATGATATGGAAGATCAGAGGAGGAGGCTGTTGGGGGCCACACCGGGTCACATGGGGTAACACATGTCACTAAATGATATGGAAGATCAGAGGAGGAGGCTGTTGGGGGCCACAGTGGGTAAAACATGTCACTAAATGATGTGGAAGATCAGTGGAGGAGGCTGTTGGGGGCCACACCGGGTCACATGGGGTAACACATGCCACTAAATAATGAGGAAGATCAGTGGAGGAGGCTGTTGGGGGGCCACACCGGCCACATGGGGTAAAACATGTCACTAAATGATGTGGAAGATCAGTGGAGGAGGCTGTTGGGGGCCACACCGGCCACATGGGGTAAAACATGTCACTAAATGATGTGGAAGATCAGTGGAGGAGGCTGTTGGGGGCCACACCAGGTCACATGTGGTAAAACATGTCACTAAATGATGTGGAAGATCAGTGGAGGAGGCTGTTGGGGGCCACACCGGGTCACATGGGGTAAAACATGTCACTAAATGATGAGGAAGATCAGTGGAGGAGGCTGTTGGGGGCCACATTGGGTAACACATGTCACTAAATGATGAGGAAGATCAGTGGAGGAGGCTGTTGGGGGCCACAGTGGGTAAAACATGTCACTAAATGATGAGGAAGATCAGTGGAGGAGGCTGTTGGGGGCCACACCGGGTCACATTGGGTTAAACATGTCACTAAATGATGTGGAGGATCAGTGGAGGAGGCTGTTGGGGGCCACACCGGGTCACATGGGGTAAAACATGTCACTAAATGATGTGGAAGATCAGAGGAGGAGGCTGTTGGGGGCCACAGTGGGTAAAACATGTCACTAAATGATGTGGAACATCAGTGGAGGAGGCTGTTGGGGGCCATACCGGGTCACATGGGGTAAAACATGCCACTAAATGATGAGGAAGATCAGTGGAGGAGGCTGTTGGGGGCCACACCGGGTCACATTGGGTAAAACATGTCACTAAATGATGTGGAAGATCAGTGGAGGAGGCTGTTGGGGGCCACACCGGGTCACATGGGGTAAAACATGTCACTAAATGATGTGGAAGATCAATGGAGGAGGCTGTTGGGGGCCACAGTGGGTAAAACATGTCACTAAATGATGAGGAAGATCAGAGGAGGAGGCTGTTGGGGGTCACACCGGGTCACATGGGGTAAAACATGTCACTAAATGATGTGGAAGATCAGTGGAGGAGGCTGTTGGGGGCCACACCGGGTCACATGGGGTAAAACATGTCACTAAATGATGTGGAAGATCAGAGGAGGAGGCTGTTGGGGGCCACACCGGGTCACATGGGGTAAAACATGTCACTAAATGATGTGGAAGATCATTGGAGGAGGCTGTTGGGGGCCACACCGGGTCACATGGGGTAAAACATGTCACTAAATGATATGGAAGATCAGAGGAGGAGGCTGTTGGGGGCCACAGTGGGTAAAACATGTCACTAAATGATGAGGAAGATCAGTGGAGGAGGCTGTTGGGGGCCACACCGGGTCACATGGGTAAAACATGTCACTAAATGATATGGAAGATCAGAGGAGGAGGCTGTTGGGGGCCACAGTGGGTAAAACATGTCACTAAATGATGTGGAAGATCAGTGGAGGAGGCTGTTGGGGGCCACACCGGGTCACATGGGGTAAAACATGTCACTAAATGATATGGAAGATCAGAGGAGGAGGCTGTTGGGGGCCACACCGGGTCACATGGGGTAACACATGTCACTAAATGATATGGAAGATCAGAGGAGGAGGCTGTTGGGGGCCACAGTGGGTAAAACATGTCACTAAATGATGTGGAAGATCAGTGGAGGAGGCTGTTGGGGGCCACACCGGGTCACATGGGGTAACACATGCCACTAAATAATGAGGAAGATCAGTGGAGGAGGCTGTTGGGGGCCACACCGGCCACATGGGGTAAAACATGTCACTAAATGATGTGGAAGATCAGTGGAGGAGGCTGTTGGGGGCCACACCGGCCACATGGGGTAAAACATGTCACTAAATGATGTGGAAGATCAGTGGAGGAGGCTGTTGGGGGCCACACCGGGTCACATGTGGTAAAACATGTCACTAAATGATGAGGAAGATCAGTGGAGGAGGCTGTTGGGGGCCACACCGGGTCACATTGGGTAAAACATGCCACTAAATGATGAGGAAGATCAGTGGAGGAGGCTGTTGGGGGCCACACCGGCCACATTGGGTAAAACATGTCACTAAATGATGAGGAAGATCAGTGGAGGAGGCTGTTGGGGGCCACACCGGGTCACATTGGGTAAAACATGCCACTAAATGATGAGGAAGATCAGTGGAGGAGGCTGTTGGGGGCCACACCGGCCACATTGGGTAAAACATGTCACTAAATGATGAGGAGGATCAGTGGAGGAGGCTGTTGTGGGCCACACCGGGTCACATGGGGTAAAACATGCCACTAAATGATGTGGAAGATCAGAGGAGGAGGCTGTTGGGGGCCACACCGGCCACAGGGGGTAAAACATGTCACTAAATGATGTGGAAGATCAGAGGAGGAGGCTGTTGGGGGCCACAGTGGGTAAAACATGTCACTAAATGATGAGGAAGATCAGTGGAGGAGGCTGTTGGGGGCTACACCGGGTCACATGGGGTAAAACATGTCACTAAATGATGAGGAAGATCAGTGGAGGAGGCTGTTGGGGGCCACAGTGGGTAAAACATGTCACTAAATGATGAGGAAGATCAGTGGAGGAGGCTTTTGGGGGCCACACCGGCCACATGGGGTAAAACATGTCACTAAATGATGAGGAACATCAGTGGAGGAGGCTGTTGGGGGCCACAGTGGGTAAAACATGTACTAAATGATGTGGAAGATCAGTGGAGGAGGCTGTTGGGGGCCACACCGGCCACATGGGGTAAAACATGTCACTAAATGATGAGGAAGATCAGTGGAGGAGGCTGTTGGGGGCCACAGTGGGTAAAACATGTACTAAATGATGAGGAAGATCAGTGGAGGAGGCTGTTGGGGGCCACACCGGGTCACATTGGGTAAAACATGTCACTAAATGATGAGGAAGATCAGTGGAGGAGGGTGTTGGGGGCCCACCGGGTCACATGGGGTAAAACATGTCACTAAATGATGTGGAAGATCAGTGGAGGAGGCTGTTGGGGGCCACACTGGGTCACATGGGGTAAAACATGTCACTAAATGATGTGGAAGATCAGAGGAGGAGGCTGTTGGGGGCCACAGTGGGTAAAACATGTCACTAAATGATGAGGAAGATCAGTGGAGGAGGCTGTTGGGGGCCACAGTGGGTAAAACATGTCACTAAATGATGTGGAAGATCAGTGGAGGAGGCTGTTGGGGGCCACACCGGCCACATGGGGTAAAACATGTCACTAAATGATGTGGAGGAGGCTGTTGGGGGCCACACCGGCCACATGGGGTAAAACATGTCACTAAATGATGTGGAAGATCAGTGGAGGAGGCTGTTGGGGGCCACACCGGGTCACATTGGGTAAAACATGTCACTAAATGATGTGGAAGATCAGTGGAGGAGGCTGTTGGGGGCCACACCGGGTCACATGGGGTAAAACATGTCACTAAATGATGTGGAAGATCAGAGGAGGAGGCTGTTGGGGGCCACACCGGGTCACATGGGGTAAAACATGTCACTAAATGATGTGGAAGATCAGAGGAGGAGGCTGTTGGGGGCCACAGTGGGTAAAACATGTCACTAAATGATGTGGAAGATCAATGGAGGAGGCTGTTGGGGGCCACACCGGGTCACATGGGGTAAAACATGTCACTAAATGATGTGGAAGATCAGAGGAGGAGGCTGTTGGGGGCCACAGTGGGTAAAACATGTCACTAAATGATGTGGAAGATCAGAGGAGGAGGCTGTTGGGGGCCACACCGGGTCACATGGGGTAAAACATGTCACTAAATGATGTGGAAGATCAATGGAGGAGGCTGTTGGGGGCCACACCGGGTCACATGGGGTAAAACATGTCACTAAATGATGTGGAAGATCAATGGAGGAGGCTGTTGGGGGCCACAGTGGGTAAAACATGTCACTAAATTATGAGGAAGATCAGAGGAGGAGGCTGTTGGGGGCCACACCGGGTCACATTGGGTAAAACATGTCACTAAATGATGAGGAAGATCAGTGGAGGAGGCTGTTGGGGCCACACCGGGTCACATGGGGTAAAACATGTCACTAAATGATGTGGAAGATCAGAGGAGGAGGCTGTTGGGGGCCACAGTGGGTAAAACATGTCACTAAATGATGAGGAAGATCAGAGGAGGAGGTTGTTGGGGGCCACACCGGGTCACATGGGGTAAAACATGTCACTAAATGATGTGGAAGATCAGTGGAGGAGGCTGTTGGGGGCCACACCGGGTAAAACATGTCACTAAATGATGAGGAAGATCAGAGGAGGAGGCTGTTGGGGGCCACACCGGGTCACATGGGGTAAAACATGTCACTAAATGATGTGGAAGATCAGTGGAGGAGGCTGTTGGGGGCCACACCGGGTCACATGGGGTAAAACATGCCACTAAATGATGTGGAAGATCAGAGGAGGAGGCTGTTGGGGGCCACAGTGGGTAAAACATGTCACTAAATGATGAGGAAGATCAGAGGAGGAGGCTGTTTGGGGCCACACCGGGTCACATGGGGTAAAACATGTCACTAAATGATGTGGAAGATCAGAGGAGGAGGCTGTTGGGGGCCACACCGGGTAAAACATGTCACTAAATGATGAGGAAGATCAGAGGAGGAGGTTGTTGGGGGCCACACCGGGTCACATGGGGTAAAACATGTCACTAAATGATGTGGAAGATCAGTGGAGGAGGCTGTTGGGGGCCACACCGGGTAAAACATGTCACTAAATGATGAGGAAGATCAGAGGAGGAGGCTGTTGGGGGCCACATCGGGTCACATGGGGTAAAACATGTCACTAAATGATGTGGAAGATCAGTGGAGGAGGCTGTTGGGGGCCACACCGTGTCACATGGGGTAAAACATGTCACTAAATGATGTGGAAGATCAGTGGAGGAGGCTGTTGGGGGCCACACCGGGTCACATGGGGTAAAACATGTCACTAAATGATGTGGAAGATCAGAGGAGGAGGCTGTTGGGGGCCACAGTGGGTAAAACATGTCACTAAATGATGAGGAAGATCAGAGGAGGAGGCTGTTGGGGGCCACACCGGGTCACATGGGGTAAAACATGTCACTAAATGATGTGGAAGATCAGTGGAGGAGGCTGTTGGGGGCCACACCGGGTAAAACATGTCACTAAATGATGAGGAAGATCAGAGGAGGAGGCTGTTGGGGGCCACACCGGGTCACATGGGGTAAAACATGTCACTAAAGGATGTGGAAGATCAGTGGAGGAGGCTGTTGGGGGCCACACCGGGTCACATGGGGTAAAACATGTCACTAAATGATGTGGAAGATCAGTGGAGGAGGCTGTTGGGGGCCACACCGGGTCACATGGGGTAAAACATGTCACTAAATGATGTGGAAGATCAGTGGAGGAGGCTGTTGGGGGCCACACCGGGTCACATGGGGTAAAACATGCCACTAAATGATGTGGAAGATCAGTGGAGGAGGCTGTTGGGGGCCACACCGGGTCACATGGGGTACAACATGTCACTAAATGATGTGGAAGATCAGTGGAGGAGGCTGTTGGGGGCCACACTGGGTCACATGGGGTAAAACATGTCACTAAATGATGTGGAAGATCAGAGGAGGAGGCTGTTGGGGGCCACACCGGGTCACATGGGGTAAAACATGTCACTAAATGATGTGGAAGATCAGAGGAGGAGGCTGTTGAGGGCCACAGTGGGTAAAACATGTCACTAAATGATGAGGAAGATCAGAGGAGGAGGCTGTTGGGGGCCACACCTGGTCACATGGGGTAAAACATGTCACTAAATGATGTGGAAGATCAGTGGAGGAGGCTGTTGGGGGCCACACCGGGTCACATGGGGTAAAACATGCCACTAAATGATGTGGAAGATCAGAGGAGGAGGCTGTTGGGGGCCACAGTGGGTAAAACATGTCACTAAATGATGTGGAAGATCAGTGGAGGAGGCTGTTGGGGGCCACACCGGGTCACATGGGGTAACACATGCCACTAAATGATGTGGAAGATCAGAGGAGGAGTCTGTTGGGGGCCACACCGGGTCACATGGGGTAAAACATGTCACTAAATGATGTGGAAGATCAGAGGAGGAGGCTGTTGGGGGCCACACCGGGTCACATGGGGTAACACATGCCACTAAATGATGTGGAAGATCAGAGGAGGAGGCTGTTGGGGGCCACACCGGGTCACATGGGGTAACACATGCCACTAAATGATGTGGAAGATCAGTGGAGGAGGCTGTTGGGGGCCACACAGGGTCACATGGGGTAAAACATGTCACTAAATGATGTGGAAGATCAGAGGAGGAGGCTGTTGGGGGCCACACCGGGTCACATGGGGTAATACATGTCACTAAATGATGTGGAAGATCAGTGGAGGAGGCTGTTGGGGGCCACACCGGGTCACATGGGGTAAAACATGCCACTAAATGATGTGGAAGATCAGAGGAGGAGGCTGTTGGGGGCCACAGTGGGTAAAACATGTCACTAAATGATGTGGAAGATCAGAGGAGGAGGCTGTTGGGGGCCACACCGGGTCACATGGGGTAACACATGCCACTAAATGATGTGGAAGATCAGAGGAGGAGGCTGTTGGGGGCCACAACGGGTCACATGGGGTAAAACATGTCACTAAATGATGTGGAAGATCAGAGGAGGAGGCTGTTGGGGGCCACACCGGGTCACATGGGGTAACACATGCCACTAAATGATGTGGAAGATCAGAGGAGGAGGCTGTTGGGGGCCACACCAGGTCACATGGGGTAACACATGCCACTAAATGATGTGGAAGATCAGTGGAGGAGGCTGTTGGGGGCCACACCGGGTCACATAGGGTAAAAAATGTCACTAAATGATGTGGAAGATCAGTGGAGGAGGCTGTTGGGGGCCACACCGGGTCACATGGTGTAAAACATGCCACTAAATGATGTGGAAGATCAGAGGAGGAGGCTGTTGGGGGCCACACCGGGTCACATGGGGTAACACATGCCACTAAATGATGTGGAAGATCAGAGGAGGAGGCTGTTGGGGGCCACACCGGGTCACATGGGGTAACACATGCCACTAAATGATGTGGAAGATCAGAGGAGGAGGCTGTTGGGGGCCACACCGGGTCACATGGGGTAACACATCCCACTAAATGATGTGGAAGATCAGTGGAGGAGGCTGTTGGGGGCCACACCGGGTCACATGGTGTAAAACATGCCACTAAATGATGTGGAAGATCAGAGGAGGAGGCTGTTGGGGGCCACAGTGGGTAAAACATGTCACTAAATGATGTGGAAGATCAGTGGAGGAGGCTGTTGGGGGCCACACCGGGTCACATGGGGTAAAACATGTCACTAAATGATGTGGAAGATCAGTGGAGGAGGCTGTTGGGGGCCACACCGGGTCACATGGGGTAAAACATGCCACTAAATGATGTGGAAGATCAGTGGAGGAGGCTGTTGGGGGCCACACCGGGTCACATGGGGTACAACATGTCACTAAATGATGTGGAAGATCAGTGGAGGAGGCTGTTGGGGGCCACATCGGGTCACATGGGGTAAAACATGTCACTAAATGATGTGGAAGATCAGAGGAGGAGGCTGTTGGGGGCCACACCGGGTCACATGGGGTAAAACATGTCAATAAATGATGTGGAAGATCAGAGGAGGAGGTTGTTGGGGGCCACAGTGGGTAAAACATGTCACTAAATGATGTGGAAGATCAATGGAGGAGGCTGTTGGGGGCCACACCGGGTCACATGGGGTAACACATGCCACTAAATGATGTGGAAGATCAGAGGAGGAGGCTGTTGGGGGCCACACCGGGTCACATGGGGTAAAACATGTCACTAAATGATGTGGAAGATCAGAGGAGGAGGCTGTTGGGGGCCACACCGGGTCACATGGGGTAACACATGCCACTAAATGATGTGGAAGATCAGAGGAGGAGGCTGTTGGGGGCCACACCGGGTCACATGGGGTAACACATGCCACTAAATGATGTGGAAGATCAGTGGAGGAGGCTGTTGGGGGCCACACCGGGTCACATGGTGTAAAACATGCCACTAAATGATGTGGAAGATCAGAGGAGGAGGCTGTTGGGGGCCACACCGGGTCACATGGGGTAACACATGCCACTAAATGATGTGGAAGATCAGAGGAGGAGGCTGTTGGGGGCCACACCGGGTCACATGGGGTAACACATGTCACTAAATGATGTGGAAGATCAGAGGAGGAGGCTGTTGGGGGCCACAGTGGCTAAAACATGTCACTAAATGATGTGGAAATCAGAGGAGGAGGCTGTTGGGGGCCACACCGGGTCACATGGGGTAACACATGCCACTAAATGATGTGGAAGATCAGAGGAGGAGGCTGTTGGGGGCCACACTGGGTCACATGGGGTAACACATGCCACTAAATGATGTGGAAGATCAGTGGAGGAGGCTGTTGGGGGCCACACCGGGTCACATGGTGTAAAACATGCCACTAAATGATGTGGAAGATCAGAGGAGGAGGCTGTTGGGGGCCACAGTGGGTAAAACATGTCACTAAATGATGTGGAAGATCAGAGGAGGAGGCTGTTGGGGGCCACACCGGGTCACATGGGGTAACACATGCCACTAAATGATGTGGAAGATCAGAGGAGGAGGCTGTTGGGGGCCACACCGGGTCACATGGGGTAAAACATGCCACTAAATGATGTGGAAGATCAGAGGAGGAGGCTGTTGGGGGCCACACCGGGTCACATGGGGTAACACATGCCACTAAATGATGTGGAAGATCAGAGGAGGAGGCTGTTGGGGGCCACACCGGGTCACATGGGGTAACACATGCCACTAAATGATGTGGAAGATCAGTGGAGGAGGCTGTTGGTGGCCACACCGGGTCACATGGGGTAACACATGTCACGAAATGATGTGGAAGATCAGAGGAGGAGGCTGTTGGGGGCCACACCGGGTCACATGGGGTAACACATGCCACTAAATGATGTGGAAGATCAGAGGAGGAGGCTGTTGGGGGCCACACCGGGTCACATGGGGTAACACATGCCACTAAATGATGAGGAGGAGGCTGTTGGGGGCCACACCGGGTCACATGGGGTAACACATGCCACTAAATGATGAGGAAGATCAGAGGAGGAGGCTGTTGGGGGCCACAGTGGGTAAAACATGTCACTAAATGATGTGGAAGATCAGTGGAGGAGGCTGTTGGGGGCCACACCGGGTCACATGGGGTAACACATGTCACTAAATGATGTGGAAGATCAGAGGAGGAGGCTGTTGGGGGCCACAGTGGGTAAAACATGTCACTAAATGATGTGGAAGATCAGAGGAGGAGGCTGTTGGGGGCCGCAGTGGGTAAAACATGTCACTAAATGATGTGGAAGATCAGAGGAGGAGGCTGTTGGGGGCCACAGTGGGTAAAACATGCCACTAAATGATGTGGAAGATCAGTGGAGGAGGCTGTTGGGGGCCACACCGGGTCACATGGGGTAACACATGTCACTAAATGATGTGGAAGATCAGAGGAGGAGGCTGTTGGGGGCCACAGTGGGTAAAACATGTCACTAAATGATGTGGAAGATCAGAGGAGGAGGCTGTTGGGGGCCACAGTGGGTAAAACATGTCACTAAATGATGTGGAAGATCAGAGGAGGAGGCTGTTGGGGGCCACACCGGCCACATTGGATTCATGTTATTCAGATTCAGGTGGATTTGATTTTTGACTTTATTATTAAAAGCAAAAGTTTGAAAGCCCCAGACCCAATGGGTTATCATACTTGATATTCAAATCTGATCCCTATTTATGGTCTAAAGTTTCACTATCATCCCATTTCTTTATTGGATTCATCCAATAAACGGCTTGCTAACATTATTTTAAAAGAGCTGCAGTGCTGAGCTAGCAATGCAGGGTCTATGGATGTCCCTAAACAATGTTCCATTGATGTTACTGGCCGAGCAATCGGAGGTCCACTGTAGATCCGTCTACTCGGCTCTGTTGGCTATTCCCAAAGCATTGGATTGTGTCATCACGACTAGACTCTGGGGGGAGAAATGACAGCTTTGGGTTGCCCTGTTGGGCTAGCGAGCTGTGTTGAATAATTTAGCCGCCCTGCAGGAGGGCAAGAAAATTCGAATTAGACTTAATAGGCAAGGGGGCTCTACCAGGTGGATTAACACAATATGTGGTCTACGCCAGGGATGCTTCCTGGCCCCGTTTTTTTTAGTATTTGTATTTGAGACATGGGCAAAAGTTTTCAAAAGCTGTGCGAACACCCACCCACATAAGATACGTAATTTACATGTGCAGTATCTAAATTTACGCGGATGACGTGGTTATTTGAGATGATAGAGGCGCTAAACCTGCATCTGTCCGTTCCAGATTTGCACCTGAACATTGTAAAATCAAACGTTCCGCTTCTGCATCCTGTAGAATCCAGCAGTGTAGGCGGTGCATTGGGAAGCGGAGCCTGGAAGTGGGGAACCAGTTTACATATTTGGGAAGCATGATGTACTCCTGGAGGAGGGAACTGCTCATCCATGATACAGTAGGAGCAGCACCTCTGTCATCGGCAGCGAGCCAGCTACGGCAATCTGAATTCAACTGTGGTGTCCTTTCGATTGTTCCAATGTTTAAAACTGATGCCGAAATGGCCTTTTGGCCCGGCAACCCCTGCTCATGGCATGGCGTGGGGTGGCGTGGGGTAGACGAGAAGGCTGCTTTGTGCCTTGGCCACTGTGCGGCACACGCCTGGCATTATTAGGCTTCAAGCCTGGCTGGTTGGAACATATTACACATCTATGCACGCATTGTGTCACCACCACAGGCGCCTTTATTTATGAAGCTGCAAATTGAGCTATTAAATGAAATGTGACTTGCTTTTGTTAAAAATGGGCTCATCATCGGAAGAACTGTGTTTGGCCCCTGGGAAACCAAGCAAAAACTATCTAGGACAGATTGGATTTTAAATATAGAAATACCAATGAAATATAATTTTATTTGGTCTATTCAATCGTATAATGTTCTATGGTCTTGCACTGTATGTATGTAGCCAAGCATCCCTCGCGGGCTTTTAGAAATAGCGGTTTAACATGTAAATTACATCTGTTTTGAACTGGGACGTGGTTCGAGCAAGACCTTATATTGCCAAGGCAAATCGATTATGTCGGTATTGCAATGCAGTAGAACCCTTGACACAATGGTGTATTGAGCTTTGTGTTTTAACGGATATTCTTGTAGCGAGGTCTGTGCACTGAGCAGGGGGTGCTGCCAGTCATTGTTTCTGATTGTTAATAAGATCTCTCTGGCTATCGCTGCAATTGCAATATTGCTGATTGTATGAAACGTTTTTAATTTTTTATCTGTATTGCCAAAAATAAATAACCGTGCCGCTTGCTAGCCCTTGCAGTGTAAGGGAGGAAGATGCCCTTTCTTCCTCCTCTATGGTGCCACTGGCAAGCCCTTGCAGTGTAAGGGAGGGAGACGCACGTTCTTCCTCCTCTACGGTGCCGCTTGCAAGTCCTTGCAGTGCAAGGGAGCGAGATGCACGTTATTCCTCCTCTACGGTGCCGCTTGCAAGTCCTTGCAGTGCAAGGGAGCGAGATGCACGTTATTCCTCCTCTACGGTGCCGCTTGCAAGTCCTTGCAGTGTAAGGGAGGAAGATGCCCTTTCTTCCTCCTCTATGGTGCCGCTTGCTAGCCCTTGCAGTGTAAGGGAGCGAGATGCACGTTATTCCTCCTCTACGGTGCCACTGGCAAGCCCTTGCAGTGTAAGGGAGCGAGATGCACGCTCTTCCTCCTCTACGGTGCCGCTTGCAAGACCTTGCAGTGTAAGGGAGCGAGATGCACGTTCTTCCTCCTCTACGGTGCCGCTTGCAAGCCCTTGCAGTGTAAGGGAGGGAGACGCACGTTCTTCCTCCTCTACGGTGCCGCTTGCAAGTCCTTGCAGTGCAAGGGAGCGAGATGCACGTTATTCCTCCTCTACGGTGCCGCTTGCAAGTCCTTGCAGTGCAAGGGAGCGAGATGCACGTTATTCCTCCTCTACGGTGCCGCTTGCAAGTCCTTGCAGTGTAAGGGAGGAAGATGCCCTTTCTTCCTCCTCTATGGTGCCGCTTGCTAGCCCTTGCAGTGTAAGGGAGCGAGATGCACGTTATTCCTCCTCTACGGTGCCACTGGCAAGCCCTTGCAGTGTAAGGGAGCGAGATGCACGCTCTTCCTCCTCTACGGTGCCGCTTGCAAGACCTTGCAGTGTAAGGGAGCGAGATGCACGTTCTTCCTCCTCTACGGTGCCGCTTGCAAGACCTTGCAGTGTAAGGGAGGAACACGCACGTTCTTCCTCCTCTACGGTGCCGCTTGCTAGCCCTTGCAGTGTAAGGGAGCAAGATGCACGTTCTTCCTCCTCTACGGTGCCGCTTGCAAGCCCTTGCAGTGTAAGGGAGGAAGACGCACGTTCTTCCTCCTCTACGGTGCCGCTTGCAAGTCCTTGCAGTGTAAGGGAGCGAGACGCACGTTCTTCCTCCTCTATGGTGCCGCTTGCAAGTCCTTGCAGTGTAAGGGAGCGAGACGCACGTTCTTCCTCCTCTACGGTGCCACTGGCAAGCCCTTGCAGTGTAAGGGAGCGAGATGCACGCTCTTCCTCCTCTACGGTGCCGCTTGCAAGACCTTGCAGTGTAAGGGAGCGAGATGCACGTTCTTCCTCCTCTACGGTGCCGCTTGCAAGACCTTGCAGTGTAAGGGAGGAACACGCACGTTCTTCCTCCTCTACGGTGCCGCTTGCTAGCCCTTGCAGTGTAAGGGAGCAAGATGCACGTTCTTCCTCCTCTACGGTGCCGCTTGCAAGCCCTTGCAGTGTAAGGGAGGGAGACGCACGTTCTTCCTCCTCTACGGTGCCGCTTGCAAGACCTTGCAGTGTAAGGGAGCGAGATGCACGTTCTTCCTCCTCTACAGTGCCGCTTGCAAGACCTTGCAGTGTAAGGGAGGAAGATGCACGTTCTTCCTCCTCTACGGTGCCGCTTGCTAGCCCTTGCAGTGTAAGGGAGCAAGATGCACGTTCTTCCTCCTCTACAGTGCCGCTTGCAAGCCCTTGCAGTGTAAGGGAGGGAGACGCACGTTCTTCCTCCTCTACGGTGCCGCTTGCAAGACCTTGCAGTCTACGGTGCCGCTTGCAAGACCTTGCAGTGCAAGGGAGCGAGATGCACGTTATTCCTCCTCTACGGTGCCGCTTGCAAGACCTTGCAGTGTAAGGGAGGAAGATGCACGTTCTTCCTCCTCTACGGTGCCGCTTGCAAGCCCTTGCAGTGTAAGGGAGGAAGACGCACGTTCTTCCTCCTCTACGGTGCCGCTTGCTAGCCCTTGCAGTGTAAGGGAGCGAGACGCACGTTCTTCCTCCTCTACGGTGCCGCTTGCAAGACCTTGCAGTGTAAGGGAGCAAGATGCACGTTCTTCCTCCTCTACGGTGCCGCTTGCAAGACCTTGCAGTGTAAGGGAGCGAGACGCACGTTATTCGTCCTCTACGGTGCCGCTTGCAACCCCTTGCAGTGTAAGGAAGGAAGATGCACGTTATTCGCCCTCTACGGTGCCGCTTGCTAGCCCTTGCAGTGTAAGGGAGCGAGATGCACTTTCTTCCTCCTCTACGGTGCCGCTTGCAAGTCCTTGCAGTGTAAGGAAGGAAGATGCACGTTATTCGTCCTCTATGGTGCCGCTTGCAACCCCTTGCAGTGTAAGGGAGGAAGACGCATGTTCTTCCTCCTCTACGTGCGGCTTGCAAGCCCTTGCAGTGTAAGGGAGCGGGATGCACGTTATTCCTCCTCTACGGTGCCGCTTGCAAGTCCTTGCAGTGTAAGGAAGGAAGATGCACGTTATTCGCCCTCTACAGTGCCACTTGTAAGTCCTTGCAGTGTAAGGGAGGAAGACGCATGTTCTTCCTCCTCTACGTGCGGCTTGCAAGACCTTGCAGTGTAAGGGAGCGAGATGCACGTTATTCCTCCTCTACAGACTGCTTGCAAGCCCTTGCAGTGTAAGGGAGGAAGATGCACGTTCTTCCTCCTCTACGGTGCCGCTTGCAAGACCTTGCAGTGTAAGGGAGGAAGATGCACGTTCTTCCTCCTCTACGGTGCCGCTTGCAAGCCCTTGCAGTGTAAGGGAGGAAGATGCATGTTCTTCCTCCTCTACGGTGCCGCTTGCAAGCCCTTGCAGTGTAAGGGAGGTTGATGCATGTTCTTCCTCCTCTACGGTGCTGCTTGCAAGACCTTGCAGTGTAAGGGAGCGAGATGCACGTTATTCCTCCTCTACGGTGCTGCTTGCAAGACCTTGCAGTGTAAGGGAGGAAGACGCACATTCTGCCTCCTCTACAGTGCCGATTGCTACCCCTTGCAGTGTAAGGGAGGAGGATGCACGTTCTTCCTCCTCTACAGTGCTGCTTGCTAGCCCTTGCAGTGTAAGGGAGGAAGACGCACGTTCTTCCTCCTCTACAGTGCCGCTTGCTAGCCTTGCAGTGCAAGAGAGGAAGATGCGCTGTCTTCCTCCTCTACAGTGCTGCTTGCAAGCCCTTGCAGTGTAAGGGAGGAGGATGCACGTTCTGCAACCTCTGCAGTAGGCTGATGTGTAGTTCCACCATCACTGCGATCACTGTTCATGGTGGAAGGATGTGGAGTGTTGCCTTCACTGCGGCGACCTGTTCAGGGTGGAGGAAGTGGAGTGTTGTCTTCACTGTGGTTGCCTTTTCAGGGTATAAGGATGTGGTGTTTTACCTTCACTGCGGCCATCTGTTCAGGATAGAAGTGTTAGGGAGAATTCTCATTCTATGGCTAATTTCCCTCACCTAGTGAGTCCCCCAGCAGCTTTGCTGGATTTCTGGAGTTTTTTTCCACTTGGTAAGAGTGTGAGCCTTTTCCCCACTCTTACATGTGTTTTGCCATGTGTATTTTTACTGTTTGTGTGATTTTGGGCTCTGGAGCACACCACTCCATTAACACACACACACAAAAAACATGGGGGCTTAACAGCACCATCTGTGCAGTGACCCATGGTTGTCTTTGAGCCTTCCCACTGACTCCAATTTTTCTAGGGCTGACTACTGTCCCCCAGAAACAGGTAAAGTTGCCATTTACTTTATGTAGTCATTTAAAACTACAGACCCAGTACACCCCATCTTACATGGAGTACTGGAAAGGGTTAATTCCTATCCCTTTTTGTCTTTGCCTCTCTGAGCTTTGTTTTGCTCTTTTAACATTTAGACTTGGCTGGTGGCAGTGGTATCTACCCTAAACTTTTCTACCGCGATTATATTATATAAACGTGGTACTGTTCTAGGCTATTATATTAGCCTCAAACATAAACCCGCTTGACCAAATACTCTTTCTTTTGGCTCCGGTCGGGTTTATTCGCCATTTCTTTTTGTTAAAGTCCTTCTTGTGTTTTGCTTTGCAAAGCTAACCAGGTTTGCCTTCTTTGTTCACCGTCTTTTGGCGGGCTTCTTCCAAGAGGCCCTCCTCTTGGCGCCTGGGTGTCTAGGTGGGCTGAATGTGAGGGAGGGGTGTAGTCACCTCCTGCGCAGGTTATCCTTGGAAACCCGAGTCGCGCTTTGTCTTGATTGGCTGGGGTGGTTGTCTGGGCCAGACAACCCCCCTGCTGGGTGATTGACAGCCAGGCTGTGTGAATGGGGGATTTTTGCATAAAAGGCAGGACTTTTGGGCTGGAAGGCAGTCGCCACTGGAACTGCAAGGACCCGAAGAGAAGCGGAGAAGAAGACGGCTGCTGCAACCCAGAGTCCCAGTGAAGCCATGCTGCAGTCCTGAGCTATCTACCCTTCAACGACCAGAGAAGATCCAGTCCGGATTCTTCTTACCTTGAGCCTGATGGGGTCAACCAGCTCATCTTCCACAGCCAGAGGACCCTCTTTGTGGTCGAAATCGCTGCACACTGCTGTAGTGGTCCGGGTAGCCACCTGAAAAGCCTCTCCTGTTTTAAAGGAGCGTACCTTTTATTTACCATCGCTGCTGCTGGCCTAATACCTGGGTAGTGTAAATCACTCCAGACGTCGTCCTTCTCGTCCCCACGACTAAAGCTCCAGGAACTGTGAATCTGCAGGATACTACCAGGAACAACTGCCATGGTACCAGCTTCTTCAAAGAATAAGGTACTGTGTCCGACTTCGAGGAACTAGGGTGAACCCTTTTCTCCTCACTAAAGGCTTGTCCTTGTCTTCCTTCCCTCTTATAACTTTTGCTTCCTCTTTTGACAATATCCAAGTACTCCTGGCAACCTTGAATCGTTAACTGTCTGACTGTGTGATCCTCGGCAATAGGAACCCTGTTCCACTTGACACTGGCGCAGGCCTATTGACTTATCTTCTTGTTAGAAAGTGTTATCTGATTCTGTCTGCCAGGACAAAAGTATTGCCTATGATTTTTATCCCCAACTCTATTGTGTTAACTCGGGTGCTAAGTGTGTTTTAACTCCGGTAACATTTTTTCCTGTGGGTACGCGTATCTTTAGTAAGACCAAACTGTCATTACTGTCAAAAAGTGATCGCATATGTATTCCCGGTAACGTCTTTTGTTTCATAACACTGGTCTGTCAAATCCTAAGGTACTTACCTTGAGTTGTTCTGCACAAAGGGAATTGGTTGTGTGTAGTGTATTTGACGTGTGGTTTTAATTTAATAGAAGTGAAGTGTTCTGTGAACAGATGGTTTAAAATAAATGTACTTTTACTTTTTAACCAAAAACCTTGAGCCAGTGTTTGCTTGAGTCACAGTAATTGTAGTCCTTTGTGTAATCTCTACTACTGCTCATTTGCTCTTGAGATAAGTCTGGCTGCTCTGCAACTGCTACCACTTTATCAGTGTAGTACAGGCTTGTACCAAAGGTGAACTTGTATTACCACGTGTAGTCTTAATTGTGTGTAGTGGTCCCTAGGGGCACTGCACAGAATTCTGCCTAACAAGAAAATTGTGGTGTTTTGACTTCACTGCGGCTACCTGATCTGGGTGGAGGATGTGGAGTGTTGCCTTCACTGCGGCTGCCTGTTCAGGGTGGAGGATGTGGAGTATTGCCTTCACTGCGGCCGACTGTTCAGGGTGGAGGATGTGGAGTATTGCCTTCACTGCGGCCGCCTGTTCAGGGTGGAGGATGTGGAGTGTTGCCTTCACTGCGGCCGACTGTTCAGGGTGGAGGATGTGGAGTATTGCCTTCACTGCAGCCGCCTGTTCAGGGTGGAGGATGTGGCGTTTTGCCTTCACTGCGGCCGCCTGTTCAGGGTGGAGGATGTGGCGTTTTGCCTTCACTGCAGCCGCCTGTTCAGGGTGGAGGATGTGGAGTGTTGCCTTCACTGGGGCCGCCTGTTCAGGGTGGAGGATGTGGAGTGTTGCCTTCACTGTAGCCGCCCTGTTCAGGGTGGAAGGATGTGGCGTTTTGCCTTCACTGTGGCCGCCCTGTTCAGGAGGATGTGGAGTGTTGCCTTCACTGCAGCCGCCTGTTCAGGGTGGAGGATGTGGAGTGTTGCCTTCACTGCGCCCGCCTGTTCAGGAGGATGTGGAGTGTTGCCTTCACTGCGGCCGCCCTGTTCAGTGTGGAAGGATGTGGAGTGTTGCCTTCACTGCGGCCGCTCTGTTCAGTGTGGAAGGATGTGGAGTGTTGCCTTCACTGCGGCCGCCCTGTTCAGTGTGGAAGGATGTGGAGTGTTGCCTTCACTGTCGCCTCCCTGTGCAGGGTGGAAGGACGTGGAGTGATGCTTTCTCTGCGACCACATTGTTCAGAATGGAAGTACAGAGTTGTATCTTTATTGCAATCTTTCTGTTCAGGGTGGAGGATGTGGAGTGATGCCTTCACTGTAGCCGCCCTGTTCAGGGTGGAAGGATGTGGAGTGTTGCCTTCACTGCGCCCGCCTGTTCAGGGTGGAGGATGTGGAGTGTTGCCTTCACTGTGGCCGCCCTGTTCAGTGTGGAAGGATGTGGAGTGTTGCCTTCACTGCGGCCGCCCTGTTCAGTGTGGAAGGATGTGGAGTGTTGCCTTCACTGCGGCCGCCTGTTCAGGGTGGAGGATGTGGAGTGTTGCCTTCACTGTCGCCTCCCTGTGCAGGGTGGAAGGACGTGGAGTGATGCTTTCTCTGCGACCACATTGTTTAGTATGGAAGTACAGAGTTGTATCTTTATTGCAATCTTTCTGTTCAGGGTGGAGGATGTGGAGTGATGCTTTCTCTGCGACCACCTTGTTCAGAATGAAAGCACAGAGTTATATCTTTACTGCAGCCACTCTGTTCAGGTTGGAAAGATGTGGAGTGATGCTTTCTCTGCGACCACCTAGTTCATTATGGATGTACAAAGGGCTAAATGTTCACTGCAGTCACTCTGCTCATGGTGGAGGGATGTGGATTAACACCTTCACTGTGGTCCCTCTGATCGTAGTTACAGGAAGTGATGTGTATCTTCACTGTGTTTGCCCTGTTTAGGTTGGAAGGGTGTCTGCCGAGTAATGACGGCCCTCACTGTAGTCTTCCGTTTGAGAGTGGAAGGATATGGTGTTATGCCTTCACTAGGTTTGAGGGTCCTGTTACCTTAAATGACATTATAGTCATGAGTTGCTGCTGGCGGGAGAAGGTGCTGTGCCGAAACGGGTACTCTCTTGGAATTTCACCAGGGAGGTTCCTCAAGAGTAGCAGCGTGTGTTGCCGCTCCCCTGACCCCCTGAAGTGGATGGGGGAGTGTGGCCAATAGTTCACAGGAGTACATGTGGAGACTGGCATAAGAACACAGATGTGCCAAAAAGTGCTCATGGCGAGACGTTCATCGGGGAGCATTATGGGGAGGATCAAAGGGGCACACTATGAGTAGTGGTGTCCATGGGATGCACGGTAAAGTGTTTATAGGAACACATGAAGACGCGCTGACGATGGCCCGTGGGGGCCAGGTGGGTGTACATGAAGCGCGTGGCAACAAAGCCCCCGGGACTCATAGGTTGGTGTTCATAGGTATTTATTGGAAGGCGTTTGCAGGTGCACATGGAGATGTGCACATATGTGAAAAGTGAGAGCCCTTCATAGGAGTGCACGGGAAGGTGCTCACAGGGAGAATGTCACAGGGACATGTCATCTTATGTGGCATTTATAAAGTACAACGTCTGTCATTTGCTTGACCACTTGGCGCTGGCGACTGTTGGGCAATCATTGTAGAATGTCGTCTCCCAGTGGTAGGTTTCTGTATGGGACTGCCAATGAGTGGTGGGGTGGTTGGATTGTTCAATCTTCTCCCATGCCGTGGATCGTGGTCGAACGTCGTCTCCCAGTGGTAGGTTTCTGTATGAGACTGCCAGTGAGTGGTGAGGTGGATGGATTGTTCAATCTTCTCTCATGCCATGGATCGTGGCAGATATGTGTGTGCCCATCATACTTTTCTTTGGGGGTGTCCTGGTGAGGGGTGATCGTTTAGAGGACCCATATGTCCTTTGAAGTGTTGAGGCCCGTGTACCCATGATTACCACCTGTACAGTATAACATTTTTGGCTTCTACTGGCGGCCGAGGAAGGAGTCCTGGTCGGGACTCCCGGGGCAGGAAGTGGGGATGGTGGTTTGTGGGTTTAGGAGGAGAGTGGGCTTCTAGTTCTCTGTCCATTCTTCCCCGTTGTTTTTTTTTCTTCTCACGGCAGGCTTTTTTGTGATGTCACAGTGAGTGGTGGTATGAAGTTGGTAGCAAATTAATTTGTGGAGGTAGCGGTGGGTTTCATCTCTGCATCACACACTTGCTTGTCCCACGGTGCCTAATCTCTTGCCTGGGCCTACTTGTTTGTTTCCGTGTTAGCGTTATAAAGTTGCTGTTACGCTCACCTGACTCCCACGGAGGCGCAGGTCTGGTTTGGAGTGCTGTTGCCTCTTCTATGGTGAAGCGCAGGACTCGGAAGATGGACAGGAGCGGACCTTCAAATCTGGCTTGTCTGACTCGCAGAAATATCCTTCTGTGTGTGAAAAGGGAGTATTAACAATCTGCGGGATAATGTGTAAGCCTCCCACTCCCTTCTCACCCTCCACGAAACCCTTCTGCGATTCCCTGTGAAGTCTCACCTTAGGGTCTGAAAGGACAAGCTCTCCATCCTGCTTCTGATGCAGGGGCGCGTTGTAATCCAGTTACTTCACTGGATCATGGATTGTAGAGAGTTCAAGTTTGCTTGACCTTCCCGGTAAAGCATTGTGAGAATTCTGTTTATAAGTATGAGCCCGAAATAATAATTGTCCGTTGTCTCTATTTCAGGTGCAGAACAAAGATTCCGAGATGAGCAATGGAACCGACGAAGGAAACTCAGGTGAGTTGTTTGATGAGAGGTTCCTTTAGTGTCCTTGCATTAATGCACTAATGCTTGTGTCTTTTTTCCCCATAGGGGCTGGGGTTCGGAAATGCCAGAGATATGGCACCGACCCGAAGTGAAAGGTGCAGTTCCAGTAGATATCAGGTAAGTTTTTAATGAGCGTTCAGGTAATGTCTTAGCATTAGCTCACTAACGCTGATGTCTCTTTTTCCCCTTAGGGGCCGGGGTCCGGAAATGCCAGGATGCGGCACCGACCCGAAATGAAGTGGGAATGACCCAACAGGTAAGTCTTATGATGGCAAATTAAGGTTTTCTTATTCTCTTCCCTAGCTCACCTTTGTTCTTGTCTTTTTCTCCCTAGGCGCTGAAATGTGGTTGCGGATCCAGATGGTCGCTGATGAACATGGAGGCGCCTAGTAAAGGTGAGTGGAATGCGGCGCTGCAGTGATCGATGCGATGTGCTTTTAAAACGAATGTCTTCCTTTTCAGGATCGTCAGCGAAATGTCTCCGGAATGCGGCGTTTAGCAGATAAGGACTCTTCTTTCTCCTATTCTCTTCTCTTCTCCCTTTGCAGGTGTTCCAGGATGCTGGCGGGCGTGGCAGAAGTCAGGATGCAGGAGCAGACACGGTGAGCGTCCAGCTGCTAGATGCAGAACAACGCGAAGCGTGAGTTGCTGCTTGGGCGTGGCTTAAATAGCCTTCAAAGTAGTTCCAGGTATGTATCCTTCCTCTCAGGTATGTATTCTTCCTCCGGCCACACCCATGTGGTTAAGTAGTCCCCAAAGAGAAAATAGTCCCATTCGGGCCTCTAGATGGCCCGGATGTTGCAGCATGGTCTGCATCAGGTAAGTTTACACCAAGCACCTTTAAACACAAAGTCATCTTTTATGAGCCTGGCGCCTATGGCGCCAGGACTATTGTCCAATATGAGCCTGGCGCCAAAGGCGCCAGGACTGAGTCCAAATGGCCCCTACTTGGGGCTGCTGAGACTTCCCTCGGGGACATGTCTGCCTCTGGGGTAGCTGGGCCTGGTCTGGCTCCTTGGAGGTAGGCATCATGACAGTTGCCCTTTGACGATGCCATGTAGTGGGCAGGGCTTGTCCATGACTGGAGACTAGCACCGCCTCCTGATCTCTGTTGCTCCCGCATTCTATGCTAGGCTAGTGCTACGGTTGTGAAATATCTTTGCCAAGCCTGCCACCTCTGCCTCTTGTAAGTCTTGATAGTGAAGGCCGCTCTTCCACTTGTGGCTCTTGATGCTGAAGTCGGCTCTCCCACCTGCGAGACTTAATGGTGAAGGGGGCTCTTCCACTTGTGGGTTTTGATGGTGAAGGCAGCTCTCCCACTTGTAGGTCTTGATGGTGAAGGCAGCGCCCCCACTTGCAAGTCTTGATGGTGAAGTGGGTTCTTCCGCTTGTGGGTCTTGATGGTGAAGGCAGCTCTCCCGCTTGTGGGTCTTAATGGTGAAGTTGGCTCTTCCGCTTGTGGGTCTTGATGGTGAAAGAAGCTCTCCCGCTTGTAGGTCTTGATGGTGAAGGTGGCTCTCCCACTTGTGGGTCTTGATGGTGAAGGCATCTCTCCCACTTGTAGGTCTTGATGGTGAAGGCGGCTCTCCCACTTGTGGGTCTTGATGGTGAAGGCAGCCCTCCCACCTGTGGTTCTTGATGGTGAAGGGGGCTCTCCCACTTGCGACACTTGATGGTGAAGGAGGCTCTCCCACTTGCGGGTCTTGATGGTGAAAGGGCTCTTCTGCTTGTGGATCTTAATGGTGAAGGCAGCTCTCCTGCTTGTAGGTCTTGATGAAGGCGGCTCTCCCATGGCGTGAGAGTGTTCAAGAGATCCTGGGACGTGCTGTCCTTCCCAGGAAGGCTTCAGCCCATGGCGTGAGACTGATGTTCAAGAGATCATAGGGCATGCTGTCCTTCCCAGGAATGCTTCAGCCCATGGCGTGAGAGTGATGTGCAAGAGATTATAGGGCGTGCTGTCCTTCCCAGGAAGGCTTCAGCCCATGGCGTGAGAGTGATGCTCAAGAGATCATGGGGTGTGTTGTCCTTCCCGGGAAGGCTTCAGCCCATGGCATGAGAGTGATGCTCAAGAGATCATGGGGTGTGTTGTCCTTCCTGGGAAGGCTTCAGCCCATGGCATGAGAGTGATGCTCAAGAGATCATGTGGTGTGTTGTCCTTCCTGGGAAGGCTTCAGCCCATGGCGTGAGACTGCCATGTTCAAGAGATCCTGGGGCATGCTGTCCTTCAAAGGGAGGCTTCAGCCCATGGCATGAGAGTGATGCTCAAGAGATCATGGGGTGTGTTGTCCTTCCTGGGAAGGCTTCAGCCCATGGCGTGAGAGTGATGCTCAAGAGATCATGGGGTGTGTTGTCCTTCCTGGGAAGGCTTCAGCCCATGGCCTGAGACTGTCATGTTCATGAGATCCTGGGGCATGCTGTCCTTCAAAGGGAGTCTTCAGCCCATGGCATGAGAGTGATGCTCAAGAGATCATGGGGTGTGTTGTCCTTCCTGGGAAGGCTTCAGCCCATGGTGTGAGAGTGATGTTCAAGAGATCCTGGGGCATGCTGTCCTTCTCTGCCTGGTTTTCCCTTTCCATCTTCCCACAAGGAGTTCTGCCACCCATGGGACATCCCGGCCCTCGTAGGGAGGTGCACCGACGCCATGTCCGATTTGGCTGAAAAGTTGAGCTTTAGTAGCTGCAACTTCAAATTAAAGCTTGTGGGCGCTACCCGCCTGCCACACACGCACGCAGCTCCTCAAATGCCCATGCGTGCCACTGGGCTGCACGCGTGTGAGGGCGGTGCTGCCCCTCTCTGCCCCTGGGGCCAGCACGGCTCTATAAAATGAAAATGGAATACCCCATCCTGGCGAGTGGAGAGTGGGGATGGGGGGGCATGGCAACCGCCACCCCTGCCTTTAGTTATGCGGCTTCTCTCTAGGGCCTTGCTGGGGGTGTCATGGAATTTGGATTCTGCTAGAGGTCAGCCGATAAGTAATGCGAGGGAGCACATGGACAGACAAGTGGAGCCCCTCCCATCGCCGCTTTCCAAAGTGATTAATCTATTCCCCTTATTCCAAGGCAAAGACGTGAGCGCTTGTGACCCTGATCACAAAGTGAACCCCTGGCTGCCCATCGCCCCATTATACTGCAGTGTTCTCTGCTCTTGCTTCCAGGACTTCCAGAGTGCCAAAGGATGGGGCGAATAGGGCGGATAGTGCCCTCCGCCTGGATCGGTTCCTCCCCATGGTGCCATGGTTGGCAATGGGGTTTGGCGCGTGATGCCAAGCCCATCAATAGCAGAATGGCCCTGAAGCAGAGACCAGGAAGGGATCTTCCCTCCCTGCAGGAGTAGGCTCCCTGGGCCCCCGATGGTCGCTGGACTGCGCTATCGAGCGGACCACTGAGTATAAACCCTGCAGACAACTGAGGCCCACTTCCTGCCGCACTGGAGCTGCTATAGGGGCTGCCACAGCCATACGCGCACCCATGCCAGGGGATGCCCTGAGCAGCTACAGGCCAGAGAGGCCTGCACCCAATTATATGGTGTTAACTGCGCTCCTTGCGCAGCTCCTGCTGCTCGCTAATGACAGCCGACGGAGCTCATTGCACGTCCCTTCCGACTCTGCTTCTTCTGCTCCACTCTGGACCCCGGGCCGACTCCGAAACGAGGTCGAGGCTCGTGACGCAAAGCCCTCATGGCAGGGACAGACTTGCTCTGGGCAGATCTCATCTTCACATCTTCCTCTCGGAACTCGCCTTTTCTCTGTAGCCGGCCGGACCTTTCCTGCCCTTCTCTTTCATCCTTTCATCGCCCTTGTGACACGCCAGTCCTTAAGCCATGCATGCTTCACTGAAGTTCTACGGCAGCCTTTGGAGTCATGCCAAAGAAATGGGATGCACAACTGCCATTTTATGTCGAATTACTTGGCATGTATGTATGATACCGCGTGACCATACGGTAACAGAGCACATTACGGTACACCATAGGAACCGGTGGACTGCGTTCACAACACAGTAATGATTAGTACAGCCGTGGTTATAAATAATGCTATAACTGTGAGCCACCAGGAGATCATAGGGCTCGGAGAAGTGCTTGGACACAAAGACTGCACAAACTATAGCGCTTTTGATTCCTGGCACCGTGGATACCAAAGTGAAAGCAATGGTTTAGGATTTCTTGACCCGGGGAATGTTTAATCAAAGAGTCTCTCTACTGAGGGTGTGGCTAGCCCTCCAATGAGGGGCATTTGGAAACCACACTGGCTTGTGCTTTGCGGACAACGAAGCAATGTTTGAAGCGAATCCAAGAGCTGGCGTAGCCCAGGTGAAGATGTATTCAAGACACAAGTGATGCGGCTGACCCCTCGCTTCCTCATACCTTGCTGGCAGCAGAGTCAAATATAACGTTATGGGGTTGCTAAGAAGAGGATCTTTCCTCCTTGAAGTCTAGAGGGCATTGGGCTGGACCAGCCTTTAATAAGAAAGGGAGACCTGTGGTGTAATGCTGAAATAAAGTCCCTTCAGAAAAACGTACCACTTTCAACTACGCAAAATGTAAAGGGTGGTTTACTGGCCTCACCCGTTCACTTCCCCAGCAGCACCGTTCCAGCAACTGCCATGCAAACCATACTTTATGAGGGCTCTCTTCTGGGATGAGTCACGTCTTTCACCTTGCCTTCCCCACCCTATGTGTCTTGAGCAGGATTTTCTTAAATTCTGGAACCTCCTCAAGACTTTCCTCTTTACCTCCTCCTTTGTCCTTTTCTTCTCTGCTAATTTCACAGTTGCTCTGATTGGTGTCCGGGGCCCTTATGCATCCTCGGGGCTCTGACCTCCCACACCGAATCGCCCCCAGGTTCTGTCTATCCTCGGCTCTTGCCGCGGCACACCTTCCTTCTTGGGGGCTAGCACTTAGCATACCTGCACTTCATCTGTTGCTCACCCACGAGAACAGGCACCCCAGCACCTACCCTCACTTCCTCCTCCCTTCTGCACTTGCACGTTGTGAATACTCACAAGGCGTAGTAGGTCTGCCCCTTTTTCTCTCCACTGTATTTAATAGTTTTTATGGATTTAATGTGTATCATTCCTATGTCCCCTCCCTGTTGCCCTGTGGGCGCATTGGAACAGAATTTATTTGCTGTATAAGTGCCTAACAAGCAAACAATAAATAAATGAATAAATAAAAATAACCTCCTCCATCCATATGTGTGGCTACAGACGTCTCTTCTCCATACCAGTTCTCACTGTCCTCCAGGGCGTCGTCCTACCCCGCTCCATCTACTCATCCCAGTTCATCTGCTACCCCCTATATTCTCTTTGTTACCCCCCAGGTGCAACCCCCATGGACAGCGCTGTGTTGCTTCCCAGCTGGGCTCATGGTTTATAATCGGGTACATGCATTCATACTGATCAACTGCATAATTATTCTGTTACTTGCTTCAGATGAGCCGTTGTGATGCTGGAAATGCATCAGAGGGACAGGGCCTCTGTATCCTTGTCATTTACTGCTTTTTATCGTGTGTTCTGTCGTGTTTTCCGTGCAGGAGTTCATGTGGGACTCCTGGCGGTGCAGCTCTCTCTCTTTTGGTTTGGTGAACAGACCCATGGGATACCCTTATGGCACCCATGGGTAGGGGTGCAACCCTGTGCCCTAGTGTATGTTTTTGGGCACCTGTGTGTGACCCACAGAGCAGGGTACGGGCTGGTGGGAGCTCCGTGCTGAAATACCTGGTGCCCTGAGCGTCCTCCACGCCCTGTCATTTGGAATCGGTAGATTCCGGATGGAGACAAAAAGCCCCCCATGGCCTCTTGCCTTCCATCACCTGTTACCTCGATCTTCCCGAAGTCTTGGGAAGCTCTGCCTTCCCCCTGACTGGCTGTTGTGTGGGAGTTCCATATATGGTAGTGTGGGGAAGTGCCAACCAGACTGGCTGAGGCCTTCTCAACAACCGTATGTTGTGGGTACGCCTGTGGGTGGGACCTGGGTGAATGGAGTGAGTGACGAATATGCATTCTATGTTGTGGCTGTCTAGTATCTGGTGGTTGATACAATGGTTGAGACAGCCCTGCCCGAAACCGGTATGAATGCAGCTTAGAGTGTTGAATGGCTCGGTACTTGTCCCAATACACATAACTTGTTGTGAGTGTCTGGAGAGAAGTGAATGGCCTGAATGCCCTGTGTGCCTGATTGGCTGCCTGCCTGCATGAATGACCGTAGTCGTGATTGGATGCTTGAGTGTGACCCAGCGGAATGAATGGGAGATCAACAGTATATCTGGGGACCTCTCACTGCTAGGAATCGTGTTCAGAAGCTGAAGTCCACTACGACGAGTAACTCGAGTAACTGAAGCTTGATCTTGAAACCCTGCTGGACGAGAAGAATTGCTGTTGCTCCCCTTTGCAATCTGAAAGATGCTGTGCTTCAAGAACCGACCCAGAGAGGACCTGGTAAGGTGCCCTCTTCCCGAGCTATGAGGGACCATCGTGCACAGCGGATCTTTGCCTAAGCTCCCTGGTAGACAGACCTTCGACAGGCTGCCGACCCGATACAGGGATTGCTGCGGAACTCCAAGGAAAAGCGCCCGGACTGTTGTCCACCACTGTCGACGACTGCCGTCGCCGACTGGAGCTGTCGTGCTCCCATTGAACTTCATTGATCCAAGGACACACTCGTCTGCATCGTCGCCGCTGTATCCTGCTGGAGAAGGCCTGACCGTCGACACGCAGAGGAGATCGACCGGTGGGTTTCCAGCCACCCAAAGACCACAGAGACGCCGACGACTCGACACCCTTGCTGGGCCACAGTTCTTCAACTCTTTCCAGTCCAGAACTATCGACACTAAGGTGCCCCGCACGCCTCTTCCTGGCAGGACGTTTACGCTTCCCCAGTCAACGAGCACCTCTAGGAACGACGCCGCCACTTCACCGTCGTAGCTTGACCTGTTCTCCATCGGACGTTCGATGACCCGTGACTGCTGCCTGAAAGGGAGGACACTCAAGAAGGGCCGTTGATTCCCCGACATGGAACACTACAACGCTAAGGTACTTTGGGGTTGCAGAACTATTGGAAAGTCTAGTGTGAACAATATATGGACTGGGCTTGTATTTTTCTTATACAGGTTGCCCAGGTGGGGGGGATCTCCACACAGAACTGTGTCTAGGTAACGGGGCCAGTATTCTGCCAATTGTTCAACCACCTTGCTTTCCTTCCTCGCTCTACTGCTGGTTTCCTCTTTATTCTGATCTGTGTGTCATTCGGACCATATGCACTTTAAGGAGATCTAATAACGTTAGTGGTACCACTTTAGAAACTACATATTTACCATTGCTGATTTTCGGAGTACAAAGTGAGTTATCGTGATATTGTATATACCTCTGAACATTAATTATATAAAGACGGTGTGGTAACCGATACAGTGTGTGGACATTCCTTTGTGGGTGCTTGGGGACTACACTGTACTTAAGAACCACCTTGCATCACCTCCTGAGAAGCTAGGCCTTGATTGCTCGACCATAGCTACCGAATAGAGAATCTTGGCTGGGGTCCTCTGTGCCTCTCCTCTACCATATAGAGAGCAGAAGTACAGACCCCCCCCATCCATTCTTTATAACCGTCACCTCATATGCACAATTCAGACCATGGGATGTTTGCAGTGTGTAGCTCTTGGATATGGATAAGCTTCGACCATCCAAGTCTCACTAGTAATGTGTGAATAAGATTTGTGATGGGGCGTGCAGATGTTTGGGTGCGGGTTGGTGGGCATCCCCTATGGCAGACTCTCATATTAGAATTGTGAGTCGGACATGGTATGTTAGTAGTTAGCACGTTCTGGACAGGCTCCCACCATGGGAGGCTCACTGGTTACCCTGGCTCTGAGCCGGGGCAATTATTGATAGTTTGGTGCAAGTTGGTGAGCATGACCTACAATAGAATCTCACATTAGAATCACTAGTCTGACAACGGTAAATTAGCCGCCGGCACCTCCCGGACGCCGTCTCACCAAGCTTGCAATGATGTATCGTTTGTTAGTGGGCTCTAACTGCAGGTGGTTGGGTTCAGGTTGGTGGGCATGCCCTATGGCAGATCTTGAATACATCTAATAGACGCTTACATTAGAATCAAGAGTTGGACAATGGTAAATACATTACTATGGAATGGCTTTCCACAACTTACCAGAGCTCCAGATATTGATGAAGCCTTTGCTATGGAAGTCCCTCTGAGATATCTTGCCCGAATTCATCCATCACCAGGGGATGAAACCGGTGATGTATTACCTTATTGCAATAATAAGGCCGTCCAAGCAACAGTGAATATCTAAAAATATGAGTTACCCATCATTATTTTTTTATTTTATTTGGTTTGAATAAACCTTTACAAAGTTTAAAATAGTATACAAATCCAACATAAAATCAATAAAAAAGGGAGACATAGGTATTACATTATTACAGTACAAAAACCATCATTACGTATTATTACTAAAACCACCACAACTGCTGCATACTCGGACAATGTTGCAGACATCTTTCAGAAACCGAACAACCGCTATCTTTAGTGCTATACCAGAACCATGCATCATTTCTCACCATAGCATTTCAGTTAACACACAATCAGTTGAGTTTACACATTTGGCAAAGTATTTGTTTCGAGCTGCCATTAATGGCTTACATTCTAGCAGGATCTCATTACGGAGAACTCGTCTAGGATATTTTTGCAGGTAAGGTTCCACGGCCCCCATTGCCTTCTGGTGGGTGATTAGGTGGGAATATAGTTTAGAATTAGCCACCTTAGCAAAGGTGTTAGACCAATCTACACATAGAAGTAGTTTTTTCACATAGACAGGATTTTTTAGCAAAATGTCCGTATCCACCAACTTTGAGAAGGCTTCTTTACTTGAGATTTTTAATTTTACCTATTGGTCAAGTTCAGACATGCCACTTTTAAGACCTTGTCCCAGAATTCTGTATAGGTTGTCTCCCGAGTCATGCACCAGTCTTCTATAAAGGGAGAGCCTGCGCCACCTAATCTAGAAATTCCAAGTTAATAGTCCCAACTCATAGTGCAGGTTTTCAAACAGGGATAGATTTCGGAAGCCAGTACATAGTGCCTTTTTAATACTTTAGATTCTATTTTAGATATTTCTATTACTGCAGCATCAGGAAAAATGTCTACACCATAGACCATTTTTGGAGTTACTTTTAACCTAAAATATCGAAGCAATGGAATGATTGAAAATGTACCAAATTTATTAACTATCTTTTTTAGTTGTGCTATAAGAGATGTTCCTTTGGTTCGGAGGTGCTCTCGATACAACCCTAGATTCTTTTTGTTAAAGATAGGGAAGCCCAAATATATCATTGCTGTCTGAACCTGCAATTTTTCATTGTTCAAAAACCAAGAATAAAGCTTCCCACTTTTCTTTGTATTCTTATTTGAGAGGGTAACTATAACTGTTTTGCTCGGGTTAATTTTAAGGTGGTTTGCAACTGTATATTCATAAAATGCCGGAATCATATGTTGCAAGCCTTTTGGGGACTGGTCCATAAGAAGGAAGTCGTCGGCATAAGCTATCCAGGCAATAGAGGAAACACCAATTTTAGGAGGGACAAAGGAACTTTTCTCCAGACAAGTACCCACTTCAGAAACATATAAATTAAAAAGTGTCACGGCAAAGTGACATCCCTGTTTTAAGCCATTCCTAATTTCCAGAGGACCGGAAAGAAGGCCGTCCATATTTAACCTAATCTGCACCAGAGAGTGAAGGTGGAGGTGAATAAGAATGGACAGGAGATTTTCGGGCATCCACAGACTTTTCAGTTTCCCCCAGAGTATGGCTGTCTCCACACTGTCAAAAGCCATACTAAGGTCTATGGCTGCCAGGTAAATAGGAGTTGCATCCGTTTTCCAAGCCCTAGATTGGGGAGTAGTCAAGAGAAGACCACCCACTTCTGTCCCGGTATCCTTTCTAAACTCCTATTGCTGAGGGGAGAGGATGGATTCTTGCTTCATCCACCAATGTATTTCCTTTAGTATCAGTCCCGCAAAGATCTTTGAGTCTGCGTCAAGAATAGCGATTGGGCGATAACTATTTTAAAAAATTGGGACAATGTAGGAAAGATGCCAGGATATCGGTATGATTTTAGTTGTAATAACATCTTTAAACAGGAAATAAAGAATCTTTGTCCCATCCTCCCAAATTCCCTTTAAACGTAGCATTCAACAGGCCATTGGGGCCTCCAGCTCTCGAGGAGCTACCTGATTTTATTTGCGACTCTAAATTTGAGACAGAAAAATGTACAGACCAGGGAGAAGATAAGGTCGAGATCCAGTTCCTACCTGAGGCTTGGTTTCTATATACTTGATCAAAATGCCCCAGCCAAACCTGCTCCGAAATAGGATTAGTTTGGGAGGTAACTTGACGGGATTCCAGATTTTTGAGCAATAGCCAAAATTGTCTGGAAAAACCATCCCTCAGGGCGGATAAGATCTGTTCGTTGTCTGCCTGATGGAGGGAGTGCTTATAACCGATAAGCCCATTTTTATGATTGCTTAAGCTTTATGATATTAAGATTCAAGCTTTCAGCATCAGGAGAAGATCTCCTGAATTGCCTGATTTCTTTATGAAGGACCGCTTTTTTTGCTCTTACCATCCCATCATAGATGTGGGTATGTTTAGCGTCGCACATAGGGGCCCGCTTCTTGGTCAGGAAAGAATCAAGTGTAGATCTTACTAGTATACCAACATTATTGTGGGAGAATAGAACTGTCTTTTCTTCCATCTTAGATTCCTCCAGAATTTTCAAAAGAGCCTATTTGCCTTCTTGACATTACCCTCATGCCATATCAATCTATTTTTAGAGGGATTTAAGCGTACATTAATCGAATAACTTAACCCAAGGGGTTTTTGCCCCTCAAGGGAAAATTAGACCGTAAGTATACTATGATCACTATAGAGGGACTTACTAATCTCAAACTTCGTCACCACCTCTAATAAATATTTTGAGACGTATATGTCATTAATAGTCGATGAGTATGCACCATTCGACCATGTAGGAATCAATCTTTTGTTATCTCGATTGACACAAGCCGACGACAGTCCCCAATCCAGGAATAATGTATACCACAATTTCCCATGCCTTAGTTTTCGGCTAATATTACCGAGGACATTCATCTCAATATATTTGAAGGATTCTAGTTCCAATCCAGAGTGTGTATCAGAAGAAAGATCCGCATTTAGGTCACGCAAAACCATAATTTGGAGACCCGGATATGTCGACGTTTCTACAGACACGGAAGTATTCTTCTTCCAAATTGTATTTTGCAGACCAATAGATATTAATGATTAATATTAGGGTTTTCCCTATATCCAGTGTCATCTCAAGGAGGACCGATAAAAAACCAGTTGTAATCTGTTTATAATTGCAAACTTTCAAGGATCCCTTTGTATGTACAGCCGTTAAGTGACCCACCCGATGGACGACCCAAGGTGCCCTGCGTAGCCAATTCCTGAAAACATGACTATCCATCCATCACAACCATCCCAGTCATCCATGTTTCCTGCAAACACACAACAGAGTATTGGGTTAGTTTTTCACATACTTCTATAGAATTCAAGAGACGAGAGTAACCCCTTGAATTCCATGACAGCACTGAGAGGCCATTCACATTAAAGAGAGGCCTTCATGTCCTTTAGCTGAGCGATGGAGTCTCTCAGCGTCAAGGCTAGCCATCTCCAACTAGATTCCTCTTCTGGCAATCCCCTGGCTTGGTTTACTCTCCGTTCAGGCCGACTCTGCTATTCTTTGTTTGGTCTGGTCTGGTCCCACTTGAGGGTCTAGAGTCCTTGGTAGGGGGAAGGATATCATAACACATCCTGTTAAATTCCTCGGTGGCATCCAAGAACGCATCCCACAATGCCCTTGTGTATAACACCAAGCGGACACAGTCCTAACGATCTGGATGAATGAAGTATACCAGTTTAATGTCCGACGAGGAGACTGTCCTAAGTGCTTCAATTTCATTGCACATTGCTAAGATTCGGCCCCTAGTTAAAGAAACTCTGGAATCCTGTTCAAATAAGTAATACAAAATTACACTAGGATAATCTGGAAAGGCTGACTTTCTCCAGCGAGTCTGGTCCAGATTACACATCGATAAAGTATTAGGATAGTTGCTTGGAAAGACATTATTCTCATCCTCGCCACACTGACTTTCCTCCGGTCTTTTAGTATATATAGTGTGCCTGCCTTTCGGGGCCTGGGCCCAGTTTGCCCCTCGCAGGGGAAGCAGGCGTTTTTGCCCAGGATAAGGGTCCTTCTCACTCACTGGGCCCGTAGAGCCCTGAGTCGCCTCCACTACCTCTCGGGAAGAGTCTTCCTTAGATTTCACTGCAATCACGTGCTCTTGTAGCAATGATTTTACTAACAATCTCAATGTGACTTCATTACCAGGGTCTATTGAGTCTATCAAAGCCCTTGACACCCCGATTCCATTCATGCCCAATTCATTCCTTCAACCTAAGCATGGTTTACTTGTGTGAAGCTCGTTTCCTCCAAGATTTTGGAGAGAATATTTTTGAAGGGGAAGTAAATCTTTGTCTTGCCTAGTTCAGTATTCCTTGTATTAGTACATACTCATCGTGCAAGTCACCCTCATTCAGTTTTGTTTTTGGTGACCGCACTGAAAGAACTGAACACAATCCCATTCTCGGCGAGAGTACAGTGCCCATAGCTACCAGAGCTTCAACAGCAGTTACAACCGTTTCACTTAAGGGAGAGGAGGTCTTAGGAGGTCTTAGAAGCCCTAACACCCTCCTTCAAAATAGGGACCAACCCGTCCCTCTCCTGAACTTCAGGATGGGGGCCCACCACAGAGAGCTCCTCTTCCATGGCAGAACGGATTTCCTAAATTCTTCTTAGCTGCCTTCGCCGTAATCACAATTTCGGTTTTAGCAATTGTTGGATCCAACATCTGCCTAGTGGTAGAGAGGGAAACCGTTTTAGCTGGTAAAAGGAAGTTCGTTGAGCCAACCCTTGGTGGCGCTTCCCCCCCTCTCTAACAAGGCGTGTTTCATTTTTTGTTGGCACGGTTTCAAAGCGCTGTGCCGACCCACCCGGGGAAGATTTCATATTTTTTTAAGAAAAAGTTAAACAAATTATTTTGAGAGATGGCTGAAATCTGTTCCCCCAAAAGTGTCTTTTGTTTCCCCTTATAGTTGTTAGAGTTGGACTTTGACTTCAGAGCTGATGTTAGCGAGTCTCTCGCAAGAGCCCCTCCTTCCCTTTTTCACAAGGAGATATCTTTTCCATCGTTCTTTAGTTTTGACATGTCCAGCTTGGCCAGGGCCCCAACATCGACTGATTATCACTTTGCTCTAATGCTTTTTACTGGCCTCATTTAATTGACTCAAATCAAGAGTACCTTCCTCCCGCGATACTGTCAGCTGTGGGCTGCCTAGCGGTGAAGCCCTTGGTTTTCTTACCTTTCGCCGGGTTAGAGCCATTTTTCTCTGGCAAAGAGTCTTTCAATGGAGTATGCTTAAGGGCCGTCATATAGCGTTTTTTCTCTTTACGTCAAATGAAAAATCTAAAGTTGCTTTCTTCTACCGGCCCTTCGCAGTCAGTCTGTGCTTGTGTCTCTATCGCAGACTCTCTTGCTTCTTCCTTCGAGAATGTCGGTAAGCATTGTTGGACTATCCAATTTTTCCCTGCCCACCAACACTGCCGATGCAGGGAGTTCCCGAGTGTGGCTTTGTGCCATTATGACCTCCAACTGTTTCTGTATTAAATTCACTTTTTGGGCCTGGTCAGAATTCTGTGTAACCAATTTTGTCATAAGATCCATTTCCGCCAGTTTACCAGATGATTGGTTCAATACAGAAAGTTGAACGACATTCGACAGATTTTGCTCCTTAGGATCCAAAAGAGACGCTGTTTGTGAGGAGGTCTCTTTTGTAACTATCTCCTTTATCTGCGTGGCTTTAGAGCAACTTACTAGAGGAGAAATAGAGGGAGGAATTTCTTTCAACTTCTTTATGATTTTCTGAGAGAAATTGAGACCCTCTAATTTGCTTAATATACCGAGGATTTCAACTAGTTTGATATTCAGATCCCTGATTTCATAATGGGTACGCTCATGACCTTTGTCCAAAAGGTTTAAAATCCTGGTCAGCATTGGGAAAGTAATTTCAGCTTCCTGCTGCTCTTGAAGAAAAGAAGCATCTATAGTGTTGGCTACCCTTGGAAGAGAGGTCGGAAAAGGAGGAAGGGAATTTGATCTGGGGCTCGAGCAGGATTGCAATTTGTTCATATGCTCTGGTCCTTCAGAGTATGAAAAGGAGGGGAGATTATAATTTTTTTTGTATTTCCCTTTTTCTTCCTCACCCATACCCATGGGCTTCTCCTGGAAATGGGCGGGCGGACAGGGTAAAAGGAATCGAATCTGGGGACCTGAGAGCTTTCATAATCCAATTTATGAAAATGTACATTATCGATGCCTCCTCCCCTTGGCTGGATTGGAGTGGAGGGACCGAAGGAGAGGCAAATCCGCTTGTCAAGTTCGGCTGTCACGACCGGGGCCATCATTGAAGTATTTAGGGAAGGATTGTTAATATGGATTCCTTTGTGGAATGTATGGCTGACAAGGAAACTGTGTTGAACAGATAGGTCCGGGTCCAAAACTATGTCAAGAGGGAAAATATAGGGGGTCCCATTTAGAGGCGGAAAACCCAACTCATCCAAAGTAGCCAAGGGCTGGCCATGAGGCTGGGGGAGGGGATTTTCAATCCTCCCTCCCTCCGGAATGCTATTTTCAGTATTTGTTACTGCCTCATCCTTGAGTAAAGGGGTCAGGTCCAGAACCTGTTGCATGTCCTCCAGGTCCAAGGAGTTATCCCCAGAATGTTCTAGATAGCTTTCTATACCGACCTCTCCTTGTTTATTTTTTTTCAGTTCTTCTTTAATCAGAATGGAGGTCCTCAATTTGCCAGTCCTGAGCAATAATCAATCAGCACTTTCCACTCCAAGCCTTCAGTGAGAGACTCCCACCTGTACCGCCCAGCCGTTTCTGTGCAAGTAGTACTCTTTCTTTCTCCCCACCTTCAATCACCACTCTCGGTAAGCGCCGGCCGTCACTGTCCCAAGAGGCACATAAGATCTGGATCAGAGAAAAGGAGGAAGTGTGACCGGGAAGTAAACAGTAAAACAGGTGGTATGCAAGGTGATGCAGGCGACGGGAAAGAGTCTCCCAGGGACCCGGTAATAATGACCCTCTAATTATCCGTTGTGGCAATCCGTAAGGAAAAGAATGGAACATAGGAATTAACTATGAGCCGTGCCCGTGCCAGTGAACAGCAAGCAGCACTTGCAGGCACTTTGGTGGTCGCGCGAGCCTGGTGCTTATGACACCCCACACAAGCGAACAGGGGCGTGGGCTGACCGTCACACTGAAGGGAAAACAAAAAGAGAGAACAATCACTGAATGCATGTGTGGTCAGAGAGCATTCATCCGCTCAATCCTGTCTTAAAACATACATGCCAATGTCCACACGAGCGTTGCCGACTCGCTTCCGCACAATCCAGAGCACCCCACGCCAGCAAACAGCACTTGCAGGCACTTCCGTGGGCGCGCCATCACTATGTACAGTGAGGTCCCCTCAAGTTCCTGTGGTGGGGAAAAAAATAGGACGTGGAGTACTAACGATGGGCCCATTTTAATCCAAAGCAACACTTGATAACCAGAGAGAGACTGTAAACCTGTCGTGGATAATCGGGCAATTTTTCAGAGTCTGTGAAGTTGGCATATCGACTTCTCAGTTCTGCGCAAACCCCACTTCGTTGATGGTCGACTCTTTCTTACAGGACTCGAGTCTATCGAGAAATTTGATTATTTGACTAAGAACCAACCACATTCCCATCTGCGAGAAAACCTGTGATAATTAACTCTCATTGTCTTGAAATGTTGGTTCTTTGCCCTCTCCCGGGAAATGGAACGGAGTCACCTCTGGGAAGGCCATAGAGTGGGACTGGGATACTCGGGAGAGCAGAGGAAGCCACCCGCAGAGTGTCGCAATCTCTGGAGATGGTAGGGGGATCCCCCAGAGTTACTCCAGTCTTAACTTGCCTTCTACACCATGAAGCCTGCAATCAATTCATTAGAGAAATCCTCCCTCGATTGACTACCAAAAAATGTACTGCAGGACAGGCGGATATGAGTCAATTATGAAGCATAACGAGAGCAGTAACCGGAAGCAGAAACCCCAAAACTCTCAGAATAAGGAAAGGTTTGGGAATGATATCTGCATACTTTGCGCCACTCTCTCCAGGGTCAGTCCGCGGGTCTGCTCAAAGTCAGATTGCAGGGTGAACACTCCAAATGCGTGGAAGCCACAGAGAAGAGCGTGCACCAGAGCCCGAAAAAAAGGAGAACAAACCTATTATGAACACACAAGAGTGCAGAAGAACTTAGTGTGAAAACACTTGTTCAAGATGTGGAGTGCCAGAACGACTGGAATGCCCAGCCACCATGATGGTTTGCCTGACTCCAAGATGGTAACTGGCTCATTTAAAACCACCTTGGCCCCTAGGATCTAATATTTAGTGGGAAACTCATCACACCAAAGGGAAAACTGGAACGACGAGGCCCAAACCATGCCCAATATCTAGGTCTAATTAGGAAACTGACCCACCAACCAGAATGCCTTTTGCGAGAATTCGAGACAGGCCTACGATAGACAAGGAGGCAAAAGGCACTATTTTGCGTGGGAGTTTGGACAGCGTACCAGAGATTTGGCGTATTTGAAGTGTGAGAATCAGGAGAAGCAGGATGTGGATAAGACAACCAGCCCAAACCTTGAGAGGGATGAGACTTGAGAGTAGAGTAAGGGGTACTTCTGGAGGCTTTGCCCCAGGAGCTGACAAGTTCCAGAGCATATTGAGTAGCAGAGAGATTGGCCTCACAAGGCCATATCCCAGATCCTTGTTGTAGCCTAAAGATCACCAGAGCTGAGAGGAAGATTGCGTGTGTAATTTCGCAGAGGCTGGAGCACAGGATCTGTTTGCATTCCTGAGAATCTGAAATGAGCCAGTTCTGGGCTCAAGCCCAGGATGCCAACCCTTGACTGGGAAGGGGAACAGAGGTGTGGAACGGGGTTTAAGAGGCATTTATAATTATTGCCGTTTCGAAAGTACCCATGCAGGAGTCCCACAAGGCAAGTGGGGAAGAGGCACAGTTTTCCCACAGTTTTCCCCCGGTCGGTGTGTGACTCATGGCTTTAGCTACCCGGAGGATGACTCCTCTTCCGGCCCATCTGCCAAGGCTATGGAAATTAGTGCTAGGGCGCTTGACATACCCTGAGTGCTTGGAAGGAAGTTTTACCGGGTGCAGCAAAGCCTGAGATCTTTCTGAATATAGTAGGGAATTGAATAGGAGGCTGAGAACATCAGGCCCTGGCAGCTTAGACTCTTTCACTTGGTTTCCATCCTGACACTGTGAAGTTAGTTTCCCCTTTTATGTGTCGGTGGATATGCCCCTCTCTCCTGTGGGGGGTTTCCCACCCTGCCCTGATCTTCTGACACGCGGTCAAGTGCTCCACAGCACTAAGCTTGGGAATTGGGCAAGCAGACATCAGACCGGAAACCCAAGAGGGGTCCTTTCTATGGTTCTTGATCTTGTCCCCTCGAAGCAGAGTCTTTTGTGTACTCCTAACTAGAGTACCCTTTGCTCATCATGCACCCTCTCCTACGCCACCTCCAACCTTGGTGCAGATCTATCCTAACCCAAACGATGTGTGCGCGGCATGATCCGGACAAGGGCAACATGACTCTGGAATCACTTAGGAATATCCGCTTTTAAATCCGTGTGTATGGTTTGCTCGACACAATATCACCGGCTCTAGCTCTGCAAGAGCAAACGTCAGAACATGAAACCGACTCGCGATAGGGAACCCGCATGGGGAATACGAGGCGGGAGTAGGAGGGAAGCATCATTCCGATGAAATGATCCAGAATCTAATGTGTTGCGCATCCAGGTGGGAATGGACGGCTTATAGGTCTTTTAGATTAAATAGTGTTGATCTTTTTCTTTGAGGCGTCCGTTTTATTTAATAATTCTTTCAGCCTTTCCCAGTGTTGCTAATGAGGCTGCACCCCTGCTTTGGTACCTACTGGAACATTGCAGGCCATAGATCAGGAATAAAGCACTTTGAGCCTCATTCCACCAAAAATGTTTGCCGTTACTGACGCTTGGTCCCACGGATTTATCACGAGATTGAGGGGTGGCAGTGCTTGGTCGCGCTGATTTATCACAAGATTGAAGGGTGTAAGTGCTTGGTCGCCATGACTTATCAAGAGATTGAGTGGTGGCAGTGTAAATCCCCATTTTTGGAGACCATTGGACTCAATGGAGGTTTAGGCAGAATTACTGCAATTTGCAATCCCGTTTCTTTAATTTCACTGATATTTTTTGGGGGGGTGGAGAATTTACTTCCAGTTATTTGCTGGAGGTGATTTACCCCCCAACTTGGAATTTTTGAGCACGGTAAAAATAGTGGCAATTCTGTTACTGCCCAAAACAAGTGTGGGCAACAGAATAACAGCCACTTTTTCACTGCACTGCTAAACTCGTAATGAGGCCCTTTTGTTTTTGGTAGTGGTGTGGAATCTATGCTCTGGTTCTATTCCAGGGGACATGGACCTGCACTGTCACATAGCAAAGGCGAGGGTCATGACATGCCGTACATGGGACGTGGACGCGTTTGCCTGGCCAACGGAGAATAGTGTATGATAGGTTTCCGAGTCAAATGCTAGCCAATGCTAAATGCATGAAAGACAGAAAACCTAAGCCTACCTATTATTATACGTGCATCCCATTTAGTCACCAGTTACTGATTTGGAGATCAAAACAGTAGCAGAAAGCAATCACTTTTCTTAAATCTTCTCTGTGGAAAAATCATGTCTTTTGATGGTTTCATATTCCTGTCCCTACCGATGTATCAAACCGTAGCTCGCTCCTCAATCATACCTGATCGGAACACTCGGGTTAGTGATCTATCAAAGGTATGAACTTTTAACACCTTCTGTCATTCTTTAGCTGTCGTTTAGGAGGATCCCCAAAGAAAAAGTGCATATATTCAGGTGGACCACTCTTCTAATCATAGGTACGATCTTTTTGGCCAAGGATTGCAAGACTTGTCCTTGGCCTCAAGCCCTGTGATCATATCTTGCCAGCCCTGAAATCCCTTCATTGGCTCCCACTGGATGCAAGGATTAAATGTAAAACCCTCTGCGTTGTCCACAAGGCTTTCTGGGGCCCTCCTCTACTTCTAACTCCCTCAGGGTTAGCCGTTTTGCAAAGAAACGAGCTGGGGGCAGATTTCTGTCTTCGGCTAGAGCCTCCCTTTGGAGCAGTCTCCCAGCCACCTTGAAACTTGAAGAAAACCACTTCCGCTTCCAGAAGCACCTGCAGACCTCGCTCTTTGCTTCTGCCTTTGCCCCCCTTCTCCCCTGTAGATCTGTTTCTTCTCTTGGCATTGTGCACCTGGCCACCCTCTGTCACTCGGGCCCAGGTACCTGTGCACCCTGCCACCTTCCTGCACTGCCTCCAGGCCACCCCCTGCACTGGGGTTCTGCACCTGTGCCCATACAGCCCTCCCCCTCCCACTTTTCTTCTGCACTTATCAGATATACCTTAGCTAAGTAACTTTCACCTGCTGGCTGCAGTGCCATGGTCTATTATGCATTTATTCTGTTCCCTCTTCTGTTCCGCACTTTCCACCCCCCCCCCCCATGCACTTTCACCTTTTTCCCTTTTCCATGCACTTGCACTTTCTTAAATGGGCCTAGTAAGATTGCTGTTTTTTCTTTTCTTGTTCTCCCTTGTTCCCTTCCCTTTTGCCTGGTCGCGCTCTGAAACACTTGCGTACGCGCGCGATAATAATAAAATATCATTCATTCATTTAATGTTTTTATCAAAGTCCATGAATCGATTAATATAGGGACCCCATCGGAAAGCAGGCCCAGTTCAAGTCCGTGTGGCTTTAGAAGGTTCATTTAGCACAAGGGAGGAACAAATAACGAATTATAAGGGAAACACACTTTTCAAATAACTTATCACAATTCCATTTGGATCAAATAATTACAGAGAATAGTAGAGACTGTTCCAATCAAGCATATCGACATTTTGCAATCCGACAGCTTTTGCTATTCTAGACAATAATAGCACAGAGGCAATGCTGCATAACATTATTTTTGATCAGTCAAATCATGATTAAAAAGATCAAAAACAAGATGAAGGTTGATGAAATTAGTTTCTTGGCCCTCTAAATCAATTAATAATATTGTATCCTCGAGTGGTTGTAGCAAATGTTCTGGCCAACTAAGTCATGGAAGCCAACCCCCTTTGGCTGAGTAAAAGCCTATCGCCCTTGTGCTGTAATATTCGGTATCCGTAGAAATGCACAAAAATACGAGCTAGAAATGACGACGTTGTTTTGGTCGAATTTGGTAGGGACATTTCTATATTTTAAGTAAATAATATGTGGGGGTGGGGTAAGGGTATTAGTTAAGGTAAGAGGGGTGAAGGGGGAGTGCAGGGGTCTCCCCCGTAGTATTAAAAATAAGTGCAAAAAGTGATTTTTGTTTTTTGACCAAAGAAATGTGATCATTATCTCCTTTCGTTTTTTTTATTTTGGGTTATTTCATGGACAACCGTAATATTCCCAAACCAGTGTCATGGGCAGACATGCTTTCTGTTTTTAAAGGTGGGTTTGGAGAGCAAACTTGGCTTCATAACACTTTTTTAGGTAGATGGTACAGGAAACAAACAAGTTTAATCTCCAGTATTTGGAAGAATGGGCGAGTCTGAGCTATCCAGCAGGCTTCCATGCAAGCATGTCCTCAGTCGACCACCTGTTCTTTGGCACCCTTGGCCCAGGGGTTCACAGTTTACTATCGCAAATCTTCTGCCTGCTTCTGTACTTCCAGGCCATTCTCATCATCGGGAATCTGGCGTTGCTAGGGACAAAGAGTTTCTCCTAAATTCTAATCCCAGAATGATTTGAACTCCTGATGGCAGTCCATCCAGTGTGCATCCCACCTTCTCGTTTCCTTCGAGTTTTCTGATGATTCGGTCCTCTTGGGATAAAACCCAGTTGGCTCCAAAGGCAAAGGCAGGCCTTGCGGATGATACAAGGAGTAACCATCTGGTGGTAAACTCGGATGACACAAAAGCTCTTGACTCAGGTACTAAGGAAGGATGTACGTGATTGTTTCAAAAATATTTTACCTAATGGAGAAGTGACTGAATTTATTTAACCTAAAAACGAACATTACTTTTCCTTTTTCTACTTTTTTCTTTTTTTTGTATGCGTGGGAGATCCCCTGCATCCCCCTCTCGCCCCTCCCTACCCTAAGGTATACCTCTACCACACATCCCACCTATTATGCACTATACATATACCACAGTACCTACCATTTCCAGGCAAATAAATTCGGTCACTTCTCCCAAGGTGAAATTGTATTCAGTGAAATCTTTGGCAAGGTTAAGGAGAACGCGTGCTTGCAGTGGGTCATGAAGCGGCCTCCACGGGAGACAGCGCACTCTTCTCTCCTGACTTTGAGGTCTCTTATACACACACATTGGCCACGCACACCTCGGACCACAGGCATGTATTAGGAAGTGTGTCTGCCAAACATTTCCGAGCTGGTCTGTTGCGGAGCCAGATCATGTGGCCGCAATGGAAAAGAGCCTGAAGAGACGTGTGCGGGAAGAGGACTATTTGGCGGCCATCTCCTGGAGGAACTTGCTTTGCAGCTGTAGCGCTAGGCAACAGACCGGATTTAATAATGTCTCGAGGCCAGAGGCATGTTCTAGATCTGTCTTCTGGGACGGCACCCTACAGAGAGGTGGGGACTGGGTCTTCGCTTGGGATTCAATGGTAGAATTATTCCCCAATTCTCAATGCAGAGGTGCACAAGCGCTTGAACGTCTTACATGGGCATGGCCTCAGGATAGAGGTCAGAGGTCAAAACCAAAGTGTGTTTGGCAGGTGTGCGCTCCAATAAGAATGACCCAGCGTTCAGGAGACATTCTGGAAGAGGTGCGGGTTCCCTAAAGAAGTTTGCTTTTAAAGTTGAAGCACTTTATTAATTGTGAATTAGTATTAGACTTTGTGTGGCATTGTCATGTTTGTTTACTAGATATTAAACTTTAATTTGTTAATATTAAAACCTTATGAAAAGGTACTTTTGTGTGATTTTGTTCGGCCTGAAAAGGGGGGCACCTACCCCAATGCTCCCAGAAATTGATACAGTGGATCTGGGTGGCCCTGCAGTTAATACCTAGAACCATTGTGAGCTGTCTATGGAGACAGCTAGTCCTTAAATGGGTACTGAGGCTTTGTTCCCAGGAACCACCTGAATTCAGAAGTCTATGCTCTAGAACCATTGTGAGCTGTCTATGGAGACAGCTAGTCCTTAAATGGGTACTGAGGCTTCGTTCCCAGGATCTACCTGAATTCAGAAGTCTATGCTCTAGAACCATTGTGAGCTGTCTATGGAGACGGCTAGTCCTTAAATGGGTACTGAAGCTTCGTTCCCAGGATCTACCTGAATTCAGAAGTGTCTTCTCTAGAACCATTGTGAGCTGTCTATGGAGACGGCTAGTCCTTAAATGGGTACTGAGGCTTCGTTCCCAGGAACCACCTGAATTCAGAAGTCTCTGCTCTAGAACCATTGTGAGCTGTCTATGGAGACAGCTAGTCCTTAAATGGGTACTGAGGCTTCGTTCCCAGGAACCACCTGAATTCAGAAGTCTCTGCTCTAGAACCATTGTGAGCTGTCTATGGAGACAGCTAGTCCTTAAATGGGTACTGAGGCTTGCTTGCCAGGAACCACCTGACTTCAGAAGTCTCTGCTCTAGAACCATTGTGAGCTGTCTATGGAGACAGCTAGTCCTTAAATGGGTACTGAGGCTTCGTTCCCAGGAACCACCTGCATTCAGAAGTCTATGCTCTAGAACCATTGTGAGCTGTCTATGGAGACAGCTAGTCCTTAAATGGGTACTGAGGCTTCGTTCCCAGGATCTACCTGACTTCAGAAGTCTCTGCTCTAGAACCATTGTGAGCTGTCTATGGAGACAGCTAGTCCTTAAATGGGTACTGAGGCTTCGTTCCCAGGATCTACCTGAATTCAGAAGTCTATGCTCTAGAACCATTGTGAGCTGTCTATGGAGACAGCTAGTCCTTAAATGGGTACTGAGGCTTCGTTCCCAGGAACCACCTGAATTCAGAAGTCTCTGCTCTAGAAGAATTGTGAGCTGTCTATGGAGACAGCTAGTCCTTAAATGGGTACTGAGGCTTCGTTCCCAGGATCTACCTGAATTCAGAAGTCTCTGCTCTAGAACCATTGTGAGCTGTCTATGGAGACAGCTAGTCCTTAAATGGGTACTGAGGCTTCGTTCCCAGGATCTACCTGAATTCAGAAGTCTCTGCTCTAGAACCATTGTGAGCTGTCTATGGAGACAGCTAGTCCTTAAATGGGTACTGAGGCTTCGTTCCCAGGATCTACCTGAATTCAGAAGTCTATGCTCTAGAACCATTGTGAGCTGTCTATGGAGACAGCTAGTCCTTAAATGGGTACTGAGGCTTCGTTCCCAGGAACCACCTGAATTCAGAAGTCTATGCTCTAGAACCATTGTGAGCTGTCTATGGAGACAGCTAGTCCTTAAATGGGTACTGAGGCTTCGTTCCCAGGATCTACCTGAATTCAGAAGTCTATGCTCTAGAACCATTGTGAGCTGTCTATGGAGACAGCTAGTCCTTAAATGGGTACTGAGGCTTCGTTCCCAGGATCTACCTGAATTCAGAAGTCTATGCTCTAGAACCATTGTGAGCTGTCTATGGAGACAGCTAGTCCTTAAATGGGTACTGAGGCTTCGTTCCCAGGATCTACCTGAATTCAGAAGTGTCTGCTCTAGAACCATTGTGAGCTGTCTATGGAGACAGCTAGTCCTTAAATGGGTACTGAGGCTTCGTTCCCAGGATCTACCTGAATTCAGAAGTCTATGCTCTAGAACCATTGTGAGCTGTCTATGGAGACAGCTAGTCCTTAAATGGGTACTGAGGCTTCGTTCCCAGGATCTACCTGACTTCAGAAGTCTCTGCTCTAGAACCATTGTGAGCTGTCTATGGAGATGGCTAGTCCTTAAATGGGTACTGAGGCTTGCTTGCCAGGAACCACCTGACTTCAGAAGTCTCTGCTCTAGAACCATTGTGAGCTGTCTATGGAGACAGCTAGTCCTTAAATGGGTACTGAAGCTTCGTTCCCAGGATCTACCTGAATTCAGAAGTGTCTTCTCTAGAACCATTGTGAGCTGTCTATGGAGACGGCTAGTCCTTAAATGGGTGCTGAGGCTTCGTTCCCAGGAACCACCTGAATTCAGAAGTCTCTGCTCTAGAACCATTGTGAGCTGTCTATGGAGACAGCTAGTCCTTAAATGGGTACTGAGGCTTCGTTCCCAGGAACCACCTGAATTCAGAAGTCTCTGCTCTAGAACCATTGTGAGCTGTCTATGGAGACAGCTAGTCCTTAAATGGGTACTGAGGCTTGCTTGCCAGGAACCACCTGACTTCAGAAGTCTCTGCTCTAGAACCATTGTGAGCTGTCTATGGAGACAGCTAGTCCTTAAATGGGTACTGAGGCTTCGTTCCCAGGATCTACCTGAATTCAGAAGTGTCTGCTCTAGAACCATTGTGAGCTGTCTATGGAGACAACTAGTCCTTAAATGGGTACTGAGGCTTCGTTCCCAGGATCTACCTGAATTCAGAAGTCTATGCTCTAGAACCATTGTGAGCTGTCTATGGAGACAGCTAGTCCTTAAATGGGTACTGAGGCTTCGTTCCCAGGAACCACCTGAATTCAGAAGTCTCTGCTCTAGAAGAATTGTGAGCTGTCTATGGAGACAGCTAGTCCTTAAATGGGTACTGAGGCTTCGTTCCCAGGATCTACCTGAATTCAGAAGTCTCTGCTCTAGAACCATTGTGAGCTGTCTATGGAGACAGCTAGTCCTTAAATGGGTACTGAGGCTTCGTTCCCAGGATCTACCTGAATTCAGAAGTCTCTGCTCTAGAACCATTGTGAGCTGTCTATGGAGACAGCTAGTCCTTAAATGGGTACTGAGGCTTCGTTCCCAGGATCTACCTGAATTCAGAAGTCTATGCTCTAGAACCATTGTGAGCTGTCTATGGAGACAGCTAGTCCTTAAATGGGTACTGAGGCTTCGTTCCCAGGATCTACCTGAATTCAGAAGTCTATGCTCTAGAACCATTGTGAGCTGTCTATGGAGACAGCTAGTCCTTAAATGGGTACTGAGGCTTCGTTCCCAGGATCTACCTGACTTCAGAAGTCTCTGCTCTAGAACCATTGTGAGCTGTCTATGGAGACAGCTAGTCCTTAAATGGGTAGAGGCTTCGTTCCCAGGAACCACCTGACTTCAGAAGTCTATGCTCTAGAACCATTGTGAGCTGTCTTTGGAGACAGCTAGTCCTTAAATGGGTACTGAGGCTTCGTTCCCAGGATCTACCTGACTTCAGAAGTCTCTGCTCTAGAACCATTGTGAGCTGTCTATGGAGACAGCTAGTCCTTAAATGGGTACTGAGGCTTCGTTCCCAGGATCTACCTGACTTCAGAAGTCTCTGCTCTAGAACCATTGTGAGCTGTCTATGGAGACAGCTAGTCCTTAAATGGGTACTGAGGCTTCGTTCCCAGGAACCACCTGCATTCAGAAGTCTATGCTCTAGAACCATTGTGAGCTGTCTATGGAGACAGCTAGTCCTTAAATGGGTACTGAGGCTTCGTTCCCAGGATCTACCTGACTTCAGAAGTCTCTGCTCTAGAACCATTGTGAGCTGTCTATGGAGACAGCTAGTCCTTAAATGGGTACTGAGGCTTCGTTCCCAGGATCTACCTGACTTCAGAAGTCTCTGCTCTAGAACCATTGTGAGCTGTCTATGGAGACAGCTAGTCCTTAAATGGGTACTGAGGCTTCGTTCCCAGGAACCACCTGACTTCAGAAGTCTATGCTCTAGAACCATTGTGAGCTGTCTATGGAGACAGCTAGTCCTTAAATGGGTACTGAGGCTTCGTTCCCAGGATCTACCTGACTTCAGAAGTCTCTGCTCTAGAACCATTGTGAGCTGTCTATGGAGACAGCTAGTCCTTAAATGGGTACTGAGGCTTCGTTCCCAGGAACCACCTGAATTCAGAAGTCTCTGCTCTAGAACCATTGTGAGCTGTCTATGGAGACAGCTAGTCCTTAAATGGGTACTGAGGCTTCGTTCCCAGGATCTACCTGAATTCAGAAGTCTCTGCTCTAGAACCATTGTGAGCTGTCTATGGAGACAGCTAGTCCTTAAATGGGTACTGAGGCTTCGTTCCCAGGATCTACCTGAATTCAGAAGTCTATGCTCTAGAACCATTGTGAGCTGTCTATGGAGACAGCTAGTCCTTAAATGGGTACTGAGGCTTCGTTCCCAGGATCTACCTGAATTCAGAAGTCTATGCTCTAGAACCATTGTGAGCTGTCTATGGAGACAGCTAGTCCTTAAATGGGTACTGAGGCTTCGTTCCCAGGAACCACCTGAATTCAGAAGTCTATGCTCTAGAACCATTGTGAGCTGTCTATGGAGACAGCTAGTCCTTAAATGGGTACTGAGGCTTCGTTCCCAGGAACCACCTGAATTCAGAAGTCTCTGCTCTAGAACCATTGTGAGCTGTCTATGGAGACAGCTAGTCCTTAAATGGGTACTGAGGCTTCGTTCCCAGGATCTACCTGAATTCAGAAGTCTCTGCTCTAGAACCATTGTGAGCTGTCTATGGAGACAGCTAGTCCTTAAATGGGTACTGAGGCTTCGTTCCCAGGATCTACCTGAATTCAGAAGTCTATGCTCTAGAACCATTGTGAGCTGTCTATGGAGACAGCTAGTCCTTAAATGGGTACTGAGGCTTAGTTCCCAGGATCTACCTGACTTCAGAAGTCTCTGCTCTAGAACCATTGTGAGCTGTCTATGGAGACAGCTAGTCCTTAAATGGGTACTGAGGCTTCGTTCCCAGGAACCACCTGACTTCAGAAGTCTATGCTCTAGAACCATTGTGAGCTGTCTATGGAGACAGCTAGTCCTTAAATGGGTACTGAGGCTTCGTTCCCAGGATCTACCTGACTTCAGAAGTCTCTGCTCTAGAACCATTGTGAGCTGTCTATGGAGACAGCTAGTCCTTAAATGGGTACTGAGGCTTCGTTCCCAGGAACCACCTGAATTCAGAAGTCTCTGCTCTAGAACCATTGTGAGCTGTCTATGGAGACAGCTAGTCCTTAAAAGGGTACTGAGGCTTCGTTCCCAGGAACCACCTGAATTCAGAAGTCTCTGCTCTAGAACCATTGTGAGCTGTCTATGGAGACAGCTAGTCCTTAAATGGGTACTGAGGCTTCGTTCCCAGGAACCACCCGAATTCAGAAGTCTCTGCTCTAGAACCATTGTGAGCTGTCTATGGAGACAGCTAGTCCTTAAATGGGTACTGAGGCTTCGTTCCCAGGATCTACCTGAATTCAGAAGTGTCTGCTCTAGAACCATTGTGAGCTGTCTATGGAGACAGCTAGTCCTTAAATGGGTACTGAGGCTTCGTTCCCAGGAACCACCTGAATTCAGAAGTCTCTGCTCTAGAAGCATTGTGAGCTGTCTATGGAGACAGCTAGTCCTTAAATGGGTACTGAGGCTTGCTTGCCAGGAACCACCTGACTTCAGAAGTCTCTGCTCTAGAACCATTGTGAGCTGTCTATGGAGATGGCTAGTCCTTAAATGGGTACTGAGGCTTGCTTGCCAGGAACCACCTGACTTCAGAAGTCTCTGCTCTAGAACCATTGTGAGCTGTCTATGGAGACAGCTAGTCCTTAAATGGGTACTGAGGCTTTGTTACCAGGATCTACCTGAATTCAGAAGTCTATGCTCTAGAACCATTGTGAGCTGTCTATGGAGATGGCTGTTCCTTAAATGGGTACTGCGGCATTGTTCCCGGGATCTACCTGAATTCAGAAGTCTATGCTCTAGAACCATTGTGAGCTGTCTCTGGAGATGGCTAGTCCTTAAATGGTACTGAGGCTTGCTTGCCAGGAACCACCTGACTTCAGAAGTCTCTGCTCTAGAACCATTGTGAGCTGTCTATGGAGACAGCTAGTCCTTAAATGGGTACTGAGGCTTTGTTCTCAGGATCTACCTGAATTCAGAAGTCTATGCTCTAGAACCATTGTGAGCTGTCTATGGAGATGGCTAGTCCTTAAATGGGTACTGAGGCTTGCTTGCCAGGAACCACCTGACTTCAGAAGTCTCTGCTCTAGAACCATTGTGAGCTGTCTATGGAGACAGCTAGTCCTTAAATGGGTACTGAGGCTTTGTTACCAGGATCTACCTGAATTCAGAAGTCTATGCTCTAGAACCATTGTGAGCTGTCTATGGAGATGGCTGTTCCTTAAATGGGTACTGCGGCTTTGTTCCCGGGATCTACCTGAATTCAGAAGTCTATGCTCTAGAACCATTGTGAGCTGTCTCTGGAGATGGCTAGTCCTTAAATGGTACTGAGGCTTGCTTGCCAGGAACCACCTGACTTCAGAAGTCTCTGCTCTAGAACCATTGTGAGCTGTCTATGGAGACAGCTAGTCCTTAAATGGGTACTGAGGCTTTGTTCTCAGGATCTACCTGAATTCAGAAGTCTATGCTCTAGAACCATTGTGAGCTGTCTATGGAGATGGCTAGTCCTTAAATGGGTACTGAGGCTTGCTTGCCAGGAACCACCTGACTTCAGAAGTCTCTGCTCTAGAACCATTGTGAGCTGTCTATGGAGACAGCTAGTCCTTAAATGGGTACTGAGGCTTTGTTCCCATGATCTACCTGAATTCAGAAGTCTATGCTCTAGAGCCATTGTGAGCTGTCTATGGAGACAGCTAGTCCTTAAATGGGTACTGAGGCTTTGTTCCCAGGATCTACCTGAATTCAGAAGTCTATGCTCTAGAACCATTGTGAGCTGTCTATGGAGATGGCTGTTCCTTAAATGGGTACTGCGGCTTTGTTCCCGGGATCTACCTGAATTCAGAAGTCTATGCTCTAGAACCATTGTGAGCTGTCTCTGGAGATGGCTAGTCCTTAAATGGTACTGAGGCTTGCTTGCCAGGAACCACCTGACTTCAGAAGTCTCTGCTCTAGAACCATTGTGAGCTGTCTATGGAGACAGCTAGTCCTTAAATGGGTACTGAGGCTTTGTTCTCAGGATCTACCTGAATTCAGAAGTCTATGCTCTAGAACCATTGTGAGCTGTCTATGGAGATGGCTAGTCCTTAAATGGGTACTGAGGCTTGCTTGCCAGGAACCACCTGACTTCAGAAGTCTCTGCTCTAGAACCATTGTGAGCTGTCTATGGAGACAGCTAGTCCTTAAATGGGTACTGAGGCTTTGTTCCCATGATCTACCTGAATTCAGAAGTCTATGCTCTAGAGCCATTGTGAGCTGTCTATGGAGACAGCTAGTCCTTAAATGGGTACTGAGGCTTTGTTCCCAGGATCTACCTGAATTCAGAAGTCTATGCTCTAGAACCATTGTGAGCTGTCTATGGAGATGGCTGTTCCTTAAATGGGTACTGCGGCTTTGTTCCCAGGATCTACCTGAATTCAGAAGTCTATGCTCTAGAACCATTGTGAGCTGTCTATGGAGACAGCTAGTCCTTAAATGGGTACTGAGGCTTCGTTCCCAGGAACCACCTGAATTCAGAAGTCTCTGCTCTAGAACCATTGTGAGCTGTCTATGGAGACAGCTAGTCCTTAAATGGGTACTGAGGCTTTGTTCCCAGGATCTACCTGAATTCAGAAGTCTCTGCTCTAGAACCATTGTGAGCTGTCTATGGAGACAGCTAGTCCTTAAATGGGTACTGAGGCTTCGTTCCCAGGATCTACCTGAATTCAGAAGTCTATGCTCTAGAACCATTGTGAGCTGTCTATGGAGACAGCTAGTCCTTAAATGGGTACTGAGGCTTCGTTCCCAGGATCTACCTGAATTCAGAAGTCTATGCTCTAGAACCATTGTGAGCTGTCTATGGAGACAGCTAGTCCTTAAATGGGTACTGAGGCTTCGTTCCCAGGAACCACCTGAATTCAGAAGTCTATGCTCTAGAACCATTGTGAGCTGTCTATGGAGACAGCTAGTCCTTAAATGGGTACTGAGGCTTCGTTCCCAGGAACCACCTGAATTCAGAAGTCTCTGCTCTAGAACCATTGTGAGCTGTCTATGGAGACAGCTAGTCCTTAAATGGGTACTGAGGCTTCGTTCCCAGGATCTACCTGAATTCAGAAGTCTCTGCTCTAGAACCATTGTGAGCTGTCTATGGAGACAGCTAGTCCTTAAATGGGTACTGAGGCTTCGTTCCCAGGATCTACCTGAATTCAGAAGTCTCTGCTCTAGAACCATTGTGAGCTGTCTATGGAGACAGCTAGTCCTTAAATGGGTACTGAGGCTTCGTTCCCAGGAACCACCTGAATTCAGAAGTCTCTGCTCTAGAACCATTGTGAGCTGTCTATGGAGACAGCTAGTCCTTAAATGGGTACTGAGGCTTCGTTCCCAGGAACCACCTGACTTCAGAAGTCTCTGCTCTAGAACCATTGTGAGCTGTCTATGGAGACAGCTAGTCCTTAAATGGGTACTGAGGCTTGCTTGCCAGGAACCACCTGACTTCAGAAGTCTCTGCTCTAGAACCATTGTGAGCTGTCTATGGAGACAGCTAGTCCTTAAATGGGTACTGAGGCTTCGTTCCCAGGATCTAACTGAATTCAGAAGTGTCTGCTCTAGAACCATTGTGAGCTGTCTATGGAGACAACTAGTCCTTAAATGGGTACTGAGGCTTCGTTCCCAGGATCTACCTGAATTCAGAAGTCTATGCTCTAGAACCATTGTGAGCTGTCTATGGAGACAGCTAGTCCTTAAATGGGTACTGAGGCTTCGTTCCCAGGAACCACCTGAATTCAGAAGTCTCTGCTCTAGAAGAATTGTGAGCTGTCTATGGAGACAGCTAGTCCTTAAATGGGTACTGAGGCTTCGTTCCCAGGATCTACCTGAATTCAGAAGTCTCTGCTCTAGAACCATTGTGAGCTGTCTATGGAGACAGCTAGTCCTTAAATGGGTACTGAGGCTTCGTTCCCAGGATCTACCTGAATTCAGAAGTCTCTGCTCTAGAACCATTGTGAGCTGTCTATGGAGACAGCTAGTCCTTAAATGGGTACTGAGGCTTCGTTCCCAGGATCTACCTGAATTCAGAAGTCTATGCTCTAGAACCATTGTGAGCTGTCTATGGAGACAGCTAGTCCTTAAATGGGTACTGAGGCTTCGTTCCCAGGATCTACCTGACTTCAGAAGTCTCTGCTCTAGAACCATTGTGAGCTGTCTATGGAGACAGCTAGTCCTTAAATGGGTACTAAGGCTTCGTTCCCAGGAACCACCTGACTTCAGAAGTCTATGCTCTAGAACCATTGTGAGCTGTCTATGGAGACAGCTAGTCCTTAAATGGGTACTGAGGCTTCGTTCCCAGGATCTACCTGACTTCAGAAGTCTCTGCTCTAGAACCATTGTGAGCGGTCTATGGAGACAGCTAGTCCTTAAATGGGTACTGAGGCTTCGTTCCCAGGATCTACCTGACTTCAGAAGTCTCTGCTCTAGAACCATTGTGAGCTGTCTATGGAGACAGCTAGTCCTTAAATGGGTACTGAGGCTTCGTTCCCAGGAACCACCTGAATTCAGAAGTCTATGCTCTAGAACCATTGTGAGCTGTCTATGGAGACAGCTAGTCCTTAAATGGGTACTGAGGCTTCGTTCCCAGGAACCACCTGAATTCAGAAGTCTCTGCTCTAGAACCATTGTGAGCTGTCTATGGAGACAGCTAGTCCTTAAATGGGTACTGAGGCTTCGTTCCCAGGATCTACCTGAATTCAGAAGTCTCTGCTCTAGAACCATTGTGAGCTGTCTATGGAGACAGCTAGTCCTTAAATGGGTACTGAGGCTTCGTTCCCAGGAACCACCTGAATTCAGAAGTCTCTGCTCTAGAAGCATTGTGATCTGTCTATGGAGACAGCTAGTCCTTAAATGGGTACTGAGGCTTCGTTCCCAGGAACCACCTGAATTCAGAAGTCTCTGCTCTAGAAGCATTGTGAGCTGTCTATGGAGACAGCTAGTCCTTGAATGGGTACTGAGGCGTGCTTGCCAGGAACCACCTGAATTCAGACGTCTCTGCTCTAGAACCATTGTGAGCTGTCTATGGAGACAGCTAGTCCTTAAATGGGTACTGAGGCTTGCTTTCCAGGAACCACCTGAATTCAGAAGTCTCTGCTCTAGAACCATTGTGAGCTGTCTGGAGACAGCTAGTCCTGCTCTACAAACATTGTGAGCTGTCCATGGAGACGACTACTCCTGAAATGGGTACTGACGCTTGCTTGCCAGGAACCACCTGAATTCAGAAGTCTCTGCTCTAGAAGCATTGTGAGCTGTCTATGGAGACGGCTAGTCCTTAAATCGGTACTGAGGCTTGCTTGCCAGGAACCACCTGAATTCAGAAGTCTCTGCTCTAGAACCATTGTGAGCTGTCTATGGAGACGGCTAGTCCTTAAATGGGTACTGAAGCTTGCTTGCCAGGAACCACCTGAATTCAGAAGTCTCTGCTCTAGAACCATTGTGAGTTGTCTATGGAGACAGCTAGTCCTGCTCTAGAACCATTGTGAGCTGTCTATGGAGACAGCTAGTCCTTAAATGGGTACTGAGGCTTGCTTGCCAGGAACCACCTGAATTCAGAAGTCTCTGCTCTAGAACCATTGTGAGCTGTCTATGGAGACGGCTAGTCCTTAAATGGGTACTGAGGCTTGCTTGCCAGGAACCACCTGAATTCAGAAGTCTCTGCTCTAGAAGCATTGTGAGCTGTCTATGGAGACAGCTAGTCCTTAAATGGGTACTGAGGCTTCGTTCCCAGGATCTACCTGAATTCAGAAGTCTCTGCTCTAGAACCATTGTGAGCTGTCTATGGAGACAGCTAGTCCTTAAATGGGTACTGAGGCTTCGTTCCCAGGATCTACCTGAATTCAGAAGTCTATGCTCTAGAACCATTGTGAGCTGTCTATGGAGACAGCTAGTCCTTAAATGGGTACTGAGGCTTCGTTCCCAGGATCTACCTGACTTCAGAAGTCTCTGCTCTAGAACCATTGTGAGCTGTCTATGGAGACAGCTAGTCCTTAAATGGGTACTGAGGCTTCGTTCCCAGGAACCACCTGACTTCAGAAGTCTATGCTCTAGAACCATTGTGAGCTGTCTATGGAGACAGCTAGTCCTTAAATGGGTACTGAGGCTTCGTTCCCAGGATCTACCTGACTTTAGAAGTCTCTGCTCTAGAACCATTGTGAGCTGTCTATGGAGACAGCTAGTCCTTAAATGGGTACTGAGGCTTCGTTCCCAGGAACCACCTGAATTCAGAAGTCTATGCTCTAGAACCATTGTGAGCTGTCTATGGAGACAGCTAGTCCTTAAATGGGTACTGAGGCTTCGTTCCCAGGAACCACCTGAATTCAGAAGTCTCTGCTCTAGAACCATTGTGAGCTGTCTATGGAGACAGCTAGTCCTTAAATGGGTACTGAGGCTTCGTTCCCAGGATCTACCTGAATTCAGAAGTCTATGCTCTAGAACCATTGTGAGCGGTCTATGGAGACAGCTAGTCCTTAAATGGGTACTGAGGCTTCGTTCCCAGGATCTACCTGAATTCAGAAGTCTATGCTCTAGAACCATTGTGAGCTGTCTATGGAGACAGCTAGTCCTTAAATGGGTACTGAGGCTTCGTTCCCAGGATCTACCTGAATTCAGAAGTCTATGCTCTAGAACCATTGTGAGCTGTCTATGGAGACAGCTAGTCCTTAAATGGGTACTGAGGCTTCGTTCCCAGGAACCACCTGAATTCAGAAGTCTCTGCTCTAGAACCATTGTGAGCTGTCTATGGAGACAGCTAGTCCTTAAATGGGTACTGAGGCTTCGTTCCCAGGATCTACCTGACTTCAGAAGTCTCTGCTCTAGAACCATTGTGAGCTGTCTATGGAGACAGCTAGTCCTTAAATGGGTACTGAGGCTTCGTTCCCAGGAACCACCTGAATTCAGAAGTCTATGCTCTAGAACCATTGTGAGCTGTCTATGGAGACGGCTAGTCCTTAAATGGGTACTGAGGCTTCGTTCCCAGGAACCACCTGAATTCAGAAGTCTCTGCTCTAGAACCATTGTGAGCTGTCTATGGAGACAGCTAGTCCTTAAATGGGTACTGAGGCTTCGTTCCCAGGAACCACCTGAATTCAGAAGTCTATGCTCTAGAACCATTGTGAGCTGTCTATGGAGACGGCTAGTCCTTAAATGGGTACTGAGGCTTCGTTCCCAGGATCTACCTGAATTCAGAAGTCTCTGCTCTAGAACCATTGTGAGCTGTCTATGGAGACAGCTAGTCCTTAAATGGGTACTGAGGCTTCGTTCCCAGGATCTACCTGAATTCAGAAGTCTCTGCTCTAGAACCATTGTGAGCTGTCTATGGAGACA